>NC_091993.1:76502908-76842672 GCF_044704955.1 Pristiophorus japonicus | reverse complement strand
AGGTTGTTCGTGTCCTCCTTCGTGAATACCGAACCAAAGTACTTGTTCAATTGGTCCGCCATTTCTTTGTTCCCCGTTATGACTTCCCCTGATTCTGACTGCAGGGGACCTACATTTGTCTTTACTAACCTTTTTCTCTTTACATATCTATAGAAACTTTTGCAATCCGTCTTAATGTTCCCTGCAAGCTTCTTCTCATACTCCATTTTCCCTGCCCTAATCAAACCCTTTGTCCTCCTCTGCTGAGTTCTAAATTTCTCCCAGTCCCCAGGTTCGCTGCTATTTCTGGCCAATTTGTATGCCACTTCCTTGGCTTTAATACTATCCCTGATTTCCCTTGATAGCCACGGTTGAGCCACCTTCCCTTTTTTATTTCTATGCCAGACAGGAATGTACAATTGTTGTAGTTCATCCATGCGGTCTCTAAATGTCTGCCATTGCCCATCCACAGTCAACCCCTTAAGTATCATTCGCCAATCCATCTCAGCCAATTCACGCCTCATACCTTCAAAGTTAGCCTTCTTTAAGTTCTGGACCATGGTCTCTGAATTAACTGTTTCATTCTCCATCCTAATGCAGAATTCCACCATATTATGGTCACTCTTCCCCAAGGGGCCTCGCACAACGAGATTGCTAATTAATCCTTTCTCATTACATAACACCCAGTCTAAGATGGCCTCCCCCCTAGTTGGTTCCTCGACATATTGGTCTAAAAAACCATCCCTTATGCACTCCAGAAAATCCTCCTCCACCGTATTGCTTCCAGTTTGGTTAGCCCAATCTATGTGCATATTAAAGTCACCCATTATAACTGCTGCACCTTTATTGCACGCACCCCTAATTTCCTGTTTGATGCCCTCCCCAACATCACTACTACTGTTTGGAGATCTGTACACAACTCCCACTAACGTTTTTTGCCCTTTGGTGTTCTGCAGCTCTACCCATATAGATTCCACATCATCCAAGCTAATGTCCTTCCTAACTATTGCCTTAATCTCCTCCTTAACCAGCAATGCTACCCCACCTCCTTTTCCTTTTATTCTATCCTTCCTGAATGTTGAATACCCCTGGATGTTGAGTTCCCAGCCCTGCTCATCCTGGAGCCACGTCTCCGTAATCCCAATCACATCATATTTGTTAACATCTATTTGCACAGTTAATTCATCCACCTTATTGCGGATACTCCTTGCATTAAGACACAAAGCCTTTAGGCTTGTTTTTTTAACACCCTCTGTCCTTTTAGAATTTTGCTGTACAATGGCCCTTTTTGTTCTTTGCCTTGGGTTTCTCTGCCCTCCACTTTTCCTCATCTCCTTTCTGTCTTTTGTTTTTGCCTCCTTTTTGTTTCCCTCTATTTCCCTGCATTGGTTCCCATCCCCCTGCCATATTAGTTTAACTCCTCCCCAACAGCACTAGCAAACACTCCCCCGAGGACATTGGTTCCGATTCTGCCCAGGTGCAGACCGTCCGGATTGTACTGGTCCCACCTCCCCCAGAACCGGTTCCAATGCACCAGGAATTTGAATCCCTCCCTGCTGCACCATTGCTCAAGCCACGTATTCATCTGAGCTATCCTGCGATTCCTACTCTGACTAGCACGTGGCACTGGTAGCAATCCCGAGATTACTACTTTTGAGGTCCTACTTTTTAATTTAGCTCCTAGCTCCTTAAATTCATTTCGTAGGAACTCATCCCTTTTTTTACCGATGTCATTGGTACCAACGTGCACCACGACAATTGGCTGTTCTCCCTCCCTTTTTAGAATGTCCTCCACCCGCTCCGAGACATCCTTGACCCTTGCACCAGGGAGGCAACATACCATCCTGGAGTCTCGGTTGCGGCCGCAGAAATGCCTATCTATTCCCCTTACAATTGAATCCCCTATCACTATCGCTCGCCCACTCTTTTTCCTGCCCTCCTGTGCAACAGAGCCAGCCACGGTGCCATGAACTTGGCTGCTGCTGCCCACTCCTGATGAGTCATCCCCCTCAACAGCACTCAAAGCAGTGTATCTGTTTTGCAGTGGGATGACCACAGGGGACCCCTGCACTACCTTCCTTGCACTACTCTTCCTGCTGGTCTTCCATTCCCTCGCTGGCTGTGGACCCTTCTCCTGCAGTAAGACCAACTCGCTACACGTGATACTCACGTCATTCTCAGCATCGTGGATGCTCCAGAGTGAATCCACCTTCAGCTCCAACTCCGCAACGCGGACCGTCAGTAGCCGGAGGTGGACACACTTCCCGCACATGTAGTCGTCAGGGATACTGGTGTTGTCCCCGTGTTCCCACATGGTACAGGAGGAGCATATCACGTGACCGAGCTGTCCTGCCATGACTTAACCCTTAGATACACTTAAATTGCCGACAACAATGTTAAAAGTTACTGACTAATAAAGAAAAAGAAAAACTACTCACCAATCAGCAGCCAATCACTTACCACGTTGGCTGTGACGTCACCTTTTGATTTCTTTCTACTTCTTTTTTGCCTTCTCTCCCAGCTGGAGCTGCACCGGTACGCCTCTCTCGACTCCCGCCTCTCTCGACGCTCCCCGGACTGCTGAGCCTTTTATAGGCCGCTGCCTCTCTCGACTCCCGCCTCTCTCGACGCTCCCCGGACTGCTGAGCCTTTTATAGGCCGCTGCCTCTCTCGACTCCCGCCTCTCTCGACGCTCCCCGGACTGCTGAGCCTTTTATAGGCCGCTGCCTCTCTCGACTCAGGCAAGTTGGATCCAAAATTGGCTTGGAGGTAGGAAGCAAAGGGTAATGGTTGATGGATGTTTTTGTGTCAGGAAGGATGTTTCCAGTGGGGTTCTGCAGGGCTCAGTACTGGGTTCCTTGCTTTTTGTGGTATATATCAACCATTTAGATTTGAATATAGGGAGTATGATTAAGAAGTTTGCAGATGATACTAAAATTGGCTGTGTGGTTGATAATGAAGAGGAAAGTCATGGGTTGCAGGAGGATATCAATCTACTGGTCAGGTGGGCAGAGCAGTGGCAAATGGAATTTAATTCAGAGAAGTGTGAGGTAATGCACTTTGGGTGGGCAAATAAGGAAAGGGTATACACATTAAGCGGTTGGCCACTTAATAGTGTAGATGAACAAAGGGACCTTGGAGTGCTTGTCCACAGATTCCTGAAAGTAGCAGGCCAGGTTGATAAGGTGGGTTTAAGAAGGCATACGGAATGCTTACCTTTATTGTCTGAGTCATAGAATATAACAGCAGGGAGGTTATGCTTAAACTGTATAATACTTTGGTAAGGCCACAGCTGGAGAACTGCATGCAGTTCTGGTTGCCGTTTTATAGGAATGACATGATTGCACTGGAGAGGGTGCAGAGGAGATTTACTTGGATGCTGCCTGGAATGGAGAATCTTAATTATGAGGACAGATTGGATAGGCTGGGTTTGTTCCCATTAAGGTGTACAAAATATTGAGGGACCTGGACATAGTGGATAGTAAGGGCCTATTTCCATTGGTGGAGGAGTCTATTACAAGGGGATATAGTTTTAAGGTGGGTGATGGAAGGTTTAGAGGGGATTTGAGGGGGGGGGGGCTACTTTACGCAAAAGGTTGTGGAGATCTGGAACTCGCTGCCTGGAAGAGTGGTGGATGCAGAAACCCTCACTCAGAGATGGTTGGATGGGCACTTAAAGTGCCATAACCTGCAGGGTTACGGACCAAGAGCTGGTAATTGGGATTAGACTGGGTGACCTTTCGTTGGCCGGCACAGATATAATGGTAAATACTGCAGGGAATCGAATACGGCTAGGGTGATCTCCTGGACTAGTTTTGATTGCCTGGATGGGTCGGAGAGGAATTTTCCCAGATTTTTTTCTCCCTAAATTGGCCTGAATTTTTATCTGGTTTTTGCCTCTCCCAGGAGATCACATGACTCTGGTTGGGGTGATGTGTAGACTGTTTCAGTATAAGGGGTGTCGCAGTTTTGTGAGGCAGACTGGTTGGGCTGGGTGCTCTTTGCCTTTCCGTCATTGTTCACAGGTTTATATGTAACCTTCAGGGCTGCTGACCAAGGGCCGTGTGGCTCTTTGTTGGCTGGCGTGGACACAATGGGCTGAAATGGCCTCCTTCTGCGCTGTAAATTTCTATGTTTCTATGTTTCTATCCAATCTTTCCTCAAAGCTAAAATTTCCAGTCTGGGCAACATCCTCGTAATTCTCCTTTGTACCCTCTCTAGCGCAATCACATCTTTCCTTTAATGTGGTGACAGAACTGCACGCTAGATACTCTAGCTTTGACCTAACTAGTGTTTTATACAGTTCAAGCATAACCTCCCTGCTCTTATAGTCTATGCCTCGACTAATAAAGGTAAGTGTTGTGTATCTGTAAAGCATTCACACCCACGTTCCGCCACCAGGGAGCTCATCCCCTGAAGTCCCAAGGGATCCCAGCATTCCTTGGGAACACTGTATATAAGCCGGTCCCTAAGGCCTGTTCCTCACTCTGGAGTGTCTTATTAAAGACTGAGGTTACTGTTACTTTAACCTCCCTGTGTGCAGCCTCATCTGTGTTAGGAACACAATAACTGGCAATGAGAATACAAATCCAATGCAGAGATGCAACAAACTGTGGGCATCCTGGAGAAGTTCTTGGAGGATGAGGACTGGGAAGCCTATGTCGAATGGCTAGACCAGTACTTTGTAGCCAACGAGCTGGACGGAGAAGGAAGCGCTGCAAAAAGGAGAGCGGTCCTCCTCACAGTCTGCGGGGCACTGACCTACAGCCTCAAGAAGAATCTTCTGACTCCGGTAAAACCCACAGATAAGGCATATGAGGAGCTGTGTACCCTGGTTCAGGAGCATGTTAATCCGAGGGAGAGCGTGCTAATGGCAAGGTATCGGTTCGATACGTGCCCGCGATCTGAAGGTCAGGAAGTGGCGACCTACGTCGCCAAGCTAAGGCGACTTGCAGGACAATGTGAGTTGATGGTTATCTGGAGCAAATGCTCAGAGACTTTTTTGTACTGGGCATTGGCCACGAGACCATCCTACGAAAACCGTTGACTGTAGAGACACCGACCCTCAGTAAGGCCATTGTGATAGCACAGGTGTTTATGTCCACCAGTGAGAACGCCAAACAAATCTCTCAGCACACAAGTGCTAGCAATGTTCATAAATTAACTGGAACTGTGTTTGCGAGCAGAAATGTACAGGACAGAACCCATGAGTCTGCAACTGCCAGCAGGCCTCAGGTGACCCAGATGACTCAGAGTCCCCAACAAAGGATGAATGCAAGGCAATTCACACCTTGTTGGCGTTGTGGAGGCTTCCATTCAGCTTATTCATGCCGCTTCAAAGGTTATGTTTGCAAGAGCTGTGGAACAATGGGGCACCTCCAACGAGCTTGCAAACAAGCTGCAAATTCTGAAAAATCTGCTAACCACCACGTGGCAGAGGAAGATTGGTCCATGGTGGATCAAAGCAATTTCGTGCCTCAGAGAGGAGGCAGATGCTGAAGTACACAGGGAGCACACATTTTCGATGAAATGTCCATCTATGATGCTAAACGTAAAATTGAATGTCTTACACACTGGCACTAGCCAATCTATCATGAGTAAAGACATGTTTGAGAGACTGTGGAGCAATAAGGCATTCAGACCAGCCCTGAGCCCCATCCACACGAAACTGAGAACGTACACCAAAGAGCTTATCACTGTCCTGGGCAACGCCTTGGTCAAGGTCACCTACGAGGGCACGGTGCACGAACTGCCACTCTGGATTGTCGCGGGTGATGGCCCCACACTGCTTGGAAGGAGCTGGCTGGGCAAAATCCGCTGGAACTGGGATGACATCCAAGCACTATCACATGTCAATGAGGCCTCATGTACCCAGGTTCTTAACAAATTTCCTTCCCTTTTTGAGCCAGGCATTGGAAACTTTTCCGGGCCGAAGGTGCAGATCCACTTGGTCCCAGAGGCATGACCCATTCACCACAAGGAGCGAGCGGTACCTCACATGATGAGGGAGAGAGTGGAAATTGAGCTGGACAGGCTGCAACGTGAGGGTATCATCTCCCCAGTGGAATTCAGCGAGTGGGCCAGCCCGATTGTTCCAATACTCAAAAGTGATGGCACGGTCAGGATTTGTGGCGATTATAAAGTAACTATTAATCGTTTCTTGCTGCAGGACCAATACCCGCTAGCTAAGGCAGATGACCTATTTGCGACGCTGGCAGGAGGCAAGACGTTCACCAAGCTCGATCTGACTTTGGCCTACATGACGCAGGAACTGGAGGAGTCTTCGAAGGGCCTCACCTGCATCAACATGCACAAGGAACTGTTCATCTACAACAGATGCCCGTTTGAAATTCGGTCAGCTGCAGCGATCTTCCCGAGAAATATGGAGAGCCTACTCAAGTCGGTACCATACACAGTGGTCTTTCAGGACGACATATTGGTCATGGGTGGGACACTGCCAAGCACCTACAAAACCTGGAGGAGGTCCTCCAGCGACTGGATCGCGTAGGGCTGCGGCTGAAGAGGTCGAAATGCGTCTTCATGGCAACAGAAGTGGAGTTTTTGGGGAGAAAGATTGCGGGGGATGGCATTCGGCCCACAGACGCCAAGTCAGAGGCTATCAGGAACGCGCCCAGGCCACAGAACATCACAGAGCTGCGGTCGTTCCTGGAACTCCTCAACTATTTTGGTAACTTCCTACCGGGGTTAAGCACCCTTGTAGAACCTCTACATGTGTGATTGTGCAAAGGTGAGGACTGGGTATGGGGAAAAAACCAAGTAATTGCTTTTGAGAAAGCCGGAAACATTTTATGCTCCAACAAGCTGCTTGTATTGTATAATCCGTGTAAAAGACTTGTGCTAGCATGTGACACATTGTCGTACGGAGTCGGGTGTGTATTACAACAAGCTAACGTTGCGGGGAAGTTGCAACCTGTCGCCTATGTTTCCAGGAGCTTGTCTAATGCCGAGAGGGCCCACAGCATGATTGAGAAAGTGGCATTAGAATGTGTTTGGGATAAAGAAAATGCATCAGTAGCTGTTTAGCCTCAAATTTGAGCTGGAAACCGATCACAAGCCCCTCACATCCCTGTTCGCTGAAAACAAGGGCATAAATACTAATGCCTCAGCCCGCATACAAAGGTGGGCACTCGCGCTATCAGCGTATAACTATACCATCCGCCACATACCAGGCACCGAGAACTGTGCGGATGCTCTCAGTCGGCTACCATTGCCCACCACGGGGGTGGAAATGGCGCAGCCTGCAAACTTGTTGATGGTGGCGCAGCCCGCAGACTTGTTGATGGTCATGGAAGTGTTTGAAAATGATAAATCACCTGTCACGGCCCGCCAGATTAGGACTTGGACCAGCCAAGATCCTCTGCTGTCCCTAGTAAAAAACTGTGTTCTTCATGGAAGCTGGGCCAGCATCCCCGTTGAAATGCAAGAGCCAATCAACCCGTTCCAGCGATGAAAGGATGAGCTGTCCATTCAGGCAGACTGCCTGTTATGGGGTGACTGCATAGTGCTAGCAAAAAAGGGCAGGGAGACGTTCATCTCGGATCTCCGCAGCACACACCCGGGTATAGTAATGATGAAAGCGATAGCCAGATCCCACGTGTGGTGGCCCGGTATCACCTCTGACTTCGAGTTATGTGTACGGCAATGCAGCGTATGTGCTCAGTTGAGTAACACGCCCAGAGAGGCACCAAGTTTGTAGTTCTGGCCCTCCAGAGAATGGTCGAGAATCCATGTCGACTATGCGGGCCCGTTTCTCGGTAAAATGTTCCTGATGGTGGTGGATGCTTTTTCAAAATGGATTGAATATGAAATAATGTCGGGAAGCACCGCCACCGCCACCATTGAAAGCCTGAGGGCCATGTTTGCCACCCACGGCCTGCCTGACATACTGGTCAGTGACAACGGGTCATGTTTCACCAGTGCCGAATTTAAAGAATTCATGACCCGCAATGGGATCAAACATGTCATCTCGGCCCCGTTTAAACCAGCTTCCAATGGGCAGGCAGAGCGGACAGTACAAACCATCAAACAGAGCCTTAAACGAGTCACAGAAGGCTCACTCCAAACCCGTCTGGCTCGAGTACTGCTCAGCTACCGCACGAGACCCACTCACTCTCACTGGTGCCCCTGGCTGAGCTACTCATGAAAAGGACACTTAAAACCAGACTCTCGCTGGTTCACCTCAACCTGCATGATCAGGTAGAGAGCAGGCAGCAGCAACAAAATGTAAACAATGGTCACGCCACTGTGTCACGGGCAATTGATCTGAATGACCCTGTGTATGTGTTAAACTATGGACATGGTCCCAAGTGGATCGCGGGCACGGTGATAGCTAAAGAAGGGAATAGGGTGTTTGTAGTCAAACTAGACAATGGACAAATTTGCAGAAAGCACCTGGACCAAACGAGGCTGCGGTTCACAGACTGCCCTGAACAACCCACAGCAGACACCACCTTTTTCGAGCCCACAACACACACCCAAAGGATCAATGACACCATGCCGGACCAGGAAATCGAACCCATCATGCCCAACAGCCCAGCAAGGCTAGGCTCACCTAGCAACCCTGCAGGGCCAACAACACGCCAGCCTAGCGAGGGCACAGCCAACACACCAGAACAGACATTTGTACCGAGGCGGTCCACCAGGGAAAGAAAGGTTCCCGACCGCCTCACCTTGTAAATAGTTTTCACTTTGACTTTGGGGGGGAGTGATGTTGTGTATCTGTAAAGCATGCACTCCCATGTTCCGCCACCAGGGAGCTCATCCCCTGAAGTCCCAAGGGATCCCAGCATCCCTTGGGAGCACTGTATGTAAGCCGGCCCCTAAGGCCTGTTCCTCACTCTGGAGTGTCTTATTAAAGACTGAGGTTACTGTTACTTTAACCTCCCTGTGAGCAGCCTCATCTGTGTTAGGAACACAATAGTAAATATACCGTATGCCTTCTTAACCACCTTATCAACCTGGCCTACTACCTTCAGGGATCTGTGTACCTGCACTCCAAGGTCCCTATGTTCCACTACACTTCTCAGTATCCTACCATTTATTGTGCATTCCTTTGACTTCTTAGCTTTCCCCAAATGCATTACCTCACACTTCTCCGGATTGAACTCCATTTGCCACTGTTCTGCCCACCTGACCAATCCATTGATAACTTCCTGCAGTCTAGCTTTCTTCTTCATTACCAACCACACGACCAATTTTTATATCATCTGCAAACTTCTTAGTGTAGCACTCTTGCCTCTGAACCTTTATCATACTCCCTACATTCAAATCTTAATCATTGATATGTACCACAAAAAGCAAAGGTGCTAATACTGAGCCCTGCAGAACCCCACTGGAAACAGCCTTCCAGTCACAAAAACACCCATTAACCATTACCCTTTGCTTCCTGCCTCTGAGCCAATTTTGGATCCAACTTGCCACTTTGGCTTGGATCCCATGGGCTTTTACTTTTATGACCAGTCTACCATGTGGGACCTTCTCAAAAGCCTTGCTAAAGTCCATATACACTACATCGTACATACTGCCCTCATCGACCCTCTTTTGGTTATTTTTGCTCTCGTTGCTCTCAGACCCTCACTGCTCCTTATACTCTCACTGCTCTTGTGCCCCCGCTGCTCTGCACAAGAGGCCAGAGTCGGAGGAACAGATAGGTTGGTGGAGGGACATTGTAGGGCTGTTAGAGGCTACAGAGATAGGGAGGGGTCGGGCTATAAAATAATTTAAACTGGTGGAGGAGAATTTTTAAGTGGTGTTAATTAAGTGTTAACCATGACTCAGCACGTAGCACTCTCGCCTCTGAATCAGAAGGTTGTGGGTTCAAGTCCTACTCCAGAGATTTGAGCACAGAAATCTAGGCTGCCACTCCAGAGCTGTACTGAGGGAGTGCTGCACTGATGGAGGTGCCGTCTTTCAGATGAGACGTTACACCAAGTCCCCATTTCCTCTCTCAGGCAGACGTAAAAGATCCCATGGCACTATTTCGAAGAAGAGCAGGGGAGTTCTCCTGGTGTCCTGGCCAATATTTATCCCTCAATCAACTTAACAAAAGGTTATCTGGTCATTATCACATTGCTGTTTGTGGGAGCTTGCTGTGCGCAATTTGTTGCTGCATTACCTACCTCATCATCATCATCATCATAAGCAGTCCCTCGGAATCGAGGAAGACTTACTTCCATTCTTAAAATGAGTTCTTTGGTGACTGAACAGTCCAATACAGGAATTACAGTCTCCTGTCACAGGTGGGACAGATAGTCGTTGAGGGTAAGGGAGGGTGAGACAGATTTGCCGCACGCTCTTTCCACTGCCTGCGCTTGATTTCTGCATGCTCTTGGTGATGAGACTCAAGGTGCTCAGCGCCCTCCCGGATGCACTTCCTCCACTTAGGGCGGTCTTTGGCCAGGGACTCCCAGGTGTCGGTGGGGATGTTGCACTTTATCAGGAAGGCTTTGAGAGTGTCCTTGTATCATTTCCTCTGGCCACCTTTGGCTCATTTGCCATGAAGGAGTTCAGAGTAGAGCGCTTGCTTTGTCTCGTGTCTGGCATGCGGACAATGTGGCCTGCCCAGCGGAGCTGATCAAGTGTGGTCAGTGCTTCATTACAGGAAAGATGTGATTGCATTAGAGAGGGTACAGAGGAGATTTACAAGGATGTTACCTGGATTGGAGAATTTTAGCCATGAGGAAAGATTGGATAGGTTGGGGTTGTTTTTTTTGGAACAGAGGAGGCTGAGGGGAGACCTTATTGAGGTGTTTCAAATTATGTGGGGTCGAGATAGGGTGGATAGAAAGGACCCATTTCCCTTAGCAGAGAGGTCAACAACCAGGGGGGCATAGATTTAAAGTGAGTGGTAGGAGGTTTTGAGGGGACTTGAGGGGTATTTTTTTCACCCAGATGGTGGTGGGGGTCTGGAACTCACTACCTGAAAGGGTGGTAGAGGCAGAAACCCTCACCACATTTAAAAAGTACTTGGATGTGCACTTGAAGTCCCGTAATCTACAACATCATCATCAACATAGGCAGTCCCTCGGAAGATTTGCTTCCACTCTTAGAATGAGTTCTTCAGTGGCTGTACAGTCCAATATGAGAACCACAGTCTGTTACAGGTATAACAGTGACTATACTTCAAAAAGGACTTAATTGGCGGTAAAGCAGTTTGGGATGCCCGAGGTTGTGAAAATTGCTATATAAATGCAGGTCTTTCTTTTGGTATTGGGGGACTGGGTGCTAATGTAGGTTTACAAAGGTAGGGGTGATTAGTGAGCATTGTTTGATGTGGGGCAGGATATAGGCAGCAGAGTTTTGAATGTGTTGAAGTTTGCAGAGTGTGGAGGAATGGAGGCTGGCTGGGAGAGCATTACAACATTTGAGTCTGGAGCTGACAACTGTCTGGATGTAGGCATCAGGAGCAAATGGGATAAGACAGGTGCAGGAATGGGTGATGTTATGCAGGTGGAAGTATATGGTATTTGTGATAGAGCGGATATGGGATTGGAAGCTTACCTCAGGGTTGAATAGGATACTGACGTTGCAAGCAGTCTGCTTCAACTTGAGTCAGTGGCTGGGGAGTGGGCCGAAATCGGTGGCAAAGATATGCAGTTTGTGGCAATGGCATCAGTCTTCCAAGACTGAATGTTGGACAAGCCACTTGACAACATGAAGGCAGTGGAGGGATCGAGAGAGGCGGCAGAGAGGGAGAGCTGGGCATTGTCAGTGTACCTGTGGAAACTGACCCCATGTTTTCAGATGATGTTGCCAATGACAGCATGTAGATGAGAAAAAGTAGGGGGCCAGGTATAGATCCTTGGGGGACTGCAGAAGTTACGACGGGAAGAGAACAACCCATTTCTGGAGATGCTCTGAGTATAATTGGATTGATGAGTGGGTCTGGACAACGGAGGAGAGATGTTGGACGAGGAGGATGATGTGGTTAACCATGTCAAAGGCAGCCGAGAGGAATGATGTACCACAGTACCAGTCACAAGAATGTCATTTATGATTTGACTAGGGCAGTCTCAGTGCTGTGGCAGAAGTGGAAACCTGATTGGAGGGGTTCAAACATGGATTGCGGGAAAGTTGGGCATGCATTTGGAAGCCACAACACGTTCAACGACTTTGGAGAGGAAAGGCAGGTTGGAGAGGGGGCGGTAGTTTGCAAGGACAGAGGGGTCAAGGGTGGGTTTTTTGAGGAGTGAGTGATGGCAGTGGATTTGAAAGGGATGGGGGTAGTTCCTAAGGAGAGGGAACGATCTACAATGTCAGCAAGCATGGGGGAGAGAGGGGGGGTGCAGCAGGATCTTCTGTCGTTCTGCCTCTTGTAAATAAATCTGGTCAAGTAGTTTCACCCTGTACAAATCAGAGTTATTTTTCTACTTTTGAAGGTAATGGGAGAATGTTGTGGACGATGCAGGTTTTCTCCAGAAAGCGGTTTACCGTGATTAGGATAGGGAGAGATGGATCAGTGAAGCGGGCTACCTTTTAATCACCAACTACTGACCCCTGCTGGGAAACACATGGATGTGGCTTCACCGGTGAAATAGTCTGTCGGCACTCGCTGTATAAACTCACACATGAAGAGTGGCTCCTTCGGCCAGATCGTACTATCCTCAGCAAACGTACCTTCAGGATAGAGGCGGGAAAACCGGAAAAAATTACAGGATGAGCTCAACCATTTTCAGAATTTACTTTCAATAATAGTACTTGTTTTAGTTTCTAGAAGTTCTTATTTCCAAGAATAAATTCATGAATAATTATTTTCCCTCTCGGTTGGGTAACTTTGAAAGCTCCAGGAGGTGGCGCGCTTGTGTAAGATTTCTGCCTAGCAACCATCCCAATATCACAGAGTTCCTAAGGCAGTACCATAAGGCCCCAGGAGGTGATGCTATTGTTTTATTCTCCACACAGACAGTTTAATTGTCGAATTACAGGTCCTGAAATTACAGGAGGGGCAGGGTACAGGGGCATTCTACCAATAATATGGAACAATCTTCTACCTGTGTCAGCCGTGGCTCGGTGGGTAGCACTCTCACTTCTGAGTCAGAAGATTGTGGGTTCAAGTCCCACTCCAGATGCTTGAGCACAAAATCTAAGCTGACACTTCAGTACAGCACTGAGAGAGCGCTGCACTGTCAGAGGTGCCGCCTTTGAGGTGAGATGCTATACCGAGGCCCCGTCTGCTCTCTCAGGTGGATGTAAAAGATCCCATGGCACTATTTCGAAGAAGAGCAGGGGAATTCTTCCTGGTGCTCTGGCCAATATTTACCCCTCAACCAACTAAAGCAGATTGTTTGGTCATGACCAGATTGCTATTTATTGGCCATGGCTCAGAGCTGAGCACAGGTGCTTACTGCTCGAGTTCTGTCCAGCGCTGCTCACATAGTCTGGTGCTGTCAAACTATATCAATGAGGTGACATTGTGGTGGAAAACAGTGGTAATCGCAGCACCAAAGTGCTCAGTGGAACCGGTGGAAGTTGTCAGGATTGATGTAAATGGGATCTGAGCACCGATGGGTTATAATTGGGCGCTCCTGATGCAGAACTTTATACACCGACAGTGCTCATCAGGGATTGGTGTCAGAGGTCAGCGTGCTCGAGCAATGGAGAATTGTACAGGTTGTGAATTGGGAATGCTGACCTTTGTATCTGAATTCCTGATTCTGCGGGTGCAATAAATTAAAAAGATATCCCTTTATTTGCCTGATCCATTGTATTGCTAATCCTGTCAGATTCCTCATCTATACATCAGGATACAAACATCTGCTGCTTTCCTTTTCCCGTCTGTAACCAATTCCATCGATCATACCAGGTCAATGTCGGCCAAATGGTCTAAATTGGGCAAATTTGCCCTAAATTGGGCAAAAAGGCTCATTCTTCACAGACCTCCCCCTCCCCTCTCCCCCTCCCTTCCCCTCCCCCGCCCCTCAGACCGAGAGAGGATGACAGTGACTGTTCGGACTTCAGTCAACCCGGTACATCCCAGGCCTTTCCTTTGCCCTCCTTCTCACCCTTTCCCTAGCCCTCTCCATCTCCCCCACCCTTTCCCTAACCCTCTCCATCTCCCCCACCCTTACCCTAACCCTCTCCATCTCCCCCACCCTTACCCTAACCCTCTCCATTGCCCCCACCCTTTCCCAGCAACATTGAAGCGTTGTGCTGAAAGATGTGTTTTGAATAATTCTGAATTTCAGGTCAGAGAAAGTTGACTTATTTTCACTACACCCTCCCTTTTTATGTCTAGTTAGTTCTATTAATTGAACAGGCACAGGTCTAGAAATAGAGCAGCTTAATTCTATCATTAACTACTGCAATAAAATACATCCACTCGGTATCAGTGATGACGGGACCTGTTGTTCACCAGAACCCCAACATTTGATGGCTGAAGAACAGTAAGTAGCAGAGAATAGCACCCATTTATCAATTGCACATTCCACTCAACAGGTTCATGGAAACAATACCATTTGATGCAAGGCAATAAAGTGTGGCACAGATTCAGTTGCCTTCTAAAAATGTAAAAGAAAACAAAGGTTAGTATCTATGTCCTTTAATTAGGCCATGTCAGTCACATATTAAAGTAAGCTTCCTGAATGATAATCCTGCTGGACAATCTGCCTCTTTTAAATACCACTACCATTTCATCCCCTTTCCTATCTGTTGTCTTCATCTTTTCCCACTTAGGAATTCTAAGACCAAGCATAAAGTTCCCTCTTTATTGAGAGAGTGCAGTGCACAGGCCGTGGCAGACCAAGGTTTGTGACAGCTGCCGCCATCTATTGGATCAAATCTTTGAGTGGCATTACAAAGATAAACGCACTTCAGGAGCAGATGTGCCGATAGCAGGGGCCACAGATGCCCGACCTCTGTACTGTCAGAGCCCCTTCCCCCATCTCTTTCATTCATCTCTCCAGAAAGATGAACGGCATAATTAAATGGTCCAAAAAGCAAAAAGTGCTGGGAAATTGCTTTCTGACTTTTCTAGAGGAAGATTTTCCCACGTTGTCAGTCTAGCATTGAAAGCTAAAAGGTACAGACCCATCAGGTTGCATTCCAGATGCAAAAGAACTGGAACTAGACCTTTTCCTGAGGCGCGCTTCATCATTAGCTCGTTAACTTCGGTAACTAAACTGCAAGCCTAGATTTTACGATGCTAACTAGTGTAAAATAAATGTGGAAAATCCTGACCCTGCAGTACAGACTTACACGAGGCATATAGAATCATAGAAACATAGAAAATAGGTGCAGGAGTAGGTCATTCGGCCCTTCGAGCCTGCACCGCCATACAACAAGATCATGGCTGATCACCCACCCCAGCACCTCCCCCCGCCACGCCGCCTCCACATCCCCCGACACCCCCAGCCGCAAGGACCACATCCAACTCCCTCCCGAACACATCCAATGAACTGGCATCAACAACTCTCCGCAGCAGGGAATCCCACAGGCCAACAACTCCCCGAGTGAAGAAGTCTCTCCCAATCCCAGCCCCAAACAGCCCACCCCCCATCCCAAGAGCGTGCCCCCCGCTCCCCCCACCGGTTCCAGACCCACCCAACACCGGGAACACTCTCCCCGCACCCAACCCGCCCCGTCCGGTCAGAATCCTTCCCAAATGCCG
Source organism: Pristiophorus japonicus (assembly GCF_044704955.1). Classification (NCBI taxonomy): domain Eukaryota; kingdom Metazoa; phylum Chordata; class Chondrichthyes; family Pristiophoridae; genus Pristiophorus; species Pristiophorus japonicus. The sequence goes on along the minus strand of NC_091993.1, from coordinate 76,827,068 downwards.
AACATAAGAACATAAGAATTAGGAACAGGAGTAGGCCATCTAGCCCCTCGAGCCTGCTCCGCCATTCAATAAGATCATGGCTGATCTGGCCATGGACTCAGCTCCACTTACCCGCCCGCTCCCCGTAACCCTTAATTCCCTTATTGGTTAAAAATCTATCTATCTGTGACTTGAATACATTCAATGAGCTAGCCTCAACTGCTTCCTTGGGCAGAGAATTCCACAGATTCACAACCCTCTGGGAGAAGAAATTCCTTCTCAACTCGGTTTTAAATTGGCTCCCCCGTATTTTGAGGCTGTGCCCCCTAGTTCTAGTCTCCCTGACCAGTGGAAACAACCTCTCTGCCTCTATCTTGTCTATCCCTTTCATTATTTTAAATGTTTCTATAAGATCACCCCTCATCCTTCTGAACTCCAACGAGTAAAGACACAGTCTGCTCAATCTATCATCAAAAGGTAACCCCCTCATCTCCGGAATCAGCCGAGTGAATCGTCTCTGTACCCCCTCCAAAGCCAGTATACCCTTCCTTAAGTAAGGTGACCAAAACTACACGCAGTACTCTAGGTGCGGCCTTACCAATACCCTATACAGTTGCAGCAGGACCTCCCTGCTTTTGTACTCCATCCCTGTCGCAATGAAGGCCAACATTCCATTCGCCTTCCTGATTACCTGCTGCACCTGCAAACTAACTTTTTGGGATTCATGCACAAGGACCCCCAGGTCCCTCTGCACCTCAGCATGTTGTAATTTCTCCCCATTCAAATAATATTCCCTTTTACTGTTTTTTTTGCCAAGGTGGATGACCTCACATTTTCCGACATTGTATTCCATCTGCCAAACCTTAGCCCATTCGATTAACCTATCCAAATCTCTTTGCAGCTTCTCTGTGTCCTCTACACAACCTGCTTTCCCACTAATCTTTGTGTCATCTGCAAATTTTGTTACACTACACTCTGTCCCCTCTTCCAGGTCATCTATGTATATTGTAAACAGTTGTGGTCCCAGCACCGATCCCTGTGGCACACCACTAACCACCGATTTCCAACCCGAAAAGGACCCATTTATCCCAACTCTCTGTTTTCTGTTTGCCAGCCAATTCTCTATCCATGCTAATACATTTCCTCTGACTCCGCATACCTCTATCTTCTGCAGTAACCTTTTGTGTGGCACCTTATCGCATGCCTTTTGGAAATCTAAATACACCACATCCATCGGTACACCTCTATCCACCATGCTCGTTATATCCTCAAAGAATTCCAGTAAATTAGTTAAACATGATTTCCCCTTCATGAATCCATGCTGCGTCTGCTTGATTGCACTATTCCTATCTAGATGTCCCGCTATTTCTTCCTTAATGATAGTTTCAAGCATTTTCCCCACTACAGAAGTTAAACTAATCGGCCTATAGTTACCTGCCTTTTGTCTGCCCCTTTCTTAAACAGAGGCGTTACATTAGCTGCTTTCCAATCCGCTGGTACCTCCCCAGAGTCCAGAGAATTTTGGTAGATTATAACGAATGCATCTGCTATAACTTCCGCCATCTCTTTTAATACCCTGGGATGCATTTCATCAGGACCAGGGGACTTGTCTACCTTGAGTCCCATTAGCCTATCCAGCACTACCCCCCTAGTGATAGTGATTGTCTCAAGGTCCTCCCTTCCCACATTCCTGTGACCAGCAATTTTTGGCATGGTTTTTGTGTCTTCCACTGTGAAGATCGAAGCAAAATAATTGTTTAAGGTCTCAGCCATTTCCACATTTCCCATTATTAAATGCCCTTCTCATCTTCTAAGGGACCAACATTTACTTTAGTCACTCTTTTCCGTTTTATATATCGGTAAAAGCTTTTACTATCTGTTTTTATGTTTTGCGCAAGTTTACCTTCGTAATCTATCTTTCCTTTCTTTATTGCTTTTTTAGTCATTCTTTGCTGATGTTTAAAATTTTCCCAATCTTCTTGTTTCCCACTAACCTTGGCCACCTTATACGCATTGGTTTTTAATTTGATACTCTCCTTTATTTCCTTGGTTATCCACGGCTGGTTATCCCTTCTCTTACCGCCCTTCTTTTTCACTGGAATATATTTTTGTTGTGCACTATGAAAGAGCTCATTAAAAGTCCTCCACTGTTCCTCAATTGTGCCACCGTTTAGTCTGTGTTTCCAGTCTACTTTAGCCAACTCTGCTCTCATCCCACTGTCGTCCCCTTTGTTTAAGCATAGTACGCTCGTTTCTGACAACTTCCTCACCCTCAATCTGTATTACAAATTCAACCATACTGTGATCACTCATTCCGAGAGGATCTTTTACTAGGAGATTGTTTATTTTTCCTGTCTCATTACACAGGACCAGATCTAAGATAGCTTGCTCCCTTGTAGGTTCTGTTACATACTGTTCTAAGAAACAATCCCTTATGCATTCTATGAATTCCTCCTCCAGGCTACCCCGTGCGATTTGAGTTGACCAATCGATATGTTGGTTAAAATCCCCCATGACTGCTGCCGTTCCTTTTTCACATGCCTTGATTATTGCCCGCCCCACCGTGAAGTTATTATTTGGGGCCTATAAACTACGCCCACCAGTGATTTTTTCCCCTTAATATCTCTAATCTCCACCCACAATGATTCAACATTTTGTTCATTAGAACCAATATCATCTCTCACAACTGTCCTGATATCATCCTTTATTAACAGAGCTACCCCACCTCCTTTCCCTTCTAGTCTATCTTTCCAAATCGTCAGATACCTCTGTATGTTTAATTCCCAGTCTTGGCCCCCCTGCAACCACGTTTCTGTAATGGCCACCAAATCATACCCATTTGTAATGATTTGTGCCGTCAACTCATTTACTTAATTTTGAATGCTGCGTGCGTTTAGGGAGAGTATTTTAATCCTAGTTTTTAAACCATGATTTTTAGTTTTGACCCCTCCTGCAGCCCCTTTATATTCAGTGGCCCTTTTTGTTTTTTGCCTTGGGTTTCTCTGCCATCCACTTTTACTCATCTCCTTTTTGTCTTTTGCTTTTGTCTCCTTTTTGTTTCCCTCTGTCTCCCTGCATTGGTTCCCATTCCCCTGCCATATTAGTTTAACTCCTCCCCAACAGCACTAGCAAACACTCCCCCTAGGATATTGGTTCTGGTCCTGCCCAGGTGCAGACTGTCCGGTTTGTACTGGTCCCACCTCCCCCAGAACCGGTTCCAATGCCCCAGGAATTTGAATCCCTCCCTGCTGCACCACTGCTCAAGCCACGTATTCATCTGTGCTATCCTGCGATTCCTACTCTGACTAGCATGTGGCACTGGTAGCAATCCCGAGATTACTACTTTTGAGGTCCTACTTTTTAATTTAGCTCCTATCTCCTTAAATTCGTCTCGTAGGACCTCATCCCTTTTTTTACCTATGTCGTTGGTACCAATGTGCACCACGACAACTGGCTGTTCTCCCTCCCTTTTTTGAATGTCCTGCACCCGCTCCGAGACATTCTTGACCCTTGCACCAGGGAGGCAACATACCATCCTGGAGTCTCGGTTGCGGCCGCATAAACGCCTATCTATTCCCCTTACAATTGAATCCCCTATCACTATCGCTCTCCCATTCTTTTTCCTGCCCTCCTGTACAACAGAGCCAGCCACGGTGCCATGAACTTGGCTGCTGCTGCCCTCCCCTGATGAGTCATCCCCCTCAACAGTACTCAAAGTAATATATCTGTTTTGCAGGGGGATGACCGCAGGGAACCCCTGTACTACCTTCCTTGCACTGCTCTTCCTGCTGGTCTTCCATTCCCTTGCTGGCTGTGGACCCTTCACCTGCGGTAAGACCAACTCGCTACACGTGCTACTCATGTCATTCTCAGCATCGTGGATGCTCCAGAGTGAATCCACCCTCAGCTCCAAATCCACAACGCGGTCCGTCAGGAGCTGGAGGCAGATACACTTCCCGCAGATGTAGTCATCAGGGACACCGGAAGTGTCCCTAAGTTCCCACAAAGTACAGGAGGAGCATATCACGTGACCGAGCTCTCCTGCCATGATTTAACCCTTAGATACACTTAAATTGGCAACAACAATGTTAACAAGTTACTTACTGATATAAAAAAGAAAAAGAAAAGCGACTCACCAATAACCAGCCAATCACTTACCCCCTTGGCTGTGACGTCACCTTTCTGTTTCTTTCTACTTCTTTTTTGCCTTCTCTCCCCGCTGCAGCTGCACCAGCCGGCCTTTCCACGCACCTGGGCCTTTATAGGCCGCTCCAACACCACGCACTCCCGCCTCTCGGACTGCCGCCGCCTCTCCATGCGCCTGGGCCTTTATAGGCCGCTCCAACACCACGCACTCCCGCCTCTCGGACTGCCGACGCCTCTCCACGCACCTGGGCCTTTTTAGGCCGCTCCGACACCACGCACTCCCGCCTCTCGGACTGCCGCCCCCGGATGTCGAGCCCTCAGCCCCGGCCACCCCGAAGCCACGCCCCCGCGACGCCAACCACACCACATCCACCAACCGCCATCTACGCAGTCAATCCGTCCACCCCACTCTGAACACTCCCCGCACTGAGGCACAGAGCCCCCAGGCCCGCCCCTCCAACACACTTTGCCCCCCAGACCTCCGCTGCAATGTGGCCCCTCCTGTCCCCCGTTCTGGGTTTTTCCGCCCCCCACCTCCACCACTCTCCCCTCCATCCCCCGCCCCTGTCTCCCCTCATCTTCCCTCTGCCTCCCCGCACATGCTCCCATCTTGTGGCGGTAACCTTCTGGGGCAGGGAATTTTAGCTTGAAGTCAAGGTCACTCTGGACCTGCATCTTTATTTCACAGCTCTCGAGTGCCTCACTTGCCTGAGACCTGCCTTTATATACCTGTGTGGGACAGGTATGCAGTGTCTCCTGCAAGTGCACCCCTGGTGGTAAAGTATGCTTGTGGTTACAGGTCATATCTAGTTACAGTCATGTATAGCATGGTAAGATACAGTTATATACAGTAGTGTGAGATACATGACAAAATGGGTTAACCCTGGTGCTAAAATAACACTGATTGGAGGATCCAGGCTATGTTGGCCGTACCATTCGGCATGTCAAAGGCCGCGGTCTTCTTGAATATTGAAGACTCTGAGTAGCCGAGAAATTCCTTGGGGATACCATTGCAGGAACCTCCACAGTTAGGTTGGGTTTCCGCATTACACACAAAAAGACTTGCATTTATATAGCGCCTTTCATGACCACCGGACATCTCATTTGCCAATTAAGTATTTTTGGATTTTAGTCATTGTTGAAATGTAAGAATGCAGCAGCCAACTTGCGCACAGCAAGTTCCCACAAACAGCAATATGATAATGACCAGATAATCTGTTTTTGTTCTGTTGATTGAGGGATAAATATTTGCCAGGACACCGGGGATAACTCCCCTGCTCTTCTTCAAAATAGTGCCATGGGATCTTTTACATCCACCTGAGAGAGCAGACGGGGCCTCGATTTAACATCTCATCTAAAAGACGACACCTCTGACAGTGCAGCACTCCCTCAGCACTGTACTGGCGTGTCAGCCTAGATTTACGTGCTCAAGTTTCTGGAGTGGGCCTTGAACCCACAACCTTCCAACGCAAAGGTGAGTGTGCTACCCACTGAGCCACAGCTGACTAGGCAAACACTGGGCTGGGATCAGTGATTGCCTAAGCCAGAAATTCCTGCTCCTGAACCTCAGTTGGGAGCCAACAGTGGCTGCCAGTCTGCCCAGTAAGGTGAGGTGACACAGCGATAGAAAGTCTGAGGAGATTCACAACTATGGGCTTACCAATGACTAACACTGGGTTAACAAAAAACTTGTTTTGATTTATAATCAAATGTCCTTGAGGTACATCCCAGAATTTAATTAGCCCTGTCGATAACAGCTTCAGATTGACCCTATACCTTAGTGGGATTCATGTTATTCGGGAGACGCATTGTATCATGCCTCACAAATTTAATGAGATGCTTTGAGGGGATAACTATATTAGTGGACTGGGGCGGAGTGGTGGTGGGGGGTTGCTAGCCTGTGGATGTAACATACTTGGATTAATTGAAGGTATTTGATAATGTTCCACATCTGAGGCTTTTATGAAAGATTAAAGCTCATGAAATGAATTGCCAATTAGATTTCAGATTGAATTGGCAATAGAAAGCAGAGGGTGATGGTAAATGGACTGTGTCCTGCCGGAGTTGGGGGCACTGGCCAGTGACGATCATCAGGGAAGTTGCAGAGTTTGTCTCGTATTAACAAATTTACCGATAAGACCAACCTATGTGGCTGGTTGGCTGGTGCTGGGGTGACATGGGCAAATTAAGTCGGTAGCCTAAGAAGCAATCGATTAAATGGAATGTGGGAAATATAAGGTAAAACACATTGGTCCGGAAACCTGAAATGTGGGTGCAATGGAAAAGGATTTGGCTGCGATGAGCAATCATTGACTGAAGTGTAATTCCACGGCCCCTTGTTCCATGGGCTTTGAAGGTGAAAGGAAAGTTTTGTAGTTGATAGTAATTGAGAGCAAGTGAGTTTTGGATTTGGCAAAGTGGAATGTCGTTCTGGCAATTCTTTTTCTGAAGGAGGACAACATATTGTGTAGAGAGAACAGACAGCTTTTTGTAAATGTCACAATGCCTTGCTTGAGGGCTGCTTTCAGGAATCGTACAGTATGCTGCACCCTGCAGTGATGGAATGTCAAACAGTACTTGTAACATCCAAACCTTATTATGATATGAGATCCCTGTCAAAGTGTTAGTCTCCGCTAATCAAGTCCTTCCTATGTACAGGATGATCATTGTGTCTTTGAACCTGATCGGTTGGGAACCCTTTATTAAGAGGCCCATATATCTGGAATTATATACTGCAGACTTCCCTCTTTATCTCCCAGTTTAACTTCAGTTGTATTTCAGGAATTTACATTGTAGACTCTTTGCATTTCAGGAATTGACATTTAGACTCTTTGCAGTGAATAGGAAATCACCGTACACAAGTAAAACCATCGTATTGTGTAGTATGCGAAAACTGGTTTCTCCAAAAGTCTTGCACTTTCAGACTTTGTGAGAAATATGTTTTGAAGAAGATACTTTAACTCCTCGTGACTGATTCAATCTTAGTGGTTTTCTATATATTTTTAACATTGGTATCTTGCTGTACATTTTTAGTTCTTTGCAATTAGCTTGCTTGTAAGCAAATCTACAAACTAATCAGTTTCAGCTTGGATGCGACCATCTGGTATTTACAGTCTTCAGGAGCAGACAGCAGAGTATAGGCATTCCATGTGGTCTCCTCCAGTGGTGCATCGTTACTAAAATGGCGTGTTATCTTATTCACAGCACACCAAGGGGACAGGTTTGACTTCCTGGGAGGCTGGTTATGGAAACTTGCCTTTTTGCCGAGAACACAAGTAAATCATCATCATCATCATAGGCGGTCCCTCGAACGAGGATGACTTGCTTCCGTGAGTTCACAGATGTTTCAATGCAGGACCCGATATTCCAGTCCTGAACTTCAGGGGTGGAAGATGCCTGTGCGCGGATTTTTTTAACGTGTGGTGACCGTTGCACATCAGCCACCACACGGGTTCGACAGAGCGAGGCCTTTATCCAGTGGCAAGGGTTAACCAGGATGACTGGAGACCTGCTCTGCTGCACAGACCTAGAGCGCACACATATTGCAATGTGGGCTGGCCTGTGCTGCCCCTGGGCCCCATACCCTCATTTGCCGCACCTCCTCCATGATCTCTCACCACACCTCCGTCACAAAACACTCGCTGCACCTCCGCCACGATCACCCACTAAATCTCAGCCATGATCCCTCCCCGCTCGTCTGCTGTACCAGGGTCCCACCGATGCTCCAAACAGCGACCTGGGAGAAAAGCTCGATGGTAACATGACCATGGCCACTACAAGCTGAACTGACACTGTCCAAACTCATTCCAGATAGGACCATCACAGCCAACACACACAGAAGATTTTCACCCACTTTGTCTGATGAATTTGAACCCAGTTCTGGTGTGCCACTCCACCCCCAATTGATGACTATTGTAAACTTTGTTTCACTATTGCCACCGGCGCATCGTGGCTGCTGTGTGTACCATCTACAAGATGCGCTGCAGCAACTCGCCAAGGCTTCTTCGACAGCACCTCCCAAACCCACAGCCTCTACCACCTAGGGTAGCAGGCGCATGGGAAAACCACCGCCTCCAAGTTCCCTTCCAACTCACACACCATCCTGACTGGGAAATATATCACTGTTCCTTCATCGTCGCTGGGTCAAAATCCTGGAACTCCCTCCCTAACAGCACTGTGGGAGCACCTCACCACACGGACTGCAGCGGTGCAAGACAGCAGCTCAAAACATTCTGAAGAGTAATTAGGGATGGCCAATACAAGCTGGCCATGCCAGTGATACCGACGTGCCGTGAATGAACACATTTTTTAAATCCTGCTTTTGTGAGAATGTTAGGATAAAAACATTTTCTCAGCCTAATTCTACTTTTTTTTGGCAACATTTGGGCCTTGATTCCTACTATTGGTATTTGACCCACTTTGCTGGCATGGGTGAAGATATAGACAGCTGACTTATGCCCGATAGGATGGTGTGCAATAATCAGGGAAAAGGCAAATCCGGCTTGTGCCAACATATTACTTATGGCATTTTTAAACAATCTTATACCTTCGCCATGGGCACAGGCTGGCCCCCAGCTCTTGGCAACCAGGGCAGGTTTCAACAAACATTCTGAATTTTGAATTGGATTAAATGTTGGGGCTTTGTTTTGCTTTTTACAGCAATTACAAGATGGTACACTGGCAGCACGAGTCCGTTGGCAGAGTGGTCTTCACTGGTGGAGTAATGTCACGGTCTCCGAGGTCAGGGCACAGGCTAACTCCTTACCCTTATTATCCTCAGCACAGGGGTCAACAATCAGGGGGCATAGATTTAAAGTGATTAGTAGGAAGTTTAGAGGGGAAATCTTTTCACCCAGAGGGTGGTGAGGGTGATAGAGGCAGAAACCTTCACCACATTTAAAAAGTACCTGGATATGTACTTGAAGTGCCGTAACCTACAGGGCTACGGACCAAGAGCTGGAAAATGGGATTAAGCTGGATAGCTCTTTATCGGCCGGCACGGACACGATGGGCCGAAATGGCCTCCTTCCGTGCTGTAACTTCTGTGATTCTAACTGTGGGAGATCACTATTCTTGTGTTGGTTGCTGATGACGCCCATTCTTTTCCCCTTTCGTTATGGAGTTTCTTGGGGCTTGTGGAGGGATGGGAGCGGGACGGGGGGGGGGGGGGGAGGTGCAGTTGCACAGACCTTCTTGAAGGGGGTCCCGACCACTTGCTTACCTTCCAGCCCGAGGCTGAATTGACTCTCTAACCGACGCACATCCCACAGATGTGCAAGACCACATGGTGTGCTTTCCTGCTGAGCTCATACATCACTCCCACCTGAAGCTTTCTACCTGCTCGTTAATCTGGAAACAAACACTATACGAGGTGTTGACACAGCTGACTCCTGCCAGCAGAATTCTGAATGTGAATATAATAAGCTTACTGTCTGATAGTGTGACTGAGGGCGGTAATTATTTTTTCAGGGGTAATTCCACACTACCCTGTCATACAGGTTTGTTGCACAAAAGTGGCCTTTAATGTTTACAAAATCACTCCCAACAGTTTCTGCATAGGGAATGGTATAATTAAAAAACACCGACTGTCGATCAGAAAGGAGTCACTAAAAATAACCGGCGGCGGAGAAACCACGGGGCACTTTTAGGAGATTGCGGTACCAGCAGAACATTGCGCCTATCGGGGTGTGGAGGTCGGCGAGCCCGAAGATCCCGGCAGGACTGGGAACGCGGAGTTGCTGCCGATCTTAATGACAGCACCACATCATCATTTGCTGGATACCATTCTCTCCCGGCAGCAGGCCAAATGGATAGCCTGGCCAGCGGCCCAGAGCGAAAACCAGCAGCAGGGGAGCCTTGGGAACGGTCCATGGCAATCGGGAATGAGGACGGTCAGACATAGTGATGGCAGGGAGAGAGAGAGGAGATCGCGGGGGAGAGAGAGAGAGGAGATCGAGGCGGAGAGAGAGAGAGAGAGAGAGAGAGGAGATCGGGGCGGGAGGAGAGAGAGAGAGAGGAGATCGGGGTGAGGTGAGAAAGAGAGGGGAGATCGGGGCAGGGAGAGAGAGAGAGAGAGAGAGGGGGGGGGGAGATCGAGGCAGGGAGAGAGAGAGAGAGAAAGGGGAGTTCGGGGCAGGGAGAGAGAGGGGATCGGGGCGGGGAGAGAGAGAGAGAGAAAGGGGAGTTCGGGGCAGGGAGAGAGAGAGGGGATCGGGGCGAGGAGAGAGAGAGAGAGATGAGATCGGGGCAGGGAGAGAGAGAGAGAAAGAGAGGAGATCAGGACAGGGAAGGAGAACATTGGGGCTGAAGGAGAGGAGGTTGCCAATCGGGAGGGAAGAGGAAGGTGAGAGAGACAACGATTGGCAGAGAGGAGGCCGAAGGTTTACTTGAGGAGCGGGGGAGCAGTTACTAAATGCACATTCCCACCCTCTCTCACTGTGCTACTGCGAGTGTGAATACCAGGAGGACCATCCTCTCATTAACTGCATAGTAGGAGTTCCACACTGCTTCAGCAACCCTTGCGCTTGGTTATTATCCAGTTACTCATGCTGTGAAAAGTATGTCTTTGCTTATTGGTGGAATAGTTAACCAGCACTCACTCATCATCATAGGCAGTCCCTCAAAATCGAGGAAGACTTGCTTCCACTCCAAAAGTGAGTTCTCAGGTGACTGAACACTCCAATATGGGAATTACAGTCTCTGTCACAGGCAGGATGGACAGTCGTTGAAGAAAAGGATGGGTGGGGGGAGTCTGGTTTGCCGCACGCTTTTTCCGTTGCCTGCACTTGCTTTCTGCATGCTCTCAGCGATGAGACTCAAGGTTCTCAGCGCCCTCCCGGATGCTCTTCCTCCACTTTGGGGGTCTTTGACCAGGGACTCCCAGGTGTTGGTGGGGATGTTGCACTTTATCAAGGAGGCTTTGAGGGTGTCCTTGAAACGTTTCCTCTGCCCACCTGGGGCTCGCTTGCCATGTAGGAGTTCTGAGTAGAGCGCTTGCTTTGGGAGTCTTGTGTCTGGCATGCGGACAATGTGGCCCGCCCAGCGGAGCTGGTCAAGTGTGGTCAGTGCTTCGATGCTGGGGATGTTGGCCTGATCGAGAACATTGATGTTTGTGCGTCTGTCCTCTCAGGGGATTTGCAGGATCTTGCGGAGACATGGTTGGTGGTATTTCTCCACTGATTTGAGGTATCTACTGTATATAGTCCACGTCTCTGAGCTGTAAGGTTCGAAAATCCAAGGCCGCATTTGAAACACCGTAAGGACAAGAAAACTAACATGGGAACGTTCCATACACTAAATGAACATTTTTGGCCAAGTAAAAGCAGGCTGGGAAAACGTGTGGGCGGATACAGACATTGTGGAGTCTGGCTCACAAGCGAGACCGAGGCACTGGCCAATGGGGGAAAAGTGCATTCTGGCAAGCCAATCAGGGGTTGAGTCGGGCCTGAAGTGGGGAAATCTTCAACCAATAAGGACTGCCAGGCCCAGTTTGAAAATGACTTTCCCCCCCCCCAAATCAAACTACGAATGTGGGCCATTATCTACCTAATTAATATGGACAATAGCTCTGAATCAAAACTATGAATCACTGCAGGAATGGCCCACTGACTCCCAGGACTATAACAAAGGACCCGCAGACTTTCAGGCACCTATGTGCACTGAAACAATACCCTGGTCCTCACACCTGCGTGTACCTTGACATCTTCTGATTAAATATTCAAAGCTATCTCCCTGCCAAAACTTACACAATGGACCACCCACTGGGTTTGAGCGCGAAAAGACCAGAACTGAATTGAATACAAATATAGGACACAGAACCAGCAGAAAAGGAGTTGTGGACCAAAAAGAGTTGTGGGCAGAGTTGACAGGGGAGGAAAGGTGTGGAGAGGAAAAGACTTGCAGGAGTTGCGGTCAGTTCTTGAAAAGGCTGCTGGCTGCTGGGGGGGAGGAGCTGAGAGAGTTTTGCAAACTTTGATTTTGGTCGAGACTAAAAACCCACGAGCCAACCTCCTGGTTGGTAAGTGGCAGCAGGTGCTGCTGTTAGCCCTGAACACACTGGACAGGGTGAGAATAGCCGAAGCATTAGGCTGGGGCACGCAGAGCTGTGCAGACCTGGACACCTGGTTCAATAACCTGGATTCACAGCTGTAGTCTGACGATAACCGAGAGGCAGATAGAAGAAACCGACACAACATCGAAGAGGAAAACCGAACAATAACATAAAACCCACCCCAGAGGGACCCCGAGCTGAAATAAGTGCCCCCCAGAACCCCGGGGTTGATAGGATTGTGAGTAGAGCCCAAACCCCCTCACAGACTCAGTTTAGGACAGGAATTGGTAGGGAGGGTGGGAGTGGGAGGTGTGGTTGTGTGTGAGTGGGATGTTTTAACCTCTTGTTTTCCCCTTCCCTGTTACGAGATTGTTCGGGTTGCTGAATGAGATTTTGCCATTACTGCTATTTTATGACCTCTTCCTATACCCTCTAGCTTTGTGTTTGCTATTCTAAATAAACAACATTAGCCATTTTGTACTCTTACCCACTGTGTCTGGTGCCTCATTACTCACCCACCCTCATAAATTACACGTACAGAACCCAAGGGGAGTGTGGATTCGAACCCACACCCCAAGGTCCCCTTACAGAGCCATACAGGAAGGTGGGTATCACTATAGCCCTGTAGACCATAAGCTTGGTGCCAGATTTGAGGGCCTGATCTTCGAACACTCTTTTCCTCAGGCTGAAGGCTGTGCTGGCGCACTGCACTGGAGGCGGTGCTGAATCTCGTCGTCGATATCTGCCCTTGCTGATAATAGGCTCCCGAGGTACGGAAAGTGGTCCATGCTGTCCAGGGCCGTGCCATGGATCTTGATGACTGGGGGGCAGTGCTGTGTGGCGGGGTCAGGTTGGTGGAGGACCTTTGTCTTATGGATGTTTAGTGTAAGGCCCATGCTTTCGTACAGTTAAGATGTTGACTATGACTTGGAGTTCAGACTCTGAATGAGCGCAGACGCAAACGTCGTCTGCGTAATGTAGATCGACGACAGAGGTTGGGACAGTCTTGGATCTGGCCTGGAGATGACGAAGGTTGAAAAGGTTCCAACTGGTTCTATAGTTTAGTTCCACTCCAGCGGAGAGCTTGTTGAGTGTGAGGTGAAGCATTGCAGCGAGGAAGATCGAGAAGAGGGTTTGCGCGATGATGCAGCCCTGCTTGACCCCAGTCCGGATGTGGATTGGGCCTGTGGTGGATCCGTTGGTCAGGATCACGGGTTGCATGCCATCGTGGAGCAGGCGGAGGATGGCGACAAACTTTTGGGTGCCGGGGTCAAAGGCCTTTGTAAGGTCAAAGAAGGCCATGTACAAGGGTTGGCGCTGTGGGCATTCTGCATCTCGGGGTCATCAAGGTTAGCAGTGAGGCGCTGGCTGTATAGGGCTCTCTTAGCTGGGTCTTTGAGTGTCCCGGCGTTGATTTTTCTGTGGCACTGCTTCTGCTGTCGTCGACGCTTTGGGCCGATATTGATGTTGATGACGGAACAGATTAAGCGGTGGTCCGTCCAGCAGTCGTCGGCTCCTGTCATGGCGCGGGTGATGTGCATGTCCTTGCGATCCCTGGCTCAAACAATGATGTAATCGAGCAGGTGCCAGTGTTTGGAGTGAGGGTGTTGCCACGATGCCTTGTACTTGTTCCTCTGGCGGAACAAGGTGTTAGTGATGACAAGGTCGTGTTCTAGGCATTTTGTCAGGAGCAGGGTACCGCTGGAGTTGGTTTTCCCTACCCCCTCTCTGCCGATCACACCTCCCCAGAAGTCTTTGTCCTTGTTGACTCTGGCGTTAAATCACCGAGGAGGATCAGTTCGGCATCCATAGGGACGCAGGACAGGGATTGTTCAAGGCTGAAGTAAAATCCCTCTTTGGCCTCATCTGTTGCGTTAAGCGTTGGGGCGTACACACTGATAACTGTGGCGCATTGGTTCCGGGATAGGGTGAATCGGAGAGTCATGAGACATTTGCTAATCCTGCAGGGAGAGTCTCTGCGCTTGCTTGTTGTCCAGTTACTTATGCTGTGAAATGCATGTCTGTGCTTATTGGTGGAATAGTTAACCAACACTCACTATCTTCTCGGCAAACACATGCAGAATGGCCACTTGGATGAGGTACCAGGTGAGCTGCCAGGGTCCTTGGAAATGAACTCCACTCAGAGCCAGCACCTTCAGGCAAGAAGTGAATAGAAATGAGAATTCAAAAAAGTCAGTAATTGGGTTGGTTTCACATTCCTGGTCAAATCTTTACTGTCAGTTTCAATGTAAGTTACAAAATCACCAAAAAAAGTTCCATTCAAAATGGAAACAGAAACATTTCATCCAATCACTGAGCAACAAATGATCTTAACCTTAACCAGCATCCATTCCCTGGTGGTTTGAATCATTAGATCTGTGCTGCACATTAATGCATTGTTAAGTGTCATGTGGTGAGTTTATCTCACTGATATACATTTCACCTTGTGCACAGACTTGTTTGAGCTCAGGTGGGTGAAACTGCTACCAGCGTCGCTGTGATAGGTGGGATAGGTGGTGGCACAGGAGCGGCGAGAGATTGCAGAGCGATGTGATTGGGGCCCAGGAGAGGCGTGAGCTCGGGGCCAGAAGAGGCGAGGGCCCAGAGGCAGCACGGGCCAGCCCACACTGCGATACGTGTCCGCACTAGGTCCGTGCAGCAGAGCAGGTCTCTAGTCGTCTTGGGTAATCCTTGTCACTGGACCAAGACCTAGCTCTGTCAAGCCCGTGTGATGGCTAATGTGCAACGGTCTCCCCATGTTAAAACAATCCACACACAGGCACCTTCCACCCTTCAGGATGTAGTTCAGGACCTGAAATATTAGGTCCAACATTGAAACACCTGTGAACTCATCCCTTTTCGGCGTGGAAGCAAGTCATCCTCATTTCGAGGGACTGCCTACGGTGATGATGAGGATAGGTGGGCTGTAATGCTGCAGACTGTGGGGTTGTTGGTTATTTGACTTCTGTTTGTGTTGTAGTTCACTGTGGATAGTCATCGACATGGATTCTCTAAGGTGCACCGATGGATAAAGCAGGTGTTGCCCACAAACGCTGCACACATAGACACAGAAAAAATAACTGCCTCTAAATTTAACAGAGATGACACTTTACAGAGTCTTTCATTCTCCCCTCGTTGAAATCAAAACCCATCATGGCATCATCTGTCAAACTCATTCTCTCCGCGGTTTGCAAATCTCTGGAGCTCCTTAGCTTTCCTCTGAATATCGGCAGCTTTTACAGCCCGATACTGACATTAAAGGGGTGATTTCTGGATTCTGGGGAACGTCTATACAAAGGAGACATATCTCACGAAATCATGGGCGAGTAGCATGTATTTCTCTGTCATTTAAGAAAGAAAGAAATATCTTGGATTTATATAGCGCCTTTCAGGATGTACCAAAACAGCTTACAGCCAATGAAGTTGTTTTGAAGTGTAGTCACTGTTGTTATGTAGGAAACGCAGCAGCCAATTCATGCTCAGCAAGCTCTCACAAACAGCAATGTGATATTGACCAGATAATCTGTTTTAGTGATGTTGGTTGAGGGATAAATATTGGCCAGGACACCAGGCGAATGCTCCTGTTCTTCCTCAAAATAGTGCCATGGGATCTTTTAGGTTCACCCGAGAGGGCAGATAGGACCTTGGTTTACGTCTCATCCGAAAGATGGCACCTCCGACAGTGCAGCAATCCGTCAGTATTCCACTGAGTCCAGATTAAGTCCTCAAGTTGCTGGAGTGGGACTATGAACCCACAAACTTCTGACTCAAGAGTGTTACAAACTGAGCCACCGCTAACATGAAATGAATGACGTTTTACTACATTAAAGGCTTATTGTTGTTACAGAACATCAGGCCTGCATACCCATGATTTCATAGAAACATAGAAACATAGAAAATAGGTGCAGGAGTAGGCCATTCGGCCCTTCGAGCCTGCACCACCATTCAATAAGATCATGGCTGATCATTCCCTCAGTATCCCTTTCCTGCTTTCTCTCCATACCCCTTGATCCCCTTAGCCATAAGGGCCATATCTAACTCTCTCTTGAATATATCCAATGAATTGGCATCAACAATTCTCTGCGGTCGGGAATTCCACAGGTTAACAAATCTCTGAGTGAAGAAGTTTCTCCTCATCTCAGTCCTAAATGGCCTACCCCTTATCCTAAGACTGTGTCCCCTGGTTCTGGACTTCCCCAACATCAGGAACATTCTACCCGCATTTAACCTGTTCCGTCCCATCAGAATCTTATATGTTTCTATGAGATCCCCCCCTCATCTTTCTAAAATCTAATGTATAAAGGCCCAGTTGATCCAATCTCTCTACATATGTCAGGCCAGGACATCCGGGGAATCAGTCTGGTGAAACTTCGCTGCACTCCCTCAATAGCAAGAACGTCCTTCCTCAGATTAGGAGACCAAAACTGAACACAATATTCCAGGTGAGGCCTCACCAAGGCCCTGTACAACTGCAGTAAGACCTCCCTGCTCCTATACTCAAATCTCCTAGCTATGAAGGCCAACATACCATTTGCCTTCTTTACTGCCTGCTGTACCTGTATGCCAACTTTCAGTGACTGATGAACCATGACACCCAGGTTTAATTGCACCTCCCCTTTTCCTAATCTGCTGCCATTCAGATAATATTCTGTCTTCGCGTTTTTGCCCCCAAAGTGGATAACCTCACATTTATCCACATTATACTGCATCTGCCATGCATTTGCCCACTCACCTAACCTGTCCAATTCACCCTGCAGCCTCCGAGCATCCCCCTCACAGCTCACACCGCCACCCAGTTTAGTGTCATCTGCAAACTTGGAGATATTACACTCAATTCCTTCATTCAAATCATTGATGTATATTGTAAAGAGCTGGGGTCCCAGCATTGAGCCCTGCGGCACTCCACTAGTCACTGTCTGCCATTCTGCAAAGGACCTGTTTATCCTGACTCTCTGCTTCATGTCTGCCAACCAGTTCTCTATCCACATCAGTATATTAACCCCAATATCATGTGCTTTGATTTTGCACATCAATCTCTTGTGTGGGACCTTGTCAAAAGCCTTTTGAAAGTCCAAATACACCACATCCACTGGTTCTCCCTCGCCCACTCTACTAGTTACATCCTCAAAAAATTCGAGAAGATTTGTCAAGCATGATTTCCCCTTCATAAATTCATGCTGACTTGGATTGATCCTATCACTGCTTTCCAAATGTGCTGCTATTTCATCCTTATTAATTGATTCCAACATTTTCCCCACTACTGATGTCAGGCTAACCGGTCTATAATTACCCGCTTTCTCTCTCCCTCCCTTTTTAAAAAGTGGTGTTACATTAGCTACCCTCCAGTCCATAGGAACTGATCTAGAATCGATAGACTGTTGGAAAATGATCACCAATGCATCCACTATTTCTATGGCCACTTTCTTAAGTACTCTGGGATGCAAACTATCAGGCCCCGGGGATTTATTGGCCTTCAATCCCATCAATTTCCCTAACACAATTTCCCACCTAATAAGGATATCCTTCAATTCCTCCTTCTCATTAGACCCTCGGTCCCCTAGTACTTCCGGAAGGTTATTTGTGTCTTGCTTCGCGAAGACAGAGCCAAAGTATTTGTTCAATTGGTCTGCCATTTCTTTGTTCCCTATTATATATTCACCTGACTCCGACTGCAAGGGTGTCTTCACTAATCTTTTTCTCTTCACATATCTATACACATGGGGCTCAATTTTCCCCAAGCCCGTTTTCTGACGTATTGCCAGAGTTACACCCGTTTTTCTCGGCCAGAAATGCGCCAGAAATAATTTGCCAAAGTTTCCCTGATCTATAATTCGAATTTGGCACCACGCAGCTTGTCCAGTCACTTTGGGGGGGGGTGGAGTCTGCTGTCTGTGCCGAAAAACAATGCTGCACCTTCTGCGCATGCACGGGAAAAAATAATTACATTTCTGACATTGCATTCGATGCGCTTGCGCAGTATGGCTCCGAGTTGGCAATTGGCCATTTTTAAAGAGCAAGTTGTGTGTTTGAAAACGTTGAGTGCTGTGTGAGAGCGTTGGAAAAATCACAGCTGCAGCAATACAAGATGTAACGTGGTGCAAGGACCAAGAATTTCTTACAGGAAGAAGTGAAGGCACTAGTTACTGTGATTGAGAACAGATAGCAGGGGCTGGACACCAGCAGAGGTCACATAAAAGTTCCACCCAAAGGAAAGAAACAACGCTGGAACCAAGTTGCAGAAGATTACTGTGCAATGGTGACCACCACAAGATCTGGAGGCCAGTGTAAAAAGAAGTGGTAGGACCCTGGTCAATAGTTAGTGGAAGTAATATTTTCATTTATTCAATGCAATTGCAATTGTAAATGTGACCAGCTCTTTATATGTCTCACCCAGCAGAAAGACACCCTCTCTAAAAAAAATTATGTTTTCATCTTTGCAGAGGAAGGTGGCACACAACAAACAAGAATTTGAACAGGAGCAGCCCGGCAAATCTGCACCCACTGACACCTTGGAAGAGAGGGTCGCTGCTTTGATGGGTCCTGCCTGGAGAAAAGCAACCATCACTGCACAAGCTGGGCCCACACTCGAGGGAGAGGGCAAGTCCTGCAAATTCCACAGTCTGGTTTTGCTAAATGTTAAATACTGCACGGGCGAGCCATGCTTCGGTTCATGGGGATTTCTCCGTCAGCTACGCTTCGGTTGATGCAATGGGCTATCATTCATTGTGGTCCTTCAAATCAGCCTGCTGCCTGCGCTGTGTGAGCCTACTCATGCCACCCTGCCCCCTCTTATACTGCTAACCATTTGTCTGTGTTCAGTTATATTTTGCAGAACTTGAGGCCGACCCTGACAATGTAAAAGAAAATTCAGATGAGGACCAGCCTGAACAGGCTAACATCTTCGAATCCAACCCTCCAGACCAAGAACATGGGGGTGAGGGAGAGGGTGAGGAGGAGGGGATGGAGATGGATGAAGGCTCCACTGTTTTACTGACTTTGGAGGAGGTGCCGCTCATTGTGGTGACAGCCCCTTCCGTGACTAGTGGTTTGAGTACTGCTGGGACATTCCATGGTTTCCCACCCTCCGAGGTTGCGGATCCCAGTGCTGGGGTGCAGCGAGGCACACCCAGGGCCTCACTTTCTGCGGTTGCGGGTCCCAGTAGTGTGGTGCAGCAAGGCACACCCAGGGTCTCACCTTCTGCGGTTGCGGATCCCAGTGGTGTGGTGCAGCAAGGCACACCCAGGGTCTCACCTTCTGCAGTTGCGGGTCCCAGTAGTGTGGTGCAGCAAGGCACACCCAGGGTCTCACCTTCTGTGGTTGCAGGTCCCAGTGGTGTGCTGCAGCGAGGCACACTCAGGGCCCCAGCTTCCGAGGTTGTGGGTCCCAGTGGTGGGGTGCAACGAGGCACACCCACGGCCCTACTGTCCCAGGCTGCGGGTTCCAGTGGTGGGGTGCGAGCCACATCCGTGAGGAGGAGGGGAAGGCGAGCTCGACCGCGCTCTCCTGAGGTGTAGGATCTAAAAGATGTGGTTCAGATGATGTAATTGAGTGCGGAGAGCATTGACCTAACCCGATCACTCCTGGATGCCATCAGTGGGATGAGTGATGAGGTAGCGGGACTGTCGGGAGAAGTAACAGCAATGACACGAGAAATAGGAACGATGTGCGGGACCATCAGTGAGGGAATAGTGGCCATGAGGGAGGGAATGTCAGAGGTAGCTGATGCGCTGTTAGTGACCATCAGGGAGGGAATGTTGCATGATGGTGCCGCTCATGGAGGTGACAGCCCCTTCCGTGACTAGTGGTTTGAATGCTGGTGGGACATTCCATGGTTTCACAGCTTCCGAAGTTGCGGATCCCAGTGATGAGGTGCAATGAGGGAGGGAATGTCAAAGCAAACCACGTCACTGACCATAAGGGAGGGAATGTTGCAGGTCGTTGAGACACTGTCAGGGCGCATGAGGGACGACATGTTGGAGTTAGCTGTTGCAATAAGGGAACACGCCAGATCCCGCGCCCATTGACAGAATCAATTGTCACTCCTGCTCCAATTCCCACACCAGCCTCTGAAGAGCCAAAGCCGAGTCCTCCAACTTGCTGCCTCCCCCCCGCCCCCCTCGCCCCAAACAGGTGCGCACTACCCGAGATCTTAGAAAGAATTAGTTTGGTACCAAGCCCAGAAACACTGCGCCACCGCCTGCGGGCAGGGGTGGTGGAGTGTTCAAGACCAAACGCAGCGGGCGGTCTTCGAATGAGGTGGAGGAGAGATGGGTGCAGCCTTTCTCTGCTGCTGTTGTTATTGTTATTATTGTTGTTACTGTTGTAACTGTTCTCAACTTAAAAGTTTTTTGTAAGTTATGTAATTTACAAATTTAAAAGTTTGTAAGTGATCTTAAAGAATGATCTTAAAGTAAAGTTTGATACAAGAATAATGTTATTAAAGTTAAGTACAAAAGAACTGTTAAATGTTTGAATAAAATATGTTTTACATTAAAACTGAATAATTTCCATTATTTGTTCCATTCTTAAACACAACTTTTGAAGTAAAGAAGAATCATTTCCATCATTTGTTCCATTAACACAACACAACATTACGGAACAGCTCCAAACAGTAAACATGGTCCATGTGGAATAGTTGTCGCTGAACCCTCAGGCAGCAGTAAAGCGTTCATGGATGAGCTGCTGGCGCAAGACTCGGGCAATCGTTAAAGGGGCACGATGGCTCGCCCTCCTCCGCCGTCGTGCTCCGGCCTCAGGCACTTGCATGGCTTCCTCATCCTCCTCCTGCTCGTCATCTCCATCTTCCTCCTCATCATCAGCCCCTCTCACCTCAGGTGGGTCTTCCACTACCAGCTGCTGCTGCTGCCTCATGATGGCTAAGTTATGCAGCCCGCAGCACACAACAGTGAACTGACCGACAATCTCAGGGGAGTACAGCAAGTAGCCTCTGGAATGGTCCAGGCATCGGAAACGCTGTTTCAAGATGCCAATGGTCCTCTCGATGATGCTGCGCGTCGCAGTGTGCGACATGTTGTATTCCCGGTCAGCTAATGTGCGGGTTACGTGTAGGGGCGTCATGAGCCAGGTGGCGAGGCCGTACCCTTTGTCTCCCAGTAGCCAGCTCTGCCCTTCTGACTGCTGCTGAAACATGGCAGATATAGCACTGTCACGTAAGATGAACGTATCATGGGTGCTCCCAGGGTATCTTGCATCGACTGACATGATACGATGCATGTCGTCACACACGAGCTGTACATTAATGGTGTGGAAGCCTTTTCTGTTCCTGTACATTACGGAATCCTCCAAAGGGTACAATCAATGCAGCCCTGTACCTTTGGGAAGCCAGCAATCCTGGAGAAGCCCACAGCCCTGCCATGGATTGCCTGAGCGGTCATGGGGAACTTTATGAAGTCATCCCTACGCGCGTACAGTGCAGCGCTGACCTGGCGAATCGAGACATATGTTGCATGTTGAGAGATGGCGCACACATCCCCAGTTGTAGCTTGAAATGAGCCGGGCTTGTTTTCCAGCCGAGCCCTGAGCCCGGGCATGGGGCCGATTCTGTCGGCCAAAGCTACGAGCCTCCAGCCCTGCTTCAAGACATTTGGTGATGGTGTGTGAGTGAGTAAAAAAAAGGGAAAACTTTTGAAATCCAACAAACTTCCATTTACTACGTTGACAGGTAAAAAAAGTTGAACTTCATTATTGATTTTTACAGTGTTCTTGACTCCCTCCAAAATCTTTGATCAAAAACAATGGCGTCTTTCAGTGCTGATTTGTTAATGTGCGCTGGTTTTCAGAAGGTTTTTCGGGAGTGGCCAGATACGTCGGCCAAGGAGAAAAAAATGTTGACTGAACTGCGAAAAATTATAAAAACCGGCAGACGTAAAAAAACCTGCTCTAGAAAAATCGTAACTAACTCAGTTACGCCGGTGCAGATCACAGGGGGAAACTTTGAAAACAATAAATGCACCGAAAAAACAGCACGCGCCAAAAAAATGGTGCAAATGACCCGGGAAAATTGAGCCCATGCTCTCTACCAGCATTGCTCTCGACCGGGTGTGTCTGATCGCAGAATCACCTCTCAAATGTTGCCATTACTGCTCTGGTTTTTAACCTGCGTGGGGTTTTATAGAAAGCGTCTTCCCCAATTGCACAGGGTTCTCAATCAAAAATCACAATTTTCAGAACACATTAGTCTTTGTGTGGTGAGATAGAGTGAAAGTGCTTGATGAGTAACCAGGCAGTAATTGGGAGCTGGATGTGTCATTGGACACTGAAATACTGGCATCAAAATACAGCAGTGGCAGGACAAAAGCTTCCAATTGATTCAAAGGACAGTCAAAGCTATTCAGCTGCAAACTCCCCACATAGTCAGGTCTCAAGTCTAAACTCATTCCTGGTTTACGAAGTGCAGGTATAATTATTCCCACTGGGAACAAGACTGATTCAGAAAATACCTTTTTGCCTGCCTTGATCTATTACATATAAAACAATTCTATTTGTTTGAAACTAGTACAAAGGACTGTAACACTATGAGCATAGTTCTGAGGTTGAGAGAAATGAAAGGACTCTGATATTGTAATCAAATTCCAAGAGCGTCACTGAAGGGAAACGTATACTTTGTAACCCCCATTGCCCCTTGTCCTGATGAGAGAGAGTATGCAATAATGTAAATGGCACAAAAAGGACCTTGTTTCTTGCAGAGAAGGCCATGAAGCCTTACTACCAATGAAGATTAGTCTGGGTCTCTATCTGGGTGATTTCCCGTTCAGTTGGATCTGTTTGAATGCACTGTCCAGTCAGAATCGGGGCAGGAAGGAGGGGTAATTCATATTCAGGGAGGCCTAAACTTTCCTTGTGAGGGCCCAGATTAGTGCTCCTGGCTCCACAAAGGATAATAAAACACTTACCTTCACTGGCCTCTTCTGCCAGGCCAGGTAGGAAAGCCACAGCTGGAGTCAAAATTGCAGTCGGGGCCCGATGATGTCATCATACCTTGAGCTGCCTATTTAAAGAAGGACCTTGTCAGCTTTGGGCAAGCCACTCAACTGCCTATTCAAAAGTGCTGGTAAAAATTGAAAATAGCGGGATCAGCACCAGACAGGACATCAGCGGGTAAGTCACCCGGTGGATTTTAACTGTTTCCCGTCCAGTTTCCCCTGAACAGGTAGAGTTAAACCAATTCCATTGTGTCTACTTTTATGTCGACCCCTTCCGAATCATTAAGCCATGTTGACGTATAACAACAAACCCTTCATAATTCAAACACTGTACCTTTGCTTAAAGATGACCTGTTAATAAGAAGTATATTTGTGTCCACGACACACCCAAAGAATCCAAGTATAGTACAGATTGTACAGATTGACTGCTGCAAATAATCCATAAATAACAAACCTAAGGCTAACAACAACAGATGACATGTCTACAGCATACACAGAAACAGCTCAGAGTGCGCTACAGAACTGACAGAAACAATGGCCATTGAGCAGCAGAAAAAGGGGATAATTCAAAGATGAAGAGGGTGTATTGAAGGTGGAGCAGTGCTAACACCAGCTCATTCTTGATTACCTTCAATTATTTTGGGAATGCTACCAGGCCAAACTGGTGAACTGGGCAACTTTTATCCCTCAACCATCACCATGACACCAGATTAACAACTCATTTGCCTCAACACTGTTTGTTGGTCCCAGCTGTGTACAGGTTGGCCTCCTCGTAGGACTGCTCCTGGGCAAGGCCAACATGACCATTAACCGGTCCAGGCAGCGGGTAGTCAAGGGGGTCGTTCAGCCCGACTGCCTGCCTCTCTTCCACAGTTTCCACCAGTACGCTCGCGGCCTTCCGTGAGAGATGGGCGCTGGAGGGACTGGAATGCATCGTCACCCCCGGCAACCAAATTTTAATTTGGCCATTTATTGTTTAAAAAGTTTTATTGGTTAATTTGTCAGTTTTAGTGCCCCTTTAATAAGGGGGCATTTGATTTATTATTTTGCACCAAATAGTTGTACGGATTGGCTGCTGCATTTACCTTCATAACATGAGTGACTATACTTCAAAATAATTCACTGGCTGTAAGCTTCTTTGGGACCTTCTGAAGACAGGAAAGACGCTTTATGATGCAAGTTTTTTTTAATTGGTTTTACAGTTTTTGTCCACACAAAAGAGAATGGGTAATCACTGCCACCATTTTGGCTGATGTACCACATCCCTCTGGCTTCTCTCTCCTGGTAATTGTCCATAACCTAATCATCCTACTGCCTCTTTCTATCATTTCACTTTTGTCTTTCAAGGCGGTAGACATAATGAAGATGATTACCGGGGATTACTAGGTAAGCCTAATTGTATACAAGTTTGATTTGAAAAACAATTATTTGGTCTAGCATTGGCTCATCTGGCCCAACTTTGTTCTGCCAGGAAACAGGAGCATCAGCAAGAAAATAAGATAATAACCTCTAAACTGTGGAACTCCTTATAACCCTTGGTCTCCCCTTCCTTCTACACTCTATAGGCTTTTAAAATCTAAATTTGGTCTCACCTAACCTAGTGTCCAGTCTTTACGGTAGAGAACACTAAAAATATCTCAACAGTGGATAGTTAACGGGTTATGGGGGGGGGAGGAACTTAACATAATCACAATCACTAAGGAGGTGGTACTCAGTAAGATAATGGGACTAAAGGCGGATAAATCCCCTGGACCTGATGGCTTGCATCCTAGGGTCTTCAGAGAAGAAACGGCAGGGAATTTGGATGCATTGGTTGTAATTTACCAAAATTCCCTGGATTCTGGGGAGGTCCCAGCAGATTGGAAAACTGCAAATGTGGTCCTTTCAGCCCGAGTTGGAGAGCGGCCTCCATCCCAGGAGCCTCTGCATTGAGCCTCCTGCCACGGGGATTACACTCAGAAGAAGAACCAGATTAGGTCGGAGAACGCAAAGAAGCATCGTGGGAGCATACATACACAAGGTTCAGGGACAGTGGCACTTCTATGACTGTCAAATAATGAAGTATTAAAGAAAGAAAGAGCTTGCATTTATATAGTGCCTTTCACAACAACCGGACATTTCAAAGCACTTTACAGCTAATTAAGCACTTTTGGAGTGTAGTCACTGTTGTAATGTGGGAAATGCAGCAACCAATTTATGCACAGCAAGCTCTCACAAACAGCAATGTGATAATGACCAGATAATCTGTTTTTGTTCTGTTGATTGGAGGATGAATATTGGCCAGGACATCGGGGATAACTCCCCAGCTCTTCTAAATAGTGCCATGGGATCTTTTACATCCACCTGAAAGAGCAGATGGGCCCTCAGTTTAACGTCTCATCCGAAAGACGGTACCTCTGACATCGCAGGGCTCCATCAGCACTGCTGTGTCAGCCTAGATTTATGTGCTAAAATCCTTAAAGTGGGACTTGAACACACAACCTTCGGACTCAGAGGTGAGTGTGCTACCCACTGAGCCACAGCTGACACTTTTGTAATATACGGACACGTGCTAGCTAATTTGGCACAGCAAGGTCCCACAAACAGCAATGAGATAAATGACCAGATAATCTGTTATTTAGGTGTTGCTTGAGGGATAAATATAGGCCAGGACACTGTAAAGAGTTCCCCTGCTCTTCGCTGAATAGTGCTATGGGATCTCTTAGAGGGCAGATGGAGCCTTGAGCTGAAGTTGCAAAGGGAGAGCGGAAGAACTGTTGTGGAATTTTATGTTTAATGATTTTATGCCGAGGGTGTTGAATGAATGGAATGATCTATCAAGGGAGACAATGGAGACTGATTGTATCAACAAATTCAAGAGAGGCCTGGTGAATAATGTTGTAGAAGAATATTTCCTGGACTCTGTGACCCGGCAGATGGACGGCAATGGTCTTATGCACCCTATGCATTCCTATGTTGTTATGGATATGGAAAAGTGCACCATCACTTTTCATGCCATCTATTGTTTTTTCCACAATCATACTGGCTAGATTGTATGGATTATTCTTCTGAGTCAACTTACCGTGCATATCATGGAATTATCGGCATGCAACTCATAATTATCCGTTATCAACAGAAAATCATGAGTTGTGCACTTGCAGTTTTCCAATCCGTATGATTAGTGTGTGAGGCTCCAGGCCAATGATGTGAACTCAGAAAAACACCTTGTATAAACTTCACGATAGACAACTATTGGAAAAAAATGAGCTCTCCTGGAACTAATGGAGTGTGAGTGCGATGGACAGGAAACCTCTTTAAAAATGAATTCTGGGGATGTCGCATCACTGGCAAGGCCAGCATTTATTGCCCGTCCCTAATTGCCCTTGAGAAGGTGGTGGTGGACCTTCTTGAACTGTTGCAGTCCGTGTGGTGAAGGTACTCCCACAGTGCAGTTAGGTAGGGAGTTCCAGGATTTTGACCCAGCGACAATGAAACTAGATTAGATCATGTAACAAGAGAGTTGTAGAGTTGTTATTGATGGAAGCGGATCTGACTAGGACCTGGTTATGAGTGGAGTGTGTCAGACTGGGCCTGTTAGCGATCATCATTTTCATTGATGAACTAAAGGACAACTTAAATGGTCCATTCAAAAATATGGCGGGTTTAATGGAGAGCAAATTGATAGGTGGCAGACTGATTTAAATAAGAAGTTGGGTGAATAGGTCTGTGTTTGGCAGATGTCATTTAATGTGGATTAATGCAATATCAAGCACGTGGAGCTCACTGACTCTGGGCAGGTCTATACTTGTTAAAATAAATAGGGCAGGAAGGTGAGTTGGGAGCAATAGTTTATCACTCGTTAAATTTAAGGTGCACAGGCAGTGATGCGATAGTTATAACACTTTAGGCTATTTTTCCAGGACTATTGCATACAAAACAAAGAACTTTATTTAAGCATTTAGAGTACTGTGTCTAGTTTTGGTCCACACGCCTGGATAGTGATGCTCAGGACCAGGTGCAGAGGGCCGTAACCAGGATGGTGCCAAATCTTAAAGCATGAGAGTCATGGTTGTTTGCTTTGGAGAAGTATAGGTTTCGGAGCATAGGGACAGGAGTAGGGCATTCAGCCCCTCGAGCCTGCTCTGCCTTTCAGTGAGCTCATGGCTGAACTGTATCTTAACTCCATCCACCTGCCTTGAACTCCATATCCTTTTGTAAAGTCCTGCCCATCAGTATAGATTCACACGAGGCATGTAGTGAAGTCAAGATCACTCTGGACCTGCACCTTTATTTCACAGCTCTGGAATGCTGCACTTGTCTGAGACCTGTCCTTATATACCTGTCTCTTGCAAGTGCACCCCTGGTGGTAAGGTATGCTGGTGGTTACAGGTCATATCTTATTACAGTCATGTATAGCATGTTGGGATACAGTTATATATAAATAATGTAAGATACATGACATCACCCTCCCCAAGGTCTTATTGTCTTTATAGGTTCAGTTTCTCAGGTGGTCTACGCTCTCGCGTGGAGCGTCTGAGTTGTGGTTCAGTTGTTTGCCTTGGTGTCTTTTTTTCTTTGGGTGTAGTTGGGTGTAGTTGCTGGTATCTCGCCTGGGCTGTCTGTTTTAATTGGTGTGATTGTTGCTGACTCACCTGGGCTGTCTGTTGGGATTGCCCTTTCCTCAGGTTGTTCCCTCTGTCTGTCCACCAGGTGTGGTGTGAGTTCCACATTGTAGTCTGCCTCTGGTTCCGCAGTGTTGTTGGTAAATCTGCTTTTCACTTGGTCTACATGCCTCCGGCAGGTTTTGCCATTGTCCATTTGTACTATCAGTAGCCTGTTTCCTTCCTTGCCTGTTACTATCCCTGCAAGCCATTTGGGACCTCTGCCATAGTTTAGTACAAACACTTTGTCCCCTATCTCATTCCATCTCCCCCTCGAATTTCTGTCATGGTACTCAGTCAGCTTACGGCGCTTTGCCTCAACTATTTCGTGCATGTCTGGGAGGATTAATGAGAGCCTTGTTTTTAAAGTCCTTTTCATCAGCAGTTGCGCGGGGGGGATCCCAGTCAGTGAGTGCGGACGAGATCTGTATGCCAGCAGCAGTCGCGACAGGCGACCCTGCAGTGTGGGACCTAGGATTTTAAGCATGCCTTGTTTAATGATTTGCACTGCTCTCTCCGCCTGGCCGTTGGAGGCCAGCTTGAACCGTGCCGTCTTGACGTGATTTATGCCGTGGTCAATTATAAAGTCTTGGAATTCTGCGCTTGGGAAGCACTGACCATTGTCACTGACCAATATGTCAGGGATTCCGTGTGTTGCAAACATGGTTGCGAGGCTCTCCACAGTGGTGGAGGTTGTGCTCGAGTTTAAAATGGTGCATTCGATCCACTTTGAAAATGCATCTACAACTACGAGGAACATTTTGCCCATAAATGGGCCCGCATAGTCTACGTGCACTCGGGATCACGGTTTGGTAGGCCAGGGCCAGGGGCTTAGTGGAGCCTCCCTGGGGGCATTGCTGAGTTGGGCACAAATGGTGCACCTTCGGTCGCAGAGCTCCAAGTCCGCATCAATACCAGGCACCAGACGTGGGATCTAGCTATGGCCTTCATGAGAACGATCCCCGGGTGCTCGCAGTGGAGCTCCCGGAAAAATACCTCTCTGCCTCGCAAAGGCATAACTACTCGGCTGCCCCACATCAGGCAGTCTGCTTGTAGTGATAGCTCATGCATGCGCCTGTGAAAGTGTTTTAATTCCTCGGGGCAGGCATCGCGAGCCTCTGCCCAGTCACCGGTTAGGACACATCTTTTTACTAAGGATCACGTGGGGTCGCTGGCCGTCCAGGCTCTGATTTGGCGAGCCGTCATGGGTGAATCTGTGGACTCAAAGGCATTGATTGCCATGACTATCTCACAGTCCTGTTCGTCAGACCCTTCCGTGGTCACCAGAGGTAGCCTGCTGAGCGCGTCGGCACAGTTGTCTGTGCCTGGTCTATGCCTTATGGTATAGTCGTAGGACGCCAGCATGAGTGCCCACCGTTGAATTCGCGGCGAGGCGTTGGCGTTTATTGCCTTGCTCTCGGATAGGAGGGACATGAGGGGCTTGTGGTCGGTTTCTAACGCGAACTTGGCCCCGAAAAGGTAATGCTGCATCTTTTTGACACCATACACGCACGCGAGCGCCTCCTTCTCCACCATTCCGTATCCGCGCTCCGCCCGCGAAAGTGACCTGGAGGCATAAGTTATGGGTTGTAATTTGCCCGCACTATTGACATGTTGCAAAACGCACCCAACCCCATACGATGACGCATCGCATGTGAGAACTAGCTTTTTACCTGGGTCAAAGAAAGTCAAAACACTGTTGGAACACAGAAGGTTGCGTGCCTTATTGAAGGCACGTTCCTGGGCGTCCCCCCAAAACCAATCGCACCCCTTCCTTAGTAACATGTGGAGAGGCTCCAGCAGCATGCTTAAGTTCTGTATAAAGTTCTCAAAGTAGTTGAGTAGCCCGAGAAAGGAGCGCAGTTCTGAGACATTCCGGGGCCTGGGTGCCAGGTGAATTGCTTCTGTTTTGGACTCTGTTGGGCGGATTCCATCAGCGGCAATCCTTCTGCCCAAAAATTCAACCTCGGGTGCGAGAAACAGGCACTTGGATTTCTTGACTTGTAGGCCTACCCGATCCAACCGTTTTAGTACTTCCTCCAAATTACGGAGATGGGAGTCGGTGTCCCTGCCCGTGATAAGTATGTTGTCTTGAAATACAACCATCCCCGGATGGACTTGAGCAGACTCTGCATGTTGCGCTGGAATTTGGCAGCTGCCGACCTGATGCCGAATGGGTATCGATTGTACATGAAAAGGCCTCGATGTGTGTTGATGGTGGTGAGTAGCTTGGATTCCTCGGTCAATTCTTGCGTCATGTACGCAGATGTGAGGTCTAATTTTGAGAAAAGTTTACCTCCAGCCAATGTAGCAAATAAGTCCTCCGCTCTGGGCAGCAGATACTGGTCCTGTAGGGAGACTCTGTTTATGGTAGATTTGTAGTCCCCACAGATTCGTACGGATCCATCAGGCTTCATGACTGGAACGATGGGACTTGCCCAGTCGCTAAATTCCACAGGTGATATAATGCCTTCCGGCAGAAGCCTGTCTAGTTCGTGTTCAATCTTTTCCCTCATCACATAGGGTACAACTCTGGCCTTGTGATGGACCATTCTAGCATCCTGTGTGATGTAGATTTTGACTTTGGCCCCTTTGAAAGTGCCCACACCTGGCTGAAAGAGATGTTCAAATCGCTTTATAACTGTTGAGCAGGAGGTCCGTTCCTCTAATGACATGGCATGGAGATCATCCCATTTCCAGTTTAGTTTTGCCAGCCAGCTTCTCCCCAGCAGTGCTGGGGGGTCTCCGGGGACAATCCACAGGGGAAGTCGGTTCACTGTCCCTTTGTGTGTGACAGAGAGCATGGCGCTGCCAAGGACTGGTACGATTTCTTTGATATAGGTCCTTAGTTTGGTGTCGACCCTTGTGAGTTTTGGTCTGTCTCTTTTATGCGGCCACAGTTGTTCAAATTGTTGAGCGCCCATGAGAGATTGGCTCGCTCCCGTATCCAGCTCCATGTTGACAGATATCCCGTTGAGTAGGACACTCATAATTATAGGAGGCGTCCTGTTGTAGGAGCAGTGGCCATTGATCGTCTTGACCCGCTGTACATCGGTGTCCCGGGTACTGTTCCCACCATCTTCTGGTCCGCTTTCCGACCCATCCAATTCGTATACCAGCCGAGCTGCCGTTTTTTTGCACATGCGGGCCAAATGCCCTGTATATTCACAATTTCTGCAAACAGCCTGCTGAAATCAACATCCCCTTGACGAGTGCCCACCCCCACACCTCCAGCACAGACCTGTTCCATTATTCAATGTGTTCCCAAAGAATGAGCTGCGTCTGGCTGATCTCTCTTGAGCTTCTCTCAGTTTGTAGTTGATTGCTCGCATTGTGGGTTGATGAGGTGTGAACGGCCGTTCATGTGGCCCTTGATGGCTTCTGCCTGCTGTCGAGAGCCTGTTCTCCCGGTTTTATCTGTGTGTGGGGGTAGCAGCTTGTTTAGTGCTGTGAACTTCTTGTTCCGATATTTCGTTAGTTGTCGTACCTGCATTGTAAATCAACCTCGTTTCTTCTTCCCCTACCAAGAATGTCTGTGCAACCAGTGCTGCTGCCTCTAAGGTCAGGTTCTTGGTCTCTATGAGCTTTCGGACTATGCCTGCGTGGCCTATTCCTTCAATGAAAAAGTATCTCAGCATTTCTCTCCTCAGTTCATCGGAGAACTCACATAAACTAGCCAACCTCCGATGTTCCGCCACGAAGTCGGGTATGCTCTGGCCCACACAGCGTCTTGTCGCTTAACAGTCTTTGGTTACAAAGCTTTACTGGAGCCTTTCTATAAAGTCCTCCCAATTGTCTCCCGCATTGTACTTTTCATCTGATCCATTGTTCGCCATTCTGTGGATTCTGTAATCCCGTAACTCGTCGCCACTGTAAAGTCCTGTCCCCTCAGTACAGAATCACACGAGGCATGTAGTGAAGTCAAGGTCACTCTGGACCTGCACCTTTATTTCACAGCTCTGGAATGCTGCACTTGCCTGAGACCTGTCCTTATGTACCTGTCTCTTGCAAGTGCACCCCTGGTGGTAAGATATGCTGGTGGTTACAGGTCATATCTTATTACAGTCATGTATAACATGTTAGGATACAGTTATATATAATAATGTAAGATACATGACACCTTTTATACCCTTGGTTAACAAAAATCTATCGATCTCTGATTTAAAATTATTAATGGGATATGATTGAGGTTTTTAAAATGATGGTGGGGATAGAAATGCATGGAACATGGAAACAGGCCCAACCAGTCTGGGTCAGTGTTTACCCTCCGTGCGAGCAAATAGGTCTAATCATATTTCCCCATCCTCTCCCATATCCCTTCAACTCCTTCACCCACCTATCCAATCTAATACTGTCCAGTTGAATCAATTAGTTAATATAGATAGGGATGGTCGGACTAGAGGTTAAGCCTGGAATATTCGTATGCAAAGAGTTGGATTTGACACCAGGAAGCATTTCTTTCAACAGAGTCATCGGCCGGAATTTTCTTCGGGGAGGCGGGTTGGGGGTGGGGGTGGGGGTGGGGTTGGGGTGGGGGGGTGGCGTCTGAGGCAAGCAGGAAACCCCGGAGGCCGACTTTACTGGCTGAGCCTGATTTGAATGTGAGGTCTCGGTTTCCCGCCCAGAGCCAGCCAGCTTGAGAGGCTGCCCGGCTGTGGACGGGTAGGTCTTCGTTGCAAGGGGTTGGTCTGGGGGAGGGATCGCAGAGAGGGGTCGGTCAGGGGTCGGGGGGAGGGATCACAGGAGGGGGGTCATTCAGGGGTCGGGATTGCAGAGAGGGGTCGGTCAGGATCGCAGAGAGGGGTCGGTCGGGGGTCGGGATCGCAGGGGAGGGATCGCAGGAGAGGGGTTGGCAATTGGAAGTCCCGCCTCGCAGAGGTTTCTGCCCGCAAACAGGGCAGCACCAAATTTCGCCGCCATGATTTTAAAATGTTATTGTTAAATCTGGGAAAATGCGCAACCCATTCGAGGGGGTAGAGTGGCAGGGGGCTGCGGGAGTTCTGAATCACTGGCACATTGTCAGTTTGTTGTTGGTGCAAAATGATTTCAGCTTTGAACTAAAATTAGTTTAGCCAAAGGGGAAAAAAAACCACCAATCAGTGATAAGCCTGTCTGTGCTTCAAAAGTTACAGAATAAGCCAACAGAGAATCGGGTTGGCCGCAGGGATCAGTGGTGGGACCCCAACTATTTACAATCTATATTAACGACTTGGAAGAAGGAACTGAGTGTAATGTAGCCAAGTTTGCTGACGATACAAAGATGGGAGGAAAAGCAACGTGTGAGGAGGACACAAAAAATCTGTAGAAGGACAGAGACAGGCTAAGTGAGTGGGCAAGAATTTGGCAGATGGAGTGTAATGTTGGACAGTGTGAGGTCAGGCACTTTGGCAGAAAAAAATCAAAGAGTAAGTTATTATTTAAATTGAGAAAGATTGCAAAGTGCCGTAGTACTGCGGGACCTGAGGGTAATTGTGCATGACACACAAAAGGATAGTATGCAGGTATCCTGGCCTTTATTGCAAAGGGGATGGAGTATAAAAGCAGGGAAGTCTTGCTACAGCTATACAAGGTTTTGGTGGGGCCACACCTGGAATACTGTGTGCAGTTTTGGTTTCCATATTTACGAAAGGATATACTTGCTTTGGAGGCAATTCAGAGAAGGTTCACTAGATTGATTCCAGAGATGAGGGGGTTGACATATGAGGAAAGGTTGAGTAGGTTGGGCCTCTACTCATTGGAGTTCAGAAGAATGAGAGGCGATCTTATCGAAATGTATAAGATTATGAGGGGGCTTGACAAAGTGGATACAGAGAGGATGTTTCCACTGATGGGGGAGAATGGAACTAGAGGGCATGATCTTAGAATAATGGGCTGCCCATTTACAACAGAGATGAGGAGAAATTTCTTCTCTCAGAGAGTTGTAAATCTGTGGAATTCGCAGTCTCAGAGAGCTGTGGTAGCTGGGACATTGAAAAAATTTAAGACAGAAATAGACAGTTTCTTAAACGATAAGGGGATAAGGGGTTATGGGGAGTGGGCGGGGAAGTGGAACTGAATCCATGATCAGATCAGCCATGATATTGAATGGCGGAGCAGGCTCGAGGGACAGTATGGCCTACTCCTGCTGCTATTGCTTATGTTCTTATGTTCTTATTAAAGGCGTTATATAAATGCAAATCGTTGTCCCCGCAATTTTTCACTCGGTCAGCAATGAGCGAAAGCAACAGACACACTTCCGAACCTCAGCGGGAATTTACAGTCTGAGATTTATTTACTGACTTTATTACTTTTAATCCTCAATGATCTTCTCTCCACCCCATCTCTTCTGAAGGAGTTCACTCTGTTGTGTATCTGTAAAGCATGCACTCCGATGTTCCGCCACCAGGGAGCTCATCCCCTGAAGTCCCAAGGGATCCCAGCATCCCTTGGGAGCACTGTATTTTAGCCGGCCCCTAAGGCCTGTTCCTCACTCTGGAGTGTCTTATTAAAGACTGAGGTCACTGTTACTATAACCTCCCTGTATGCAGCCTCAGCTGTGTTAGGAACACAATAACTGGCGACAAGAATATGAATCCAACGCAAAGATGCAGCAAACTGTGGGCATCCTGGAGAAGTTCTCGGAGGGTGAGGACTGGGAAGCCTATGTCGAACATCTAGACCAGTATTTTGTAGCCAATGAGCTGGATGGAGAAGGAAGCGCTGCAAAAAGGAGAGCGGTCCTCCTCACAGTCTGCGGGGCAACGACCGACAGCCTCATGAAGAATCTTCTGGCTCCGGTGAAACCCACAGATAAGTCATATGAGGAGTTGTGTACATTGGTTCAGGAGCATCTTAACCCAAGGGAGAGCGTGCTGATGGCGAGGTATCGGTTCTACACGTGCCAGCGATCTGAAGGTCAGGAAGTGGCGAGCTATGTCGCTGAGTTAAGGCGACTTGCATGACAATGTGAGTTTGATGGCTACCTGGAGCAAATGCTCAGAGACTTTTTTGTACTGGGCATTGGCCACGAGACCATCCTACGAAAATTGTTGATTGTAGAGACACCGACCCTCAGTAAGGCCATTGCGATAACACAGGCGTTTATGTCCATCAGTGATAACATCAAACAAATCTCTCAGCACGCACATGCTAACAATGTTCATAAATTAACTGGAACTGTGTTTGCGAGCAGAAATGTACAAGGCAGAACCCACGAGTCTGCAACTGCCAGCAGGTCCCAGGTGACTCAGAGTCCCCAACAAAGGATGAATGCAAGGCAATTCACACCTTGTTGATGTTGTGGAGGCGTCCATTCAGCCCATTCAAAGGGTATGTTTGCAAGAGCTGTGGAACAATGGGGCACCTCCAACGAGCTTGCAAACGAGCTGCAAGCTCTGCAAAACCTGTTAACCACCACGTGACAGAGAAAAATTAGTCCATGGTGGATCAAAGCAATTTCGAGCCTCAGAGAGAGGAGGCAGATGCTGAAGTACGCTGGGTGCACACATTTTCGATGAAATGTCCACCTATAATGCTAAACGTAAAATTGAATGGCTTACCCATAGCCATGAAACTGGACACTGGCGCTAGCCAATCCATCATGAGTAAAAAGATGTTTGAGAGATTGTGGTGCAACAAGGCATTCAGACCAGCCCTGAGCCCCATCCACACGAAACTGAGAACGTACACCAAAGAGCTTATCACTGTCCTGGGCAGCGCCATGGTCAAGGTCACCTATGAGGGCATGGTGCACGAACTGCCACTCTGGATTGTCCCGGGCGATGGCCCCACACTGCTTGGAAGGAGGTGGCTGGGCAAAATCCGCTAGAACTGGGATGTGATCCAAGCGCTATCACATGTCGATGAGGCCTCATGTACCCAGATTCTGAACAAATTTCCTTCCCTTTTTGAGCCAGGCATTGGAAACTTTTCCGGGGCAAAGGTGCGGATCCGTTTGGTCCCAGAGGCATGACCCATTCACCACAAGGCGCGAGCGGTACCTCACCTGATGAGGGAGAGAGTGGAAATCGAGCTGGACAGGCTGCAATGCGAGGGCATCATCTCCCCAGTGGAATTCAGCGAGTGGGCCAGCCCGATTGTTCCAGTACTCAAAAGTGATGGCACGGTCAGGATTTGTGGCGATTATAAAGTAGCTATTAATCGTTTCTCGCTACAGGACCAATAGCCACTACCTAAGGCAGGCGACCTATTTGCGACGCTGGCAGGAGGCAAGACATTCAACAAGCTCGACCTGACTTTGGCCGACATGACACAGGAGCTGGAGGAGTCTTCGAAGGGTCTCACCTGCATTAACATGCACAAGAGACTGTTCATCTACAACAGATGCCCGTTTGGAATTCGGTCGGCTGCAGCGATCTTCCAGAGAAACATGGAGAGTCTACTCAAGTCGGTACCACACATGATGGTCTTTCAGGACAACATATTGGTCATGAGTCGGGACACCGCCGAGCACCTACAAAACCTGGAGGAGGTCCTCCAGCGACTGGATCGCGTAGGGCTGTGGCTGAAGAGGTCGAAATGCGACTTCATGGCAACAGAAGTGGAGTTTTTGGGGAGAAAGATCGCGACGGACGGCATTCGGCCCACAGACACCAAGACAGAGGCTATCAGGAACGCGCCCAGGCCACAGAATGTCACGGAGCTGCGGTCGTTCCTGGGACTCCTCAACTATTTTGGTAACTTCCTACTGGGGTTAAGCACCCTTTTAGAGCCCCTACATGTGAGATTGCACAAAGGTGAGAACTGGATATGGGGAAAAAAAACAAGTAATTGCTTTTGAGAAAGCCAGAAACATTTTATGCTCCAACAAGCTGCTTGCATTGTATAAACCGTGTAAAAGACTTGTGCTAGCATGTGACGCCTCGTCGTACTGAGTCGGGTGTATATTACAACAAGCTAACGTTGCAGGGAAGTTGCAACCTGTTGCCTATGCTTCCAGGAGCTTATCTAAGACCGAGAGGGCCTACAGCATGATTGAGAAAGAGGCATAAGCGTGTGTGTTCGGGGTAATGAAAATGCATCAGTACCTGTTTGGCCTCAAATTTGAGCTGGAAACCGATCACAAGCCCCTCACATCCCTGTTCGCTGAAAACAAGGGGATAAATACTAATGCCTCAGCTCACATACAAAGGTGGGCACTCGCGCTATCAGCGTATAACTATACCATCCGCCACATACCAGGCACCGAGAACTGTGCGGATGCTCTCAGTCAGCTAACATTTCCCACCACGGGGGTGGAAATGGCGCAGCCTGCAAACTTTTTGATGGTGGCGCAGCCCGCAGACGTGTTGATGGTCATGGAAGCGTTTGAAAATGATAAATCACCTGTCACGGCCCGCCAGATTAGGACTTGGACCAGCCAAGATCCTCTGCTGTCCCTAGTAAAAAACTGTGTACTGCATGGGTGTTGGGCCAGCATCCCCGTTGAAATACAAGAGCCAATCAAACCGTTCCAGCGGCGAAAGGACGAGCTATCCATTCAGACAGACTGCCTGTTGTAGGGTAACCGCGTAGTGCTACCAAAAAAGGGCAGGGAGACGTTCATCTCGGATCTCCACAGCACACACCCGGGTGTAGTAATGATGAAAGCGATAGACAGATCCCACGTGTGGTGGCCCGGTATCGCCTCTGACTTAGAGTCCTGTGTACGGCAATGCAGCGTATGTGTTCAGTTGAGCAACGCGCCTAGAGAGGCACCACTAAGTTTGTGGTTCTGGCCCTCCAGACCATGGTCGAGGATCCATGTCGATTATGCTGGCCCGTTTCTCGGTAAAATGTTCCTGGTGGTGGTGGATGCTTTTTCAAAATGGATTGAATGTGAAATAATATCGTGAAGCATCGCCACCGCCACCATTGAAAGCCTGAGGGCCATGTTTGCCACCCACGGCCTGCCTGACAAACTGGTCAGTAACAATGGGCCATGTTTCACCAGTGCCGAATTTAAAGAATTCATGACCCGCAATGGGATCAAACATGTCACCTCGGTCCCGTTTAAACCAGACTCTAATGGGCAGGCAGAGCAGGCAGTATAAACCATCAAACAGAGCCTTAAACGAGTCACAGAAGGCTCACTCCAAACCCGCCTGTCCCGAGTACTGCTCAGCTACCGCATGAGACCCCACTCGCTCACAGGGGTGCTCCCGGCTGAGCTACTCATGAAAAGGACACATAAAACCAGGCTCTCACTGGTTCACCTGCATGATCAGGTGGAGAGCAGGCGGCAGCAACAAAATGTAAACGATGGTCGCGCCACTGTGTCACGGGAAATTGATCTGAATGACCCTGTGTATGTGCTAAACTATGGACATGGTCCCAAGTGGATCGCTGGCACGGTGATAGCTAAAGAAGGGAATCGGGTGTTTGTAGTCAAACTAGACAATGGACAAATTTGCAGAAAGCACCTGGACCAAACGAGGCTGCGCTCCACAGACTGCCCTGAACAACCCACAGCAGACACCACCTTTTTCGAGCCCACAACACACACCCAAAGGATCAACGACACCACGCCGGACCAGGAAATCGAACCCATGATGCCCAACAGCCCAGCAAGGTCAGGCTCACCTAGCAGCCCTGCAGGGCCAACAACACGCCAGCTCAGCGAGGGCACAGCCAACACACCAGAACAGACATTTGTACCGAGGTGGTCCACCAGGGAAAGAAAGGCTCCCGACCGCCTCACCTTGTAAATAGTTTTCACTTTGACTTTGGGGGGGGAGTGATGTTGTGTATCTGTAAAGCATGCACTCCCACGTTCCGCCACCAGGGAGCTCATCTCCTGAAGTCCCAAGGGATCCCGGCATCCCTTGGGAGCACTGTATATAAGTCGGCCCCTTAGGCCTGTTCCTCACCTTGGAGTGTCTTATTAAAGACTGAGGTCACTGTTACTTTAACCTCCCTGTGTGCAGCCTCATCTGTGTTCGGAACACAATACACTCCTTGCTGGAATTTTGTTCCATTGGCGCTGGTTATCCTCCTCTAACATTGAATGGTGATCAGGTCTTGGAAGCCTGGCTATTTTTTCCTCCTCCTTAACTCAGGGGCAGTGAGGCCAGTTGTATCCCCACCTGGCTGTGACCAGTTAACTCAGCATGGACCAATAACACACTTGGGATCCTGCTGGTCTCTATGGCCACACTGGATAAACTTGCTGTGTTATTGCAGAAATTTAACAGTGCGACGCACAGCAGGTATTCGATAGTGTTACAGTCCCCACCGCTTAACATAGAAACATAGAAACATAGAAAATAGGTGCAGGAGCAGGCCATTCAGCCCTTCTAGCCTGCACCGCCATTCAATGAGTTCATGGCTGAACATGAAACTTCAGTACCCCCTTCCTGCTTTCTCGCCATAACCCTTGATCCCCCGAGTAGTAAGGACTTCATCTAACTCCCTTTTGAATATATTTAGTGAATTGGCCTCAACTACTTTCTGTGGTAGAGAATTCCACAGGTTCACCACTCTCTGGGTGAAGAAGTTTCTCCTCATCTCGGTCCTAAATGGCTTACCCCTTATCCTCAGACTGTGACCCCTGGTTCTGGACTTCCCCAACATTGGGAACATTCTTTCTGCATCTAACCTGTCTAAACCCGTCAGAATTTTAAACGTTTCTATGAGGTCCCCTCTCATTCTTCTGAACTCCAGTGAATACAAGCCCAGTTGATCCAATCTTTCTTGATAGGTCAGTCCCGCCATCCCGGGAATCAGTCTGGTGAACCTTCGCTGCACTCCCTCAATAGCAAGAATGTCCTTCCTCAAGTTAGGAGACCAAAACTGTACACAATACTCCAGGTGTGGCCTCACCAAGGCCCTGTACAACTGTAGCAACACCTCCCTGCCCCTGTATTCAAATCCCCTCGCTATGAAGGCCAACATGCCATTTGCTTTCTTAACCGCCTGCTGCACCTGCATGCTAACCTTCAATGACTGATGTACCATGACACCCAGGTCTCGTTGCACCTTCCCTTTTCCTAATCTGTCACCATTCAGATAATAGTCTGTCTCTCTGTTTTTACCACCAAAGTGGATAACCTCACATTTATCCACATTATACTTCATCTGCCATGCATTTGCCCACTCACCAAACCTATCCAAGTCACTCTGCAGCCTAATAGCATCCTCCTCGCAGCTCACACTGCCACCCAACTTAGTATCATCCGCAAATTTGGAGATACTGCATTTAATCCCCTCGTCTAAATCATTAATGTACAATGTAAACAGCTGGGGCCCCAGCACAGAACCTTGCGGCACTCCACTAGTCACTGCCTGCCATTCTGAAAAGTACCCGTTTACTCCTACTCTTTGCTTCCTGTCTGACAACCAGTTCTCAATCCACGTCAGCACACTACCCCCAATCCCATGTGCTTTAACTTTGCACATTAATCTCTTGTGTGGGACCTTGTCGAAAGCCTTCTGAAAGTCCAAATATACCACATCAACTGGTTCTCCTTTGTCCACTTTACTGGAAACATCCTCAAAAAATTCCAGAAGATTTGTCAAGCATGATTTCCCTTTCACAAATCCATGCTGAC
This sequence comes from Pristiophorus japonicus, assembly GCF_044704955.1. Taxonomy (NCBI): domain Eukaryota; kingdom Metazoa; phylum Chordata; class Chondrichthyes; family Pristiophoridae; genus Pristiophorus; species Pristiophorus japonicus. Next base: position 76,786,782 of record NC_091993.1, on the reverse strand, counting down.
TTGGACCTATCATGTCACCATTTTCCAGATGCACTGCTATGACATCCTTAATAATTGATTCCATCATTTTACCCACTACTGAGGTCAGGCTGACCGGTCTATAATTCCCTGTTTTCTCTCTCCCTCCTTTTTTAAAAAGTGGGGTTACATTGGCTACCCTCCACTCCATAGGAACTGATCCAGAGTCAATGGAATGTTGGAAAATGACTGTCAATGCATCCGCTATTTCCAAGGCCACCTCCTTAAGTACTCTAGGATGCAGTCCATCAGGCCCTGGGGATTTATCGGCCTTCAATCCCATCAATTTCCCCATCACAATTTCCCGACTAATAAAGATTTCCCTCAGTTCCCCCTCCTTACTAGACCCTCTGACCCCTTTTATATCCGGAAGGTTGTTTGTATCCTCCTTAGTGAATACCGAACCAAAGTACTTGTTCAATTGGTCTGCCATTTCTTTGTTCCCCGTTATGACTTCCCCTGATTCTGACTGCAGGGGACCTACGTTTGTCTTCACCAACCTTTTTCTCTTTACATACCTATAGAAACTTTTGCAATCCGCCTTAATGTTCCCTGCAAGCTTCTTCTCGTACTCCATTTTCCCTGCCCTAATCAAACCCTTTGTCCTCCTCTGCTGAGTTCTAAATTTCTCCCAGTCCCCAGGTTCGCTGCTATTTCTGGCCAATTTGTATGCCACTTCCTTGGCTTTAATACTATCCCTGATTTCCCTAGATAGCCACGGTTGAGCCACCTTCCCTTTTTTATTTTTACGCCAGACAGGAATGTATAATTGTTGTAATTCATCCATGCGGTCTCTAAATGTCTGCCATTGCCCATCCACAGTCAACCCCCTAAGTATCATTCGCCAATCTATCCTAGCCAATTCACGCCTCATACCTTCAAAGTTACCCTTCTTTAAGTTCTGGACCATGGTCTCTGAAATTACTGTTTCATTCTCCATCCTAATGCAGAATTCCACCATATTATGGTCACTCTTCCCCAAGGGGCCTCGCACAATGAGATTGCTAATTAATCCTCTCTCATTACACAACACCCAGTCTAAGATGGCCTCCCCCCTAGTTGGTTCCTCAACATATTGGTCTAGAAAACCATCCCTTATGCACTCCAGGAAATCCTCCTCCACCGTATTGCTTCCAGTTTGGCTAGCCCAATCTATGTGCATATTAAAGTCACCCATTATAACTGCTACACCTTTATTGCATGCACCCCTAATTTCCTGTTTGATGCCCTCCCCAACATCCCTATTACTGTTTGGAGGTCTGTACACAACTCCTACTAACGTTTTTTGCCCTTTGGTGTTCTGCAGCTCTACCCATATAGATTCCACATCATCCAAGCTAATGTCTTTCCTAACTATTGCATTAATCTCCTCTTTAACCAGCAATGCTACCCCACCTCCTTTTCCTTTTATTCTATCCTTCCTGAATGTTGAATACCCCTGAATGTTGAGTTCCCAGCCCTGATCATCCTGGAGCCACGTCTCCGTAATCCCAATCACATCATATTTGTTAACATCTATTTGCACAATTAATTCATCCACCTTATTGCGGATACTCCTTGCATTAAGACACAAAGCCTTCAGGCTTGTTTTATTAACACCCTTTGTCCTTTTAGAATTTTGCTGTACAGTGGCCCTTTTTGTTCTTTGCCTTGGGTTTCTCTGCCCTCCACTTTTCCTCATCTCCTTTCTGTCTTTTGCTTTTGTCTCCTTTTTGTTACCCTCTGTCTCCCTGCATTGGTTCCCATCCCCCTGCCATATTAGTTTAAATCCTCCCCAACAGCACTAGCAAACACTCCCCCTAGGACATTGGTTCTGGTCCTGCCCAGGTGCAGACCGTCCGGTTTGTACTGGTCCCACCTCCCCCAGAACCGGTCCCAATGCCCCAGGAATTTGAATCCCTCCCTGCTGCACCACTGCTCAAGCCATGTATTCATCTGCGCTATCCTGCGATTCCTACTCTGACTATCACGTGGCACTGGTAGCAATCCCGAGATTACTACTTTTGAGGTCCTACTTTTTAATTTAGCTCCTAGCTCCTTAAATTCGTTTCGTAGGACCTCATCCCTTTTTTTACCTATGTCGCGGGCGCGTTGGTGCGAGCCTGATTTGCCTGCTCTTCGTGATGGCAGGTATAATGCCCGAAGAAAGTTTATTTTCTCTCTTTCTCTCACTCTCTCTCCTTGTCACGAGCCGCCTGCATCTCCCCAATTTACAACCTCCTCAGTGGGAGTGGATCAGATGTTGGTGATAAAATTTAATGTCGGCCATGTTATAAGACAAAACAAATAAATTTGACACTGAGCCGCATAAGAAGAAATTACGGCATAAGAAGAAAAGCTTGGCCAAAGAGGTAGGTTTTAAGGAGCTTCTTAAAGGAGGAAAGAGAGATAGAGAGTTCTAGGGAGGGAGTTCCAGAGCTTGGGGCCTGGGCAACAGAAGGCACGGCCACCAATGGATGAGCAGTTATAATCAGGGATGTTGAAGAGGGCAGAATTTGAGGAGCGCAGACATCTCGTGGGGTTGTGAGCCTGCAAGAGATTACAGAGATAGGGATATGTCTGGATAAAAACATGTGAGAATGTCAACTTTCCTTCGTCTTTAATGAAAGATAAACCTTAACGAGGTGTGCACCAGCAAGTAAGCACAGCTGTTTCTGCCCGAAATAAACAGAGCTCTTAAGATGCTATACCTGTCAACTTTGTAATTGATAATACAAATGGCTGATGGTTATCACTTTTTGCCTGATACAATCTACTGCCCATTTTAAATGTGGCCATTTTTAGTGGTGGGGATTATATTCAAATCTACTTTGATTTCCTTCTGAATCTAGCACAAAACCTTTTAAAAGGTTTCAGATTCTTATCCCTCAGAATTTTACACTGGGTGCAGTTGCTATACAATTTCCATTCAGGGCATTTCCAGGAACAGACATTGATTGAATAGGTGTTGGCATAGCTGTTCGTACTAATAGTGTAGCGTTACATGTTTCTGGATCAGGGGGTTTTGTTAGTAATGGCCGAAGAGGATGTGGAGATAGTGGGGCAGGACTGTACTGTCTATTCCAGCTTGTCTGGTAGTCTATCATCATAATCAGTCCCTCAGAATCGAAGAGGACTTGCTTCCACTCCCAAAGTGATGGCTGAACAGTCCGATACGAGAGCCACAGACCCTGTTACAGGGGGGACAGATATTCATTGAGGGAAAGGGTCGGTGGGACTGGTTTGCCGCATGCTCCTTCCGCTGCCTGCGCCTGGCCTCTTCATGCTCTTTGCGTTGAGACTCGAAGAACTCAACGTCTTCCCGGATGGACTTTCTCCACCTCGGGCGGTCTGCGGCCAGGGTCTCCCAGGTGTCAGTGGTGATGTCGCACTTTACTAGCGAGGCTTTGAGGGTGTCCTTATAACATTTGTGCTGTCCTCCTTTGGCTCGTTTACCATGAAGGAGCTCCGCATAAAGCATTTGCTTAGGGAGTCTCGCATCTGGCATGCGTACTATGTGGCCAGCCCAGCGAAGCTGATCGAGTGTGGTCAGTGCTTCAATACTGGGGATGTTAGCCTGGTCGAGGACACTGATGTTTGTGCGCCTGTCCTCCCAGGGGATTTGCAGGATCTTGCGGAGACATCGTTGGTGATATATCTCCAGCGACTTGAGGTGCCTTCTATACATCGTCCATGTCTGTGATCCATACAGGAGGACGGGTATTATTACAGCCCTGTAGACCATGAGTTTGGTGGTAGATTTGAGGGCCTGGTCTTCAAACACTCTTTTCCTCAGATGGCCGAAGGCTGCACTGGTGCACTGGAGGCGATGCTGAATCTCCGCATCAATGTCTGCCTTTGTTGATAAGAGGCTCCCGAGATATGGGAAATGGTCCACGTTGTCCAGGGCCGCACCGTGGATCTTGATGATTAGAGGGCAGTGCTGTGCGGCGGTGACAGGCTGGTGGAGGACTTTTGTCTTACGGATGTTAAGCATAAGACCCATACTTTCATATGCCTCAGTGAATACATTGACTATATCCTGGAGTTCAGCCTCTGAATGTGCACAGACGCAGGCATCGTCCACATACTGCAGCTCAACGACAGAGGTTGGGGTGATCTTGGATCTGGCCTGGAGGTGGCATAGGTTAAACAGCTTCCCACTGGTTCTGTAGTTTAGTTCCACTCCAGCGGGGAGCTTATTGACTGTGAGGTGGAGCATGGCAGCGAGGAAGATTGAGAAGAGGGTTGGAGCGAAAACGCAGCCCTGTTTGACCCCGGTCCGGACATGGATTGGGTCTGTAATGGATCCATTGGTAAGGATCACGGCCTGCATGTCATCGTGAAGCAGGCGGAGGATGTTGACAAACTTTTGGGGGCATCCGAAACAGAGGAGGATGCTCCATAGATCCTCACAGTTGACAGTGTCAAAGGCCTTCGTAAGGTCGAAAAAGGCCATGTATAAGGTCTGGCGCTGCTCCCTGCATTTTTCCTGCAACTGGCACCTGCAAAGATCATGTCTGTTGTGCCCCGTAGGGAATTAAATCCGCATTGTGATTCCGGGAGGAGCTCCTCAGCCAAAGGGAGAAGATGGTTGAGGAGAACTCGAGCGACAACTTTCCCAGTGGCTGATAGCAGGGAGATTCCCCTGTGGTTGCCGCAGTCGGACTATCCCCTTTTTAAAAATGGTCACAATCACTGCATCTCTGAGATCTCCCGGCATGCTCTCCTCCTTCCAGATGAGAGAGATGAGGTCATGTATCCGCGCCAACAGCGCCTCTCCGCCATATTTTAGTGCCTCAGCAGGGTTTGATGAAAATGATCAGGAGATCGTCCGCACCCGCACCCATCCGCACCCATAGCCTTGTTATTCTTAAACTGTTTTATGGCTTTGCCTACCTCGTGCAATGTTGGAGTTTCACTGAGTTGATGGCGGGTCGCATGCTGCGGGATGGAATCGAGAACACTCGAGTCAAAGGCAGAGTCTCGATTGAGGAGATCTTCAAAGTGCTCCTTTCATCGGGCCCTGACAGCCTCGGTGTCCTTGATGAGTGTTTCTCCGTTCTTGGCCAGGAGCAGGGTGGGGCCTTGGGAGTTTGGACCGTAGGTAGCCTTGACTGCAGAGAAGAATCCTCGCATATTGTGGCTGTCGACCAGTTGTTGTATCTCCTGTGCTTTCTCCATCACCACCTGTTCTTTAGGTCCCGAGTTTTTTGTTGTACCTGAGCCTTGAGCCGTCTGTAATGTTGTTTTGCAGCTCCCGAGTTGGGCTGTTGCTTGAGGCTCAGAAATGCTTTGCGCTTGCGATCTATTAGTTTTTCGATCTCCTGATCATTTTCATCAAACCAGTCCTGGTGTTTTCTGGTTGAGTGACCAAGTGTCTCTTCACAGGCACTGGTTATAGAGGCCTGGAGGGCAGACCAAGCACTGTGGGGATTCAGCATCTCAGGGTCATCAAGACACGCCAGATTGACTGTGAGGTGCTGGCTGTATAGGGCTCTCTAAGTGCTCCGGCATTAACTTTTTTGCAGAACTGCTTCTGCTGTCCCCTCTGCTTTGGGGCAATGTTAATGTTGATGATGGATCGGATTAGGCGGTCGTCTGTCCAACAGTCGTCAGCTCCTGTCATAGCGCAGGTGATGTGCACATTCTTGCGATCCCTGGCTCGGACGATGACATAGTCAAGCAGGTGCCAGTGTTTGGAGCGAGGATGTTGCCACGATGCCTTGTATTTGTCCCTCTGGCGGAACAGGGTGTTGGTGATGAGGAGTTCGTGTTCTAGACATTTTGTCAGGAGTAGGGTACTGCTGGAGTTGGCTTTCCCTACCCCCTCTCTGCCAATCACACCTCCCCAGAGGGCTGTGTCTTTGCCAACCCTGGCATTAAAATCATGCAGGAGGATCAATTTGTCACCCGTGGGGACACGGGACAAGGATGTCTCGAGGTTGGAATAAAATCCCTCTTTAGTCTCATCCGTTGCATCGAGTGTAGGGGTGTACGCACTGATGACTATGGCACATTGGTTCCGAGATAGGATGATATGGAGAGTCATGAGGCATTCATTAACCCCATAGGGGGAGTCTTTGAGGCAGTCGACCAACTCATTTGACGGCATAGCTGACTCCATGAAGGCGGCGTTCTGCCTCTGGTTTCTCTTTCCAGAAGAAGGTGTAACCTCCACCATGTTCCTTCAACTGGCCTTCCCCTGCCCACTGGGTCTCGCTTAGGGCGGCGATGTCAATGTCAAAATGTCTGAGTTCCCGGGCAACTATGGCAATGTGGTGTTACGGCCTGTTGCTGTTGGGATTGTCCATGAGGGTCCTGACGTTCCAGGTCCCGAACTTCATATTGACGAAGTGTAAAATGCCTGTGCGTGGATTCTTTTAACATGGGGTGGCTGCTGCACACTGGCAATCATACGGGCTTAGCTGAACAAAGTCTTGGTCCAGTGGCAAGGGGGTCCAAGACAACTGGAGACCAGGCACAGTTCTATAAGCCTAATTGCCTACGGCAAAGTGTTGGCCGCAAGCTCGGTGCTGGGTAGTGCCACTGATGGTAGAAGGCCCGAGGCTTGGTTGGGGGGCAGGCATTAGGAAGGTGACTTCCAAAGTTATTTTTAAAGTTAAAAGTTGATAAAGATTCCCAATTTATTCATGAGTTTCTAGGGGTAGTTGAAAAGTTTTTAAAAGTTTCTAAGAGTTAAAAGGCTAAGATGTAAATCAATAATAGATTATAAAAGTTTCCCCAATTTAAAAAGTTTCTAAAAGTTGTTAAAAGTCAAATATGTAGATTAATAATAGATATTTAATAGCATTTTGATTGAGAGTCTGAAATGTAAGTTTTAAAAGTTCTCCCAGATTGTTTAATGTTTAAAAGTTGGTTAAAAGTTTAAAAATTAATTAAAAGTGTCTTTGGGCTAGTTCGCTATTCTTGTGATGTTTAGAACAGCTGTTGATTTAATCCCAACTTCCCTTTTGCTTCAACCTGTGTGGCTCTCAGTGGGAGTGCTGTGGAGTTGGTTAAAAAGGTGTTCAGACTTCCTGGTATATTCCTGGCCTAAGGTGGAGGTTGAACTGTCACTCACTCTAACATAGATGATTTGTTCTTATAATTGTCAGGGGAAGTATGTTACCAAAGCAAGAAGAATATAAAAGATATGTTAACAAAATCAAATTTTGAAACTAGAGGTTAAATTAACACCCAGAACAGTAAAACGCAATGCATTAACTGTAAATCTCCAATGAATTAGTGACAACTGTTTAGATTTCCCACTTTTGGCACAGTTTAGACTAGAATGGCTATTGACGGGCTTTAGACAGACTCAAATGGATGTGTGCTGTTTGCACCCAATTGCTCCACGGTCAGCTCATTGGATGATATTTCCAAATCCTTGCCTGTGGCGATGTATCTCGTCCACCACTGCCACATATCGTAAAATTGTATGGTGGTCCCCACGATTTTCTAATACACGCTGGTAGCGGGAGAGGATTCGGAAAATCAGGAGAGAGTGGTCCGCTTGATCAGTTGCTTGGCCAGTCGACTTAATATCCACTCCCTTCATCACCGCCGCGCTGTGGCTGTAATATTTACAGGGTGCATTGTATCAACTCACTTTGACAGAACCTCCCTCCCCGACCACTGAGAAATACAAGCGTAGCAATGTCTTGGGAACGTCATCACCTGCACCTTCCCCTCCAATTCACACCCCATCCCCACTTGGAAATATTTTGCCATTCCTTCATCGTGTAAGAAATTGTGAATTGGAAGAAATAACTTGAGACCAAAAAGTCTCTTCAGACTGGTGTTAGAAATGAAAGATTCATTCCCTGGTACCTGAACAACGTGAACATAAATAACTGATAACAGGCTGCTCCAAACATCTGAAGGCCAAGAATGGCCTGTCTGACTCCAAGTGTGGGAGGATGTGAAGAGGAGGGTTTCACCTAAGAATTGATACAAAATACATGACATATCCTAGGTTAAATGGTCTTGTCCATCACGTTCCCCCAGGCCCGCCCCTAAAGAGACAATAAAGAGGATGTCCAAAGTGTTTTTCAGGGCAGACGGTGAAGATAAGAACTCTTTGTACCAACAGCTGTCTGTCTGATCGGGACAAATATCAGCTACTTGTCACGGTCATATGTCTACTATGTCTATCCTGATTCTTTGTTGTGTTTGACTATATTTGAACTACTGCACCCTTAATAAAATTACATATAACTCCTAAGACTCTTTGTGTGTGACCTGTGATCCTAATTTTACAATCGTCATTGGGTTAAAATCCTAAAATTCCCACCTAACACTATTAAGGAAGTACCATCACCACTTGAATTGCAGAAGGTCCACCTTCTCAGGACAGTTCAGGATGGACAATAAATAAGGCCTTCACAGTGTCACCAACATCCTGAGGAGAATCTTTTTTATAAACTTCTACTGGCATAAATTTAGCTACTGATTTGGATGGTTTGTGAGTTGTGCTGCTGATGGGAATGGAAAATGATGTGCATGTGAAATTTAAAGGGATGAGAACAGTTGAAAGGAAGTGCCACGATGAGGTGACAAAAATTCTGAAAAGATTTGAGGAACGTCAAAACACATGTCAATCCATTAGCGGCCCTTTCCCAAGACTGAGGGAACAAGGGACTAAGAAGAGATGGGTTAAAATGAAGGAATGAATGGATAATCTGCGTATCTGCAAGCAACTGACACCCCAATCAGGACATTATCTCTTTGCTTCACGGCTGCTGAAAGGAATGTGGTACTGCACGAGGTGGTTGACAGTGTTATGTATGCAACACCATGTAATCAGTGTTTCTACCGCCACCAGAGGGTGCATCTGTTGGAGTCCCAAGGGATCCCAGCATGTATATAAGCAGGCATCCCATGCTGTGCCAGCACTCTGGAGTTAGAATACAGAGACTAAGGTCACACTTACTCAAGTCTACAGTACTCAGTCATGTTGCTTTATTCGAGACATAACAACTGGCGATGAGATAACAAACCATCACGTGAAAATGCAGAGAACTGTTGGTATCCTGGAGAAATTCTCAGAAGGTGACGATTGAGAAGTCTTTGTGGAGTGACTCGACCAATACTTCGTGGCCAACGAGCTGGAAGGAAATGTGAACGCTGCCAAATGAAGGGCGATCCTCCTCACTGTCTGTGGTGCAACAATCTATGGCCTCATGAAGAATCTTCTTGCTCCGATGAAACCAACAACCAAATTGTATGAAGAACAGTGTTCGCTGGTCTGGAAGCACCTAAATCTGAAGGAGAGCGTTCTGATGGCAAGGTATCGATTTTACACGTGTCAATAGTCTGAAGACCAAGTTGTGGCAAGCTATGTCGCCAGAACTAAGGCGCCTTGCAGGACATTGCGAATTCGATGGATTCCTGGAGCAAATGCTAAGAGACTTTTTTGTGCTTGACATTGGCCATGAGGTTATCCTTCGCAAACTATTGACTGTTGAAACACCGAACTTGAGCAAAGCCATAACGATAGCCCAGGCATTTATGTCCACCAGCGATAACACCAAACAAATTTTGCAGCATAAAGATGCTTCGGCAAGTACTGTACACAAACTAACGTCGTTTTCAGACAGGAATGCATATGGCAGAACGTACATGCCTGCAGCTGCACGACCTCAGATGACTCAGAGTCCGCCATCAGATGTGAATGCGAGGCAATTAACACTTTGTTGGCGCTGCGGAAGTGATCATTGAGCCCATCAATGCCGCTTCAAATACTATGCGTGCAAAGGCTGTGGAACAATGATACACCTCCAGCGAATGTGCAGACGAGCTGCAACACCTGCAAACCACCATGTTGCAGAGGAAGACTGATCCATGGCGGATCAAACTGGGCTAGAGACTCAAACCGAGGAGGCAGAAGTGTACGGGGTACCACCTTCACCACGAAATGTCCACCGATCATGTTAAAAGTTGAGCTGAACGGAATTCCAGTATCCATGGAATTGGACATGGGTGCGAGTCAGTCAATCATGAGCAAATAGGCCTTCGAGAGATTGTGGTGCAACAAGGCACAAAGGCCCAAGCTGAACCCTATTCATACCAAGCTGAGAACTTACACTAAAGCGCTGATCCCTGTAATTGGCAGCGCAGCAGTAAAAGTCACCTACGATGGAGCGGTGCACGAACTACCACTATGGATTGTACCAAGAGATGGCCCCACACTATTCAGTAGAAGCTGGCTGGGAAAACTCTGCTGGAACTGGGACAACATCCAAGCGCTTTCGTCCGTCGACGACGTCTCATGTGCTCAGGTTTTGAGCAAGTTCCCATCGTTGTTTGAGCTAGGCATCGGAAATTTCTCTGGGGAGAAGGTGCAGATCCACTTGGTTCCCAGTACATGACCCATCCACCACAATGCACGTGCGGTGCCATACATGATGCGAGAGAAAGTGGAGATCGAGCTGGATAGGCTGCAATGAGAGGGCATCATCATGCCGGTTGAGTTCAACGAGTGGGTCAGTTCGATTGTTCCGGTTCTCAAGGGCGATGGCACGGTCAGAATTTGTGGGGACGATAAAGTAATGATTAACCGTTTTTCGCTGCAGGATCAGTACCCGCTACCCAAGGCAGATGACCTATTTGTGACGCTGGCAGGAGGGAAGACGTTCACCAAATTGGACCTGACCTCGGCCTACATGACGCAGGTGCTGGCGGAATCTTCGAAAGGCCTCACCTGCATCAACACACACAAAGGTCTGTTTATCTACAATAGATGCCCGTTTGGGATTCGATCAGCCGCAGCTATTTTTCAAAGAAACATGGAGAGTGCTAAAGTCGGTTCCGCACACCGTGGTTTTCCAGGACGACATACTGGTCACAGGTCGGGACACCATCGAACACTTGCAGAACCTGGAAGAGGTTCCAAGTTGGTTAGATCGTTTGAGGCTCAGGTTGAAATGCTCGAAGTGTGTTTTCCTGGCGCCAGAGGTCGAGTTCTTAGGGAGAAGAATCACGGCAGACGGCACCACACCCACCGAAGCCAAGACGGAAGCCATCAAGAACACACCAGGACCACAGAACATGATGGAGCTGCGGTCGTTCCTGGGACTCCTCAATTAATTTGGTAATTTCCTACCCGGGTTAAGCACCTTGCTAGAAGCTCTACACATGTTGCTACGCAAGGAAGCTGACTGGGTATGGGGGAAATCACAAGAGACTGCTTTTGAGAAAGCCATAAATCTGTTATGTTCCAACAAACTGCTTGTTCTGTATGACCCATGTAAATGTTTCGTGCTAACTTGCGATGCGTCTTCGTACGGGGTCGGATGTGTGTTACAACAAGCAAATGAATCGGGAACATTGCAACCGGTCGCTTATGCATCCAGGAGTTTGTCCAAGGCCGAAAGGGCCGGCAGCATGATTGAAAAAGAAGCTCTGGCATGTATTTACGGAGTGAAAAAAATGTACCAGTATCTGTTTCGGCTTAAGTTCGAGTTAGAGACTGACCATAAGCCACACATATCGCTATTCTCAGAGAGCAAAGGTATCAATACCAATGCCTCTGCTCGCATCCAAAGATGGGCGCTCACGCTGTCTACATATAACTATGTAATTCGTCACAGGCCAGGCACAGAGAACTGCACTGATGCTCTCAGTTGGCAACCATTGCCCACCACCGGGGTGGAAATGGCACAGCCTACAGACTTGCTCTTGGTGATGGATTCATTTGAAAATGAAAAGTCACCCGTTATGGCCAGCCAGATCAGGACCTGGACCAGCCAGGATCCTTTACTGTCCCTTGTAAAAAACTGTGTCCTCCATGGGAGCTAGTCCAGCGTCCCAGCGGAGATGCATGAAGAGATCAAGCCATTCCAGCGGCGCAAAGACGAAATGTCCATACAGGCGGGCTGTCTTTTGTGGGGTAATCACATGGTTTTGCCAAAGAAAGGCAGGGAAACGTTTATACGCGACCTACACAGTACCCACCCAGGCATAGTAATGATGAAAGCTATAGCCAGATCCCACGTGTGGTGGCCCGGCATTGACTCAGATTTGGAGCCTTGCGTGCACCAATGCAACACTTGCTCTCAACTGGGCAATGCACCCAGGGAGGCACTGCTAAGTTTGTGGTCACAGCCCTACAAACCGTGGTCTAGGATCCACTTTGACTTCGCTGGCCCATTTCTAGGCAAAATGATATTGGTTGTTGTGGATGCTTATTCAAAATGGATTGAATGTGTAATAATGTCTGTAAGCACGTCCACTGCCCCCATCGAAAACCTACGAGCCATGTTTGCCGTGCACGGCCTGTCTGATGTCCTTTTCAGCGACAATGGGTCGTGCTTCACCAGTGGTGAATTCAAGGAATTCATGACCCGCAATGGGATCAAGCACATCACATCTGCCCCGTTCACGCCCGCATCTAATGGCCAGGCAGAACAGGCAGTCCAAACCATCAAGCAAAGCTTGAAACGCGTGTCAGAAGGCTTCTGCAGACCCGCCTCTCCCGAGTCCTGCTCTCCTACCGCACAAGACCTCACTCGCGCGCAGGGGTTCCCCCTGCCGAACTGCTCATGAAAAGGGCACTCAAAACAAGGCTCTCTCTAGTCCACCCTGATCTCCATGATCATGTCGAGGGCAGGCGGCATCAACAAAGCATGTACCATGATCGTGCAAATTTGTCACACGATATTGAAGTCAATGACCCTATATTTGTACTCAGCTATGGACATGGTGCGAAATGGCTTGCTGGCACTGTCATAGCCAAAGAAGGGAGTAGGGTGTTTGAGGTCAAACTTGCAAATGGACTAACTTGCAGAAAGCATTTGGACCAAACCAAACTGCGATTCACAGACAGCCATGAGCAACCTGAAGAGGACACCACTAACTTCGACCCTCCGATACACACACAAGTAGCAACCGACATCACGGTTGACCACAAAGCTGAACTCATCATCCCCAGCAGCCCAGCAAGGCCCAACCAACTCACCTGCATCTGTGTTTGTACCGAGACGATCGACTAGGGAGCGGAAAGCCCTAGATCGTCTCACCCTGTAAATAAGTGTACTATTGACTTTGGGGCGGGGGGATGGGGGGGGGGGGAGTGATGTTATGTATGCAATACCAGCATCCCTTGGGAGCACTGTATGGCCTCCCATACTGTGCCATATTCTGGCGTCAGAATAAAGAGACTAAGGTCACACTTACTCAAGGCTACAGTACTCAGTCACATTGCTTTATTCCAGACATAACAGAGAGGATAGTGATCCTCGGTGTCACAGCACCTCACCAGCCCCACGGCAGCACTGGTGGAAGACTGTGGAGACTCTGGGCAGGGGCTAAGGCATGAGCACCTCCCCTCCCTCCTCCCACCTCCTCTTTGGATGAATTCCACGATTATTTAACTTAATGCCCCCCCCACCCCTGCCCCTTCCCCCCATGTGGTCTGGGACTCTGGGCTATAGCCCGGGTTGCTTGCTCCCAGGGCCTGCATGGCAGCTTGACTGCAGGGAGGTGGAGCCAGGTGTCATGTCACACCTGGACTTACTGGGTGCATTAATCAGACTCTGGATTAGGTCCAACACTGCATTCCACGATATTATGTTTACCTCTTTATTCAAACCTCTGGTTCAAACAATGCTGCAGCCTCCAAGGATTTAACCTGTTGAATATTTAAGCATAGATCACAAACACACCTATTTCAGTCAGAGAGGAGTGTATGCAGATTGCATGAAATAGCCACACATAATGAGTTTACTTACAATGCAGGGATAGAACCCTAAGTTGTAAGTAAACTCAAAATGTGCGGCTATTTTATCAAAGGTTACCGTTTAGGCTACACGTAGCTCGAGTGGAGCATTAACGCCGGCGTGGACTGGTTGGGCCAAATGGCCTGTTTCTGTGTCATATATTCTATATAATAGTAAGGATGAGTGTGCCAAAGATCAAACTATTTTATTTCTACAAATGCTGTACGTAGGTGAAAGATTTTTAAATTGTTTTTGGTCATGAAAGGAAAAAGCAAACATCTTTTGATTTCCAGTTCAGGAACTTTAATGAAATAATATTTTAAAACTCCAGGCTGGAGGCTCTTTGTAGTTTTCTTTCCTACTAACCATTAACCAAATTAATTTTGACAGATTTCTGTCATAAATTGCCTGCTATCATGACGTATACTATCCCCAGACTACATAACCAGCATTACCGACACAGATACGATGGGCCGAATGGCCTCCTACTGTGGCGTAATTTTCTATGATTTTTTGATAAGCCCTCTACACCCCCCCACCCCGCACCTTATTGAGAGAACCGATCCCTTGGATGTAGAGTATCCCAGACTGTCAGGAATTTAAAGTCAGGGCAATGGATGTTGTGAATCAGTCGCCACACTAGAATGCAGGGTAATAAATCACTGAGGTGGTAACCCCACTGCAGTGGGAAGGTACTACGAAAGAAAGGTGTCCTCAGATAGCTGCTACAACTAGACCAGTCAGGTGCAAGTACACAAAATCCAAACCTGTACCAAGGAAGAAAGACGGCACCTCTGACAGTGCAGCACTCCCTCAGTATGCACTGGAGTGTCAACCTAGATTATATGCTCGGGTCTCTGGAGTGGGGTTTGAACCTCAAATCTGGCTCAGCAGCGTGAGTGTTATGACTGAGTCAAGGCTGACACCCTGTAGAGTGTGAACATTCTACGGGACTATTTCTTCCCGGACTTTATTTGTGTTTTAATGGATCTGCGGGATGCCTGCAGAGGGGCCCTGAATGTTCTTGGTGCTCAGGGCCCCAAGAATTATGAATCTGGCTTCGAGTGTGTTGTAAATGAGAAAACCTGCTTGTGATTTAACCACTGGCCTAACTCATCCTCACTCCCCAAGTTAAGCAAAGGGTCACCATGTTACATGTGCTGTTAATTTGATATTTCACACCACAACCACATTTGCCGAGCCGAAACCCTTTCCCTAATTCCCATTTGTCCCTGATTTACACATCACTTTTGGCTGACTGACCTTTCTTATTTCAATACCATCAATTGAACAATAGAATTATACCAAAAGTGATGCCAAGGTTATATAAAACCGGTAGTCAATACTCGAAAGCTTAATGACTCCGCATCATACAGCACAAGAAAAATCATAGATTAAAGTTAACTGCAGTGAGAAATGTGACACAGTCTGGTTTCACACAACCAAACGCATGCAGTACTAATGCTTCATAAACAAATTCCATTTAACACTAAAGAACAATCAACATTTTCTCCTCTGATGAGAGTTGATATTTGGCAACTTTATACAGATCCATTGCCAACTACTTAGGGCAATAAATTCACTGGAGTTTTATATATGTTTATGCTGCAGTTAAAAAAGGTGCTAAGGTTTCATCGTCAGGTCAACTTGATCCAAAGCAATAACATGAGCATTGGGTCAGAATGCCTGCCCTCCTATTGCATAAAGGACAATGAGGAGTTTAAAAGAAAAGGAATCAAAAGGATTTGTCTTGGTGAGTTTATCAGATTTGGGGCTGGATTTTCTGCTTTCTGTTGTCTCTGTTTTGACCCCGGAGGGGCAGCGATGGCGGTGAGCCCTTCCGGGCGGGCGACCAGCTTCCAGCGCCCCACCGGGGTTTTCGGGGATGGTCTCGGTGGGGCGGGGAGCATTACTGCCTGGAAGAGGCGAGCCAGTGTGCAACGGCCCTGGTTGCGACACTGACTCGATTTTTGGCTCCAGCCCGACCCTTAACACTCCGTAGAGCACTGTGTTGAGACCGCCTGTGAGAGCGGGTGGCCTGAGCTGTAGCGACTGCAGTGAGGTAAGTAATGTCCACCTCAGGTAAGTGTGACTGTTTTTTTTCGCGATTTATGCTGTAGTGGCGTGAATTACTTATTGGGAATGTTTTTGCCGTTGTTTTTCCAGGTTTTTTTTTCTCCCCAGGCCTCTCTTACAGTGCTCCGAGGCCGGCTGTTTAGCTTGGGATTTTCACATGCTCAGCAAGCCTAGCAACCTAAGAGAGGTGTGCAACGCCTCCCTTAGTACTCCATCCCACACTCAGGGTCCAGTTGCCCAATTTTGCTGACCAAGGCAAACTGTTCCCGGGCGCTATCAGGACTGCCCCACCATAATTAATGCCCCGAAATGAGCAAAGCCGAAAACCCAGCCCTTGATCTCTAAAATCGTATTGAACACAAGGTAAGCATTGTCTGTGGATCTGAACCATTCGAACCAGGATAGTTCCAGGTCTGATCCCTGGCCGGTGCAGAGTTATTTGACCTCAGGCAGTGTGAGTGCAGGACTTCTACATTTGTTCTCAGCTTGCCTGGCCCAGGGAACAGGGCAATCAATCAATGGGTTCTTCTCTTATCATTAGACAGTGACCTCTGCTACAAAATTAGGTGAGGACAGCGTCGGATTTAGTAGTGAGACTACCCATGGTAATAAATCTCACTGACACTCACTGCCTTGGCTCATACTTGAAGAAAGGCCATTTGGACGAGGTTGGCAGCCAATACCCATGGAATAATGAGTCTCTCCCTTCAGGAGAGGAAGGATGGAATGTTGGGTTGGAGTAAAACATAGTGACGACATTTTAGAAATAGATACTAAGGGCTAGCAATATCGTATATTGTAAATACGTTTCTGGAAAAATCATAAACACATTCTGATAGAAATCACTGGTTAGGCCTCAGCTCGAGTATTGCATCTAATTTTGGGCAGCACACTTTAGGAAGGATGCCAAGGCCTTGGAGAGGTTGCAGAGGAGATTTACTAAAGTGGTACAGGGGAAGAGGGACCTCAGTTATGTGTAGCGACTAGAGAAGTTGGGATTGTTCTCCTTACAGCAGAAAAGTTTAAGGGTAGATTTAATAGAGGTGTTCAAAGTCATGAAGGGTTTCGATAGAGTAAATAAGGAAAAACTGGAAGCTAAATTGGGCTCTGTCGCACCCGTTTTTTAGATGCTACGTGAAAACCTAACGCTCGAAAAGGGTCTGAGATGTGACGCACACTGCCAATGGGAAGTGCGCTGGACGCCATCTTGGTAAAGGGGTTTGCACACCTAACGACCATGTGTAGATCCTGTCACTGCTTTTTGTACCCCAAAATACCTGTTTCCTTATCCAATTGAGCAAATACCTAAGGCAGCAGTTCAACTATAATGTGCATGCTGCTCGGTATGTAACCTTCCCCAGTCATCTGCTCTGAACTTATATTCTCTCAGTATTTTGTCATCAATAATAAAAATGGAAGGAAAGCATTAAATACAAATATTGGACCAATTTTCTCATGTTCTTACAAGATCTGCTTAGATCAGCGCTCTAACTGATTGAGTCGATATAATTTAATTTGATTTTCAGAAGGCATTTGATGAAGTTCCACGTGAGACTTTTAAATAAGGTTAATGCTTATGGACTTAGTCATACATGAGCTGATTGAATAGAAAAAGTCTTGGCAACAGGAAGAAAAAGGTGATATATGGGAGCTAGAGCTACCTGGTGGGCTGAGATTAGTGGAGCTGTACAGAGGTCCCCTTTCCCATTAACAGTATTCATACATGACTCCGAGAAAAGTATTTCTTGTGATGTTGTAAATGTGCTGATACCAAGCTATGTGATCAGGTAGTAAATAGGAATACCAACCTTCCCAGTTTGCCCAGGAGTATCCCAGAAATAGACATGTCTCTCCGAGGCAGAACTTTGCTCTTTAACTTTCCTGTCACAGCTGCTCCCACTCTGTGATGTCATCGCATCCCACCCCAGAGTACCCTCCGGCACAGCGACGTCACCCACCCTGTCACTACAGAGAGCTAGCCTTTGCTTAGGGGTGACCGGAAATGGGACTGGCTGGTTGGTAGTGGTCCACGGAGAGGGAGAGAGATGAAGTGGGAAGAAGTGAACAGGACTAAAGTAAAGAGGGACTGGAGGCAGGGGAGTGGGGTTCAGCAGCGAGAGAATGACAGCGAACTGGGGCCGGGGCGGAGGGAGACAGGGGACTGGGGAATGAGGTTCAGGAGATGTGAGGTCGGACAGGAGAGAGAGGGATACTGGAGATGTGTGTCAGTGGATTGGAGCTCAGAAGGGGGGAGGGAGGGAGACTGGGGAATGGAGTGGGCATGGGGTCCACTGGTGGTTGAATGAGGAACAAGAGAATGGACACTGAGGATTCCTGATTCATGTTGGTCTGTGGTGCGAAACCATGAGCAAAGATACACAACTACTAGGGACCCAATCTTTATAAGATCAATGCAATAACATTCATAGAAGTCATATGATTGGGCGTCAGGTGACGAAACCTCCTGGAGTACCTCTAAGCAAAGTCGGCAAACCTAATGATAAATATAATGAAGATACGGGTTGGGAATTTCTCAGGTGCTGCTCCTGCTCCAGTGCAGTGTGGCAGAAACCCCATTTACGCGCCTGAACCAAGCGTCCACTGCACTTTTGGTGAAGTTGCAGCATGGGAGCAGGAGTAGCTCCCAGGAAATTCACAACCAATATAATGCAAAAATTGGAATTGGAAGGAGAAAACATGCATGCCTGAAAAACAGATTTCTATTGGCAAACGTATACAAGGAAAACGTTTTGCAGTGATTACTAATCATTTGCTGAAAGATTCCAGTTAATGTAAATCTGTTGCCAACAAATTTAATTAAATACTGATAATCATCCCAAAGACATCTGACACCAAATAGAAGCAAATTATTCTAATATTGGCATTCTGCCTTCAAAAGAAATATTTGGTTTGGGGCCAGCTCGAAGAAGAGCGACGAAGATGATTCTGGGAGTTTTGGTCCTACATTAGGAGGAGAAATTTGCAGATCTGAACTCGTTTCTGATACGCTCATAATAAAGGATGAAACTGAGTACTGTGAGCAATGAGTAAGTGTGACCTTAGCTCCTTTAATAAGACTCCAGAGTGCGGTACTGCGTGGGTGGTCTGCTTATACACAATGCTCCCAAGGGATGCTGGGATCCCTTGGGACTCCAACAGGTCGGCCCTCTGGTGGTAGTATAATACAGGTTACCAAGGATTAAATACATATCATCACTCCCTCGTAAAGTTAATAGTACACTTATTTACAGGGTGAGACAATCTGGGGCTTTTCGCTCCCTTGTCAATCGTCTCGGTACAAATGCGGTTGTGGGTGAGTTGGTCAGTTCTTCACTGGGCTGCTGGGCAGCCGGCCTTGCCGAGCTGCTGGGGATGGTGAGTTTGGCTTCGTGGTCAACCATGATGTCGGTTGCCACTTGTGTGTGTGTGTTGGAGGGTCAAATTTGGTAGTGCCTTCTTTGGGTTGTTCGTAGCTGTTGGTGAACCGCAATTTGATTTGGTCCAAATGCTTTCTGCAGTTAGTCCATTGGCCAATTTGACCTGAAACACCCTACTCCCTTCTTTGGCTGTGACCGTGCCAGCGAGCCATTTGGGATCATGTCCATAATTGAGTACAAACACAGGATCATTGACCTCAATATTGCATGACAAATTTGCGCGGTCATGGTACATACTTTGTTGATGCCGCCTGCCTTCCACGTGATCATGGAGATCAGGGTGGACAAGATAGAACCTTGTTTTGAGTGGCCTTTTCATGAGCAGCTTGGCTGGGGGAACAATGGTGAGCGAGTGAGGTCTGGTGCGGTAGCTGAGCAGCACTCGGGACAGCCGTGTCTGCAGGGAGCCTTCCGACACACGTTTCAAGCTTTGCTTGATGGTCTGAACTGCCCGTTCTGCCTGGCTGTTGGATGCGGGCTTGAATGGGGCAGATGTGACGTGCTTGATCCCATTGCGGGTCATGAATTCCTTAAATTCAGCACTGGTGAAACATGGGCCATTGCCACTGACTAGGAAATCAGGCAGACCGTGTGAGGCAAACATGGCTCGTAGGCTTTCAATGGTGGCTGTGGACGTGTTTACAGACATTATTAGACATTCAATCCATTTTAAATAAGTATCCATGACAACCAAGAACATTTTGTCTAGAAATGGGCCAGCAAAGTCAACGTGGATCCTAGACCACGGTTTGGAGGGCTACTTAGCGTTGCCTCTCTGGGTGCATTGCTCAGCTGAGAGCAAGTGTTGCACTGGCGCACGCATGACTCTAAATCTGAGTCGATGCCAGGCCACCACACCTGGGATCTAGCTCTTGCTTTCATCATTACAATGCCTGGGTGGGTGCTGTGTAGGTCACAAATGAACGTTTCTCTGCCCTTCTTGGCCACAACAGACAGTCCGCCTGCAAGGACATTTCATCCTTGTGTCTGTGGAATGGCTGAATCGCCTCCTACATCACTGCTGGGACACTGGACCAGCTCCCATGGAGGACAGTAAAGGATCCTGGCTGGTCCAGGTCCTGATCTGGCGGGCCGTAACAGGTGACTTTTCATTTTTGAATGCATCCATTACCATGAGCAAGTCCGCAGGCTGTGCCATTTCCACCCCGGTGCTGGGCAATGGTAGCCAACTGAAAGCATCAGCACTGTTCTCTGTGCCCGGTCTGTGGTGAATTACATAGTTGTATGCTTTCAGCGTGAGCGCCCATCATTGGATGTGGGCAGAGGCATTGGTGTTAATCCCTTTGCTCTCAGAGAATAGCAATATGAGTGGCTTGTGGTCAGTTTCAAGTTGAAACTTGAGGCCAAACAAGTACTGGTGCATTTTTTTCACCCCGTAAACGCACGTCAGAGCCTCTTTTTCAATCATGCTGTAGGCTCTTTCGGCCTTGGACAGACTCCTGGACGCATAAGCGACTGGTTGCAAAATCCCTGATTCATTAGCCTGTTGTAACACACACCCAACCCCGTATGACGATGCATTGCAAGCTAGCATTAATTGTTTACATGGGTTATACAGGACAAGCAGTTTGTTTGAACACAACAGATTTCTGGCTTTCTCAAAGGCAGATTTCCCCCATACCCAGTCGTCTCCCTTGCACAGTAGCACATGCAGGGGTTCCAGCAAGGTGCTTAACGCCGGGTAGGAAATTACCGAAATAGTTGAGGAGTCCCAGGAACGACCGCAGCTCCGTCATGTTCTGTAGTTTCAGCATGTTCTTGATGGCCTCTAACTTGGCGTCGGTGGGTCTGATGCTGTCTGCTGCGATTCTTTTTCCCAAGAACTCGACCTCCGGAGCCAGGAAAACACACTTCGAGCGTTTCAACCTGAGTCCCACAGGATTCAACCGACTAAGAACCTCTTCCAGATTCTCCAAGTGCTCAATGGTGTCCCGACCTGTAACCAGTATGTCATCCTGGAAAGCTACGGTGTGAGGGATCGACTTTAGCAGACTCTCCATGTTCCATTCGAAGATTGCCGCTGTCGACCGAACCCCGAACGGGCGCTGGTTGTAGATAAACAGACCTTTGTGTGTGTTGATGCAGGTGGTGCCTTTGGAAGACTCCTCCAGCTCCTGCATCATGTAGGCTGAGGTCATGTCCAGCTTGGTGAATGTCTTCCCTCCAGCCAGGGTCGCAAATAGGTCGTCTGCCTTGGGTAGTGGGTACTGGTCCTATAGCAAAAAACGGTTAATACTTACTTTATAGTCCCCACAAATTCTGACCGTGCCATCACCTTTAAGTACCGGGACAATTGGACTGGCCCACTCATTAAATTCCACCGGCGCAATGATGCCTGTCAAGCTCAATTTCTCACCGCAACCTGTCAAACTCAATTTCCACTTTCTCACGCATCATATACAGTACCGCCCATGCCTTACGGTGGATGGGTCGCATACCAGAAACCAAATGGTACTGCACTTTCGCCCCCGAGAAGCTTCCAATGCCTGGCTTGAACAACGATGGAAATCTGCTCAGAATCTGGGAATATGAGGCATCGTCGACGGATGAAAGCGTTCGGATGTCGTCCCAGTTCCAGTGGATTTTTCCCAGCCAGCTTCTGCCATACAGTGTGGGGCCATCCCCTGGCACAATACACAGTGGAAGTTCGTGCACTGCTCCATCGTAGGAAACTTTGATTTCTGCACTGCCAATTACAGGGATCAGTTCCTTGGTGTAAGTTCTTAGCTTGGTGTGAATGGGGCTGAGCTTGGGCCTGTGTGCCTTGTTGCACCACAGCCGAACGCCTTTTTGCTCATTATGGACTGACTCGCACCCGTGTCCAGTTCCATGGATACTGGAATTCCATTCAGTTCAACTTTCAACATTGTTGGTGGACATTTCATGGTGAAGGTGTGTACCCCGTACACTTCTGCCTCCTCGGTTCGAGTCTCCAATTCATCCTGATCCACAGTGGATCGATCTTCCTCTGCAACGTGGTGGTTTGCAGGGTTTGCAGCTCGCCTGCACACTCGCTGGAGGTGTCCCATTGCTCTGCAGCCGTTGCACGCATAGTGCTTGAAGCGGCATTGATGGGCCCGATGATCACCTCCACAATGCCAACAAGGTGTTAACTGCCTCGCATTAACGATTGATGGCGGACTCTGGGTCATCTGAGGTCGTGCAGCAGCCGGCGTGTACATTCTGCCATGTATATTCCTGCTCGAAAACGACGTTACTTAATGCACAGCGCTAGCCGAAACCTTTTTATGCTGCAAAATTTGTTTAGTGTGGACATAAATGCCTGGGCTATCGTTATGGCTTTGCTCAGATTCGGAGTTTCAGCAGTCAATAGTTTGCGAAAGATTATCTCATGGCCAATGCCAAGCACAAAAAAGTCTCTCAGCATTTGTTCTAGGAATCCATCAAATTCGCAATGTCCTGCGATGCGCCATAGTTCGGCGACGGAGCTCGCCCTCCGACCATTGACACGTGTAGAACCGATACCTCGCCATCAAAACGCTTTCTTTAGGATTTAGGTTCTCCCGGACCAGTGTGCACAATTTTTCATAGGATTTAGTTGCTGGTTTTATTGGAGCTAGAAGATTGTTCATGAGGCCATAGGTTGTTGCCCCACAGACGGTGAGAAGGATTGCCCTTCATTTGGCAGCGTTCTCGTCCCCTTCCAGCTCGTTGGCCATGAAGTATCGGTCGAGTCTCTCCACGAAGGCCTCCCAATCATCCCCTTCTGAGAATTGTCCAGGATACCAACTGTCCTTTGCATTTTCGCGCAGTTGTTCATTATCTCGTCGCCAATTGATACGCTCATAATAAAGGATGAACTGAGTACTGTGAGCAATGAGAAAGTGTGACCTTAGCTCCTTTAATAAGACTCCAGAGTACGGGTACCGCATGGGTGGTCTGCTTATATCCAGTGCTCCCAAGTGATGCTGGGATCCCTTGGGACTCTAACAGGTAGGCCCTCTGGTGGTGGTGTGATGCAGGTTACCAAGGGTTAAATACATAACAGTTTCATTGGTGAAAAGGAGATTGAGAAGGGACATAATTCAGGTCTTTAAAATGCTGAGAGATGCAGATCGTATGGATGGAGGCAAGCCATTTGATTTGGCCTAACACGGAATGGAGGAAACAGGTTTATGTTAAGGAGCTTGAAGCGAGGGTAGAGAGATTCTTGCCCCCTTTCTCCCTGTAGTGCAATGGAGCAGAGTTCAGGAATAACAGTCGATGTTATGACAATTGAGTCCTTCAGAAAGAAGGTAGACCAATATTTGGTTGAGAAGGTGCCAGTGATAGGGATAGATTGAAATACCTAATGGACATAATGGTTGCTATGCTGCTAAGTTGTTGGTGGGCAGGGCGGGGGAAGGGCGGGTGGTTGGGAGGGGAGGAGATAATAGATCAAAGTTAAATAGATTGGAGATAGATGAATATTGCAGAGTTTTGTTCATTTACTTTTGGGCATCTGGAATATTTAATACTGAATTTTCCTTGGAAAGTGAAATAGAGTAGAGTCCACATTAGGGTAAATTCTATACAGACTATAAAAGGAGCAGGTTTGCCAGGCAAATGGCCTTTTATCACTCCATTCTTTCTTGTGCTCTTATTTATAGAAACATAGAAACATAGAAAGTAGGTGCAGGAGCAGGCCATTCAGCCCTTCTAGCCTGCACCGCCATTCAATGAGTTCATGGCTGAACATGAAACTTCAGTACCCACTTCCTGCTTTCACGCCATACCCCTTGATCCCCCGAGTAGTAAGGACTTCATCTAACTCCCTTTTGAATATATTTAGTGAATTGGCCTCAACTACTTTCTGTGGTAGAGAATTCCACAGGTTCACCACTCTCTGGGTGAAGAAGTTTCTCCTTATCTCGGTCCTAAATGGCTTACCCCTTATCCTTAGACTGTGACCCCTGGTTCTGGACTTCCCCAACATTGGGAACATTCTTCCTGCATCCAACCTGTCCAAACCCGTCAGAATTTTAAACGTTTCTATGCAGTCCCCTCTCACTCTTCTGAACTCCAGTGAATACAAGCCCAGTTGATCCAGTCTTTCTTGATAGGTCAGTCCCACCATCCCGGGAATCAGTCTGGTGAATCTTCGCTGCACTCCCTCAATAGCAAAAATGTCCTTCCTCAAGTTAGGAGATCAAAACTGTACACAATACTCCAGGTGTGGCCTCACCAAGGCCCTGTACAACTGTAGCAACACCTCCCTGCCCCTGTACTCAAATCCCCTCGCTATGAAGGCCAACATGCCATTTGCTTTCTTAACCGCCTGCTGTACCTACATACCAACCTTCAATGACTGATGTACCATGACACCCAGGTCTCATTGCACCTTCCCGTTTCCTAATCTGTCACCATTCAGATAATAGTCTGTCTCTCTGTTTTTACCACCAAAGTGGATAACCTCACATTTATCCACATTATACTTCATCTGCCACGCATTTGCCCACTCACCTAACCTATCCAAGTCACTCTGCAGCCTCATAGCATCCTCCTCACAGCTCACACTGCCACCCAACTTAGTGTCATCTGCAAATTTGGAGATACTACATTTAATCCCCTCATCTAAATCATTAATGTACAATGTAAACAGCTGGGGCCCCAGCACAGAACCCTGCGGTACCCCACTAGTCACTGCCTGCCATTCCGAAAAGTACCCATTTACTCCTACTCTTTGCTTCCTGTCTGACAACCAGTTCTCAATCCACGTCAGCACACTACCCCCAATCCCATGTGCTTTAGCTTTGCACATTAATCTCCTGTGTGGGACCTTGTCGAAAGCCTTCTGAACGTCCAAATATACCACATCAACTGGTACTCCTTTGTCCACTTTATTGGAAACATCCTCAAAAAATTCCAGAAGATTTGTCAAGCATGATCTCCCTTTCACAAATCCATGCTGACTTGGACCTATCATGTCACCATTTTCCAAATGCGCTGCTATGACATCCTTAATACTTGATTCCATCATTTTACCCACTACTGAGGTCAGGCTGACCGGTCTATAATTCCCTGCTTTCTCTCTCCCTCCTTTTTTAAAAAGTGGGGTTACATTGGCTACCCTCCACTCGATAGGAACTGATCCAGAGTCAATGGAATGTTGGAAAATGACTGTCAATGCATCCGCTATTTCCAAGGCCACCTCCTTAAGTACTCTGGGATGCAGTCCATCAGGCCCTGGGGATTTATCAGCCTTCAATCCCATCAATTTCCCCAACACAATTTCCCGACTAATAAAGATTTCCCTCAGTTCCTCCTCCTTACTACACCCTCTGACCCCTTTTATATCCGGAAGGTTGTTTGTGTCCTCCTTAGTGAATACTGAACCAAAGTACTTGTTCAATTGGTTTGCCATTTCTTTGTTCCCCGTTATGACTTCCCCTGATTCTGACTGCAGGGGACCTACGTTTGTCTTTACTAACCTTTTTCTCTTTACATACCTATAGAAACTTTTGCAATCCGCCTTAATGTTCCCTGCAAGCTTCTTCTCGTATTCCATTTTCCCTGCCCTAATCAAACCCTTTGTCCTCCTCTGCTGAGTTCTAAATTTCTCCCAGTCCCCAGGTTCGCTGCTATTTCTGGCCAATTTGTATGCCATTTCCTTGGCTTTAATACTATCCCTGATTTCCCTAGATAGCCACGGTTGAGCCACCTTCCCTTTTTTATTTTTACGCCAGACAGGAATGTACAATTGTTGTAATTCATCCATGCGGTCTCTAAATGTCTGCCATTGCCCATCCACAATCAACCCCTTAAGTATCATTAGCCAATCTATCTTAGCCAATTCATGCCTCATACCTTCAAAGTTACCCTTCTTTAAGTTCTGGACCATGGTCTCTGAATTAACTGTTTCATTCTCCATCCTAATGCAGAATTCCACCATATTATGGTCACTCTTCCCCAAGGGGCCTCGCACAATGAGATTGCTAATTAATCCTCTCTCATTACACAACACCCAGTCTAAGATGGCCTCCCCCCTAGTTAGTTCCTCGACATATTGGTCTAGAAAACCATCCCTTATGCACTCCAGGAAATCCTCCTCCACCGTATTGCTTCCAGTTTGGCTAGCCCAATCTATGTGCATATTAAAGTCACCCATTATAACTGCTGCACCTTTATTGCATGCACTCCTAATTTCCTGTTTGATGCCCTGAGATCCATAGAGTCTTTAACAGACAGAGAGCTGGACCAGGTAAAGTCTTTTCCAACTTAATGGGCTTTATTTTTGCCACCATTGGGCGGCGTTTTTTTGGCATCCGCTGTTTTATTTTGAGCAATCTTGATTTTGCAACTTTTCCCAAAGTTTCTACGCCGGTGGCGACTGTCAGCACCGGATTTTTGGTACGGCAGATTTTTTTGCCGCAGGTCTGGTTGAAAACTGATTTTCACGCCGTTTTTGGCCATTTAATCGATTTTCGATAAAACCGATTTTTTTTCAGGGCGCACAGTGCCTTAAATACCGATCAGAAAAACCCGAGGTTAATTTTAGGAAATCGGCGCTGAGTATATTTCTGAGTTTTTGGAGCGAGGGAAGAAGACAATTTAAAACACAAATTTATGATGACTTTTGCAGAAGGATCTCAGAAAATAACTCGGAAAGTTAATTTTTCCCACAGAATGTTTTTGAGAATGGGTAAATTGTGACTCCACTCCACCACAGAATCTCTGCTCCCAGGGCTCCAGGCACGGGTCGGAAGAGTGCCGGCTGGCCGGCGGCAGGATCGCTCCCTCAGCCGGACACAAGCACAGAGCTCAGCGGTTGGATTCCACAACACCCCTCGGGCTCAGCTTGGAAAGAAGCCCAGAGCGGAGGGGGGCGGAGGGATTGGGGAGGGAGGGGATGGTGGAATCGAAGCACCAATCTCCTGTGTATCTGTCCGGTCAAGGGAGCGATCCTGCTGGCATGCACTCCAAACTGTGCATCAGGGATGGCACAGCAGCACACATACGCATTTCGGCAAAAGCTATAATTAAAGTGCCATAAAACACTGTGCGTCGCATCTCCATAGAGACAGAGCTTAGTGTTGCGCATGCGCAGACCAGGGTGTGGTCCGTTCTACTCATCATCATAAGCAGTCCCTCGAAATCGAGGAAGACTTGCTTCCACTCTAATAGTGAGTTCTCAGGTGACTGTACAGTCCAATACGGGAATGACAGAATCTGTAACAGGTAGAGCAGACAGTCATTGAAGCAAAGGGTGAGTGGGGAGTCTGGTTTGCCGCACGCTCCTTCCGCTGCCTGCGCTTGTTTTCTGCATGCTCTCAGTGACGAGAATCGAGGTGCTCAGCGCCCTCCCGGATGCTCTTCCTCCACTTTGGGTGATCTTGGACCAGGGATTCCCAGGTGTCAGTGGGGATGTTGCACTTTATCAAGGAGGCTTTGAGGGTGTCCTTGAAACCTTTCCTCTGCCCACCTGGGGCTCGCTTGCCATGCAGAAACATAGAAACATAGAAACATAGAAAATAGGTGCAGGAGAAGGCCATTCGGCCTTTCGAGCCTGCACCACCATTCGATAAGATCATGGCTGATCATTCCCTCAGTACCCCTATCCTGCTTTCTCTCCATACCCCTTGATCGCCTTAGCTGTAAGGGCCATATCTAACTCCCTCTTGAATATATCCAATGAACTGGCATCAACAACTCTCTGCGGCAGGGAATTCCACAGGTTAACAACGCTCTGAGTGAAGAAGTTTCTCCTCATCTCAGTCCTAAATGGCCTACCCCTTATCCGAAGACTGTGTCCCCTGGTTCTGGACTTCCCCAACATCAGGAACAATCTACCCGCATCTAACCTGTCCCGTCCCATCAGAATCTTGTATGGTTCTATGAGATCCCCTCTCATCCTTCTAAACTCCAATGTATAAAGGCCCAGTTGATCCACTCTCTCCTCATATGTCAGTCTAGCGATCCCAGGAATCAGTCTGGTGAACCTTCGCTGCACTCCCTCAATAGCAAGAACGTCCTTCCTCAGATTAAGAGACCAGAATTGAACGCAATATTGCAGGTGAGGCCTCACCAAGGCCCTGTACAACTGCAAGAAGACCTCCCTGCTCCGATACTCAAATCCCCTCGCTATGAAGGCCAACATACATTTGCCTTCTTTACCGCCTGCTGCACCTGTATGCCAACTTTCAATGACTGATGAACCATGACACCCAGGTCCCGTTGCACCTCCCCTTTTCCTAATCAGCCACCATTCAGATAATATTCTGTCTTTGCATTTTTGCCCCCAAACTGGATAATCTCACACTTATCCACATTATACTGCATCTGCCATGCATTTGTCCACTCACCTAACCTGTCTAAGTCACCCTGCAGCCGCTTAGCACCCCCCTCACAGCTCACACTGCCACCCAGTTTAGTGTCATCTGCAAACTTGGCGATATTGTACTCAATTCCTTCATCCAAATCATTGATGCATACTGCAAAGAGCTGGGGTCCCAGCATTGAGCCCTGCGGCACTCCACTAGTCACTGCCTGCCATTCTGAAAAGAACCCGTTTATCCCAGCTCTCTGCTTCCTACCTGCCAACCAGTTCTCTATCCATGTCAGTATATTACCCCCAATACCATGTGCTTTGATTTTGCACACCAATCTCTTGTGTGGGACCTTGTCAAAAGCCTTTTGAAAGTCCAAATACATCACATCTACTGGTTCTCCCTTGTCCACTCTACTAGTTACATCCTCAAAAAATTCCAGAAGATTTGTCAAGCATGATTTCCCCTTCATAAATCCATGCTGACTTGGACCGATCCTGTCACTGCTTTCCAAATGCGCTGCCATTTCATCCTTAATAATTGATTCCAAAATTTTCCCCACCACTGATGTCAGGCTAACCGATCTATAATTACCCGCTTTCTCTCTCCCTCCCTTTTTAAAAAGTGGTGTTACATTAGCTACCCTCCAGTCCATAGGAACTGATCCAGAATCGATAGACTGTTGGAAAATGATCACCAATGCATCCACTATTGCTAGGGCGACTTCCTTACGTACTCTGGGGTGCAGACTATCAGGCCCCAGGGATTTATCGGCCTTCAATCCCATCAATTTCCCGAACACAATTTTGTGCCTAATAAGGATATCCTTCAGTTCCTCCTTCTCATTCGACCCTCCATCCCCTAGTACTTTCGGAAGGTTATTTGTGTCTTCCTTCGTGAAGACAGAACCAAAGTATTTGTTCAATTGGTCTGCCATTTCTTTGTTCCCCATTATAAATTCACCTGAATCTGACTGCAAGGGACCTACGTTTGTCTTCACTAATGTTTTTCTCTTCACATATTTATAGAAGCTTTTGCAGTCAGTTTTTATATTCCCAGCAAGCTTCTTCTCGTACTCTATTTTCCCCCTCTTAATTAAACACTTTGTCCTCTTCTGCTGAATTCTAAATTTCACCCAGTCCTCAAGTTTGCTGCTTTTACTGGCCAATTTATATGCCTCTTCCTTGGATTTAACACTATCCTTAATTTCCCTTGTTAGCCACGGTTGAGCCACCTTCCCCGTTTTAGTTTTACTCCAGACAGGGATGTACAATTGCTGAAGTTCATCTATGTGATCTTTAAATGTTTGCCATTGACTATCCACCGTCAACCCTTTAAGTATCATTTGCCAGTCTATTCTAGCCAATTCACGCCACAAACCATCGAAGTTACCTTTCCTTAAGTTCAGGACCCTAGTTTCTGAATTAACTGTGTCACTCTCCATCCTAATAAAGAATTCTACCATGTTATGGTCACTCTTTCCCAAGGGGTCTCGCACAACAAGATTGCTAATTAGTCCTTTCTCATTACACATCACCCAGTCTAGGATGGCCAGCTCCCTGGTTGGTTCTTCGACATAATAGTCCAGAAAACCATCCCTAATACACTCCAGGAAATCCTCCTCCACTGCATTGCTACCAGTTTTGTTAGCCCAATCAATATGTAGATTAAAGTCACCCATGATAACTGCTGTACCTTTATTGCATGCATCCCTTGTTTCTTGTTTGATGCTGTCCCCAATCATATTACTACTGGTTGGTGGTCTGTACACAACTCTCACTAGCGTTTTCTGCCCCTTGGTATTCCGCAGCTCCACCCATACCGATTCCGCATCATCCAAGCTAATGTCCTTTTTCACTATTGCATTAATTTCCTCTTTAACCAGCAATGCCACCCCTCCTCCTTTTCCTTTCTGTCTATCCTTCCTAAATGTTGAATACCCCTGGATGTTGAGTTCCCAGCCTTGGTCACCCTGGAGCCATGTCTCCGTGATGCCAATTACATCATACCCGTTAACTGCTATCTGCGCAGTTAATTTGTCCATCTTATTCCGAATACTCCTCGCATTGAGGCACAGAGCCTTCAGGCTTGTCTTTCTAACACACTTTGCCCCTTTAGAATTTTGCTGTAATTTGACCCGTTTTGCTTTTTCCTTAGGTTTCTCTGCCCTCCACTTTTACTTTTCTTCTTTCTATCTTTTGCTTCTGTCCCCATTCTATTTCCCTCTGTCTCCCTGCAGAGGTTCCCATCCCCCTGCCATATTAGTTTAACTCCTCCCCAACAGCACTAGCAAACACTCCCCCTTGGACATTGGTTCCGGTCTTGCCCAGGTGCAGACCGCTCGGTTTGTACTGGTCCCACCTCCCTCAGAACCGGTCCCAATGTCCCAGGAATTTGAATCCCTCCCTCTTGCACCATTCCTCAAGCCACATATTTGTCTTACCTATTCTGTTAATTCTACTCTGACTAGCACGTGGCTCTGGTAGCAATCCTGAGATTAATACCTTTGAGATCCTACTTTTTAAATTAATTCCTAGCTCCCTAGGACCTCATCCCATTTTTTACCTATATCGTTGGTACCTATATGCACCATGACAACTGGCTGTTCACCCTCCCCCTCCAAAGTGCCCTGCAGCCACTCCGAGACATCCTTGACCCTTGCACCAGGGAGGCAACATACCATCCTAGAGTCTTGATTACGGCTGCAGAAACGCCTATCTATTCCCCTTACAATAGAATCCCCTACCACTAAAGCTCTCCCATTGTTTTTCCTGCCCTCCTGTGCAGCAGAGCTACCCACGGTGCCATGAACTTGGCTGCTGCTGCCCTCCCCTGGTGAGTCATCCCCCTCAACAGTACCCAAAGCGGTTTGTCTGTTTTACAGGGGGATGACCCTGCACTACCTTCCTTGCACTGCTCTTCCTGTTGGTCATCCATTCCCTATCTGGCTGTGTACCCTTTTCCTGCAGTAAGACCCACTCACTAAACGTGTATTCACTTAATTCTCAACATCGTGCATGCTCCAGAGTGAATCCACCCACAGCTCCAGTGCCACAATGCGGTCCGTCAGGAGCTGCAGTCGGATACACTTCTCGCACACGTAGTCGTCAGGGACACTGGAAATGTCCCTGACTTCCCACATAGTACAGGAGGAGCATAACACGTTTCTGAGCTCTCCTGCCATGACTTAACCCCGAGATAAACTTAATTTGGCAACAGCAAGGCTAAATCGTTGCTTACTAATGTGGAAAAGAAAATGAAAACTACTTACCAATCACCAGCCAATCACTTACCCCCTTGGCTGTGACGTCACCTTTCGATTTCTTTCTACTTCTTTTTTGCCTTCTCTTCCTGCTGCAGCTGCACCAGCTGGCCTCCCCGATCTCCTGTTGGGTCTTTTTATAGGCCTCTGATGCTGCCCCGAACTCCCGCCTCACCGACTGCCTCCCCGATCTCCTGTTGGGTCTTTTTATAGGCCTCTGATGCTGCCCCGAACTCCCGCCTCACCGAGAAGTTCCGAGTAAAGTGTTCGCTTTGGGAGTCTTGTGTCGGGCATGTGGACAATGTGGCCCGTCCAACGGAACTGGTCAAGTGTGGTCAGTGTTTCGATACTGGGAATGTTGGCCTGGTCGAGAACACTGACGTTGATGCGTCTATCCTCCCAGGGGATTTGTAGGATCTTGCGGAGACATCGTTAGTGATATTTCTCCAGCGATTCTTCTAGGGCGTCACCAGCAAAGGTGTGAGTGCTTCGGTAAGTACTGTCTCACAATAACAAGAATAACAAAATTAATAATAATTATGGGTGCAACTATTACTAGGCCTCATGTAATAAGGTTGGTTTACATGCATGCCATGTGGAGATGATGGATAATATGATGCCACCATCACAGAAAGCAGATCGCTCAGGCATTGATGGGTAGGAGGCCATACCCTGATCTAATCGACAGGGACAGGTGCTCATACCTACACCTAAGTGAGGCAGACTGCATTCACAGGCTGCGATTTAGAAAGGGGGTCATCACTGAGATCTGCCAGCTAGTCAGGTCAGCCATACAGCCAAGAAGTGGCCGGAGGACTGACCTACCTGTGGAAGTGAAGGTTACTGCAGCACTTGCCTTCTATGCTTCTGGTTCATTCCAGCAGCAACTGGGGACATATGCTGCTTCTCGCAGCACACCACACATTGCTGCATTCAACAGGTGACTGCTGCACTGAGTGCCAAAAGGGATCAGTTCATCAATTTCCCTATGACCACGCAGGCAATGCGAGACAGGGCTGTGACGTTCTCCAGGATTGCTGGCTTCCCAAAGATACAGGGTGTGATCGACTGTACCCACATCGCCTTGAGAGCACTTTTGGACGACTCCGAGGTTTATTGCAACAGGAAAGGGTTCCACTCCCTAAATGTCCAGCTCGTCTGCGATGATCTGCATCGGATCACGGCAGTGGATGCCAAATACCCGGGTAGCATCCATGATGCATTCATCCTACGTGAGAGCACTATATCTGTGCTGTTTCAGGAGCTGCCAGAAGAGGGCACAGCTGGTTGCTCGGGGACAAAGGGTATGGGCTCGCCACCTGGCTTATGACTCCCCTACACAATCCCCGAACTGAGCCAGAGCGTTGGTACAACATGTCGCACATCACAACATGGAGCATCATAGAGTGGACAATTGACATATTGAAGCAGCGTTTCTGATGCCTGGACCACTCTGGAGGCTACCTGCAATATGCCCCTCACCACGTTGGTCACTTCACTGTGGTGTGCTGCATGCTGCTCAACTTGGCCATCATGAGGGGACAGGTACTGGACATTGAAGATCCTCCTGAGGGGAGAAGAGGGGTGCGAAAGAGGAGGACGAGGAGACTGACAATGAGGATGAGGAGGAGGAACAGCAAGAGGACGAGGCGAGGAGGAGCAGCAGCAGGAGGAGGAGGATGAACCCATGCCACCATCTCAACCCGCAGGACGATGGCGGAGGAGGCGGCCTTGTGCACCTATAGCCATAGCTAGAGACTTGTGTCAGCAGCTAATCTGTGATCGCTTTGCTGCCTGAAGGTTAAATGGCCCGACAGTGTTGACTCTTTGCACCTGTTAATGTGAAAAAATAATATATATAATAATGTACGTAATGTTGTGTTGGTTTAAGTTGCTTTAATTCAAAAAATAATGTGCAAGATTCTGCTGAAATTTAAAAAATAATTAGGTTTATTAAACATTTGTACAATTTTACATAACTTTAATAAAAATTTTGTATCAAACTGTAAACTTTTCAATGAAGGAAACAAGTAGCAGCAACAAACAAACTCTAGCTGCAGCCACCTCTCCTCCCTCTTATTCAAAGACCGTGGCGCTGTGCGCCCCTCTTGCCCCTGTTGTTGCCTCTACCCCTACCCGTGCCCGTTGCCTCAGACTTCTGCTTTCTCACCCTGACCCCAAGGTTTATTCTGCTTTCTGCGCAAAGGCGCATTTGTTGTTGGTGGGGTTGGACAGGGGCAGACCTAGCAGACAGCATTGTGGAAGGCCCGGGTTCATCGTCGGACTCTTCTTCAGCTGTGGATCAACCCGCGACACACTACCTGAGGTTGGTCTGGGGATTGGTAAGTGAGTGTCAGCAGTTGGTGTTGCCAATTGCTGTTGGGCAATGACAGCCTGGGTGTGTCCACTTATTGCAGCAGCTATCTCCGACATTCCCTCCCTAATCTCCGACATTCCCTCCCTAATCTCCGACATTCCCTCCCTAATCTGTCCCAACACTGCATCGGCTGCCTGCGACATTCGCTCCCTAAACTCCGACATCCCCTCCCTCATCTGTCCCGACACTGCTCCTATTCCTCCAGACACGGTTGCTACTTCTACTGACAGTCCCACTAATTCTACCCTCACCCCACTCATGGTGTCCAGGAGCGATCTCGTTAGCTCAGTGCTCTCCCTATTCATTTCCATGAGCTGTACAATGTCCCCTGCATCCTGAATTTCAGGTTGAGCTCTCCTTCCCACCCTCCTCGACCATCTCCCAGGTGTGGCTTGCTGCAACCCACTGGGACCCGCAGCCTCAGACTTTACCCCATGAAATGTTGCGTCAGTTGTATCGCTCAGCAAAGGGCTTGGCATCCTCCGGGGGTTCACTGGCTCCAATTGCAATGTAAGTATCTCAGTATTGCGGTCTTCCTGCTGCCCTTCATTGTCCAGCTCATCCTTGTCATGATGTTGATGAAGAATATCTGGACTGAGGCTTCCTGATCATGCTCTGCTTCTACTTCTACTTCAGCTTCTGTCTCTTCCTGATGTGTAACATCTGCAAAAAACAACAGGGCAGAGGTTTGGTTAGCGGCAACAGAGGGGCCAGAGTGACATGAGTGCGTGGGTCACACAGCGCAGGCTCTTTTCAAAGACCACGATGCCAACCCAGACTGTGCAATTTGCAGGGCTTACCTGTAAAGTCCTGTCCCCTCAGTACAGATTCACACGAGGCATGTAGTGAAGTCAAGGTCACTCTGGACCTGCACCTTTATTTCACAGCTCTGGGACGCTGCACTTGCCTGAGACCTGTCCTTATATACCTGTCTCTTGCAAGTGCACCCCTGGTGGTAAGGTATGCTGGTGGTTACAGGTCATATCTTATTACAGTCATGCATAGCATGTTAGGATACAGTTATATATAATGATGTAAGATACATGACATCACCCTCCCCCAAGGTCTTATTGTCTTTATAGGTTCAGTCTCTCAGGTGGTCTACGCTCTCGCGTGGAGCGTCTGAGTTGTGGTTCAGTTGTTTGCCTTGGTGTCTGTTTTTCTTTGGGTGTGGTTGCTGGTATCTCGCCTGGGCTGTCTGTTGGGATTGCCCTTTCCTCAGGTTGGTCCCTCTGTCTGTCCACCAGGTGTGGTGCGAGTTCCACATTGTAGTCTGCCTCTGATTCCGCAGTGTTGTTGGTCAATCTGCTTTTGACTTGGTCTACATGCCTCCGGCAGGTTTTGCCATTGTCCATTTGTACTACCAGTAGCCTGTTTCCTTCCTTGCCCGTTACTGTCGCTGCAAGCCATTTTGGACCTCTGCCATAGTTTAATACAAACACTTTGTCCCCTATCTCATTCCATCTCCCCCTCGAATTTCTGTCATGGTACTCAGTCAGCTTACAGCGCTTTGCCTCAACTATTTCGTGCATGTCTGGGAGGATTAATGAGAGCCTTGTTTTTAAAGTCCTTTTCATCAGCAGTTGCGCGGGGGCGATCCCAGTCAGTGAGTGCGGACGAGATCTGTATGCCAGCAGCAGTCGCAACAGGTGACCCTGCAGCGTGGGACCTTGGATTTTAAGCATGCCTTGTTTAATGATTTGCACTGCTCTCTCCGCCTGGCCGTTGGAGGCCAGCTTGAACCGTGCCGTCTTGACGTGATTTATGCCGTGGTCAATTATAAAGTCTTGGAATTATGCACTGGTGAAGCACAGACCATTGTCACTGACCAATATGTCAGGGATTCCGTGCATTGCAAACATGGTTGCGAGGCTCTCCACAGTGGTGGAGGTTGTGCTCGAGTTTAAAATGGTGCATTCGATCAACTTTGAAAATGCATCTACAACTACGAGGAACATTTTGCCCATGAATGGGCCCGCATTGTCTACGTGCACCCACGACCACGGTTTGGTAGGCCAGGGCCAGGGGCTCAGTGGAGCCTCCCTGGGGGCATTACTGAGTTGGGCACAAATGGAGCACCTTCGGACGCAGAGCTCCAGGTCCGCGTCAATACCAGGCCACCAGAAGTGGGATCTGGCTATGGCCTTCATCAGAACGATCCCCAGGTGCTCGCGGTGGAGCTCCCGGACAAATGCCTCTCTGCCTTGCAGAGGCACGACTACTCAGCTGCCCCACATCAGGCAGTCTGCTTGTAGTGATAGCTCATGCATGCGCCTCTGAAAGGGTTTTAATTCCTCGAGGCAGGCATCGCGAGCCACTGCCCAGTCACCGGTTAGGACACATCTTTTTACTAAGGATAACGTGGGGTCGCTGGCCATCCAGGCTCTGATTTGGCGAGCCGTCATGGGCGAACCTGTGGACTCAAAGGCATTGATTGCCATGACTATCTCACAGTCCTGTTCGTCAGACCCTTCCGTGGTCGCAAGGGGTAGCCTGCTGAGCGCGTCGGCACAGTTGTCTGTGCTTGGTCTGTGCCTTATGGTATAGTCGTAGGACGCCAGCATGAGTGCCAATTCGCACCAAGGCATTGGCGTTTATTGCCTTGCTCTTGGATAGGAGGGATGTGAGGGGCTTGTGGTCGGTTTCTAACGCGAACTTGGCCTTGAAAAGTTATTGGTGCATCTTTTTGACACTGAACACGCACGCGTGCGCCTCCTTCGCTACCATTCCGTACCCGCGCTCCGCCCGCGAAAGTGACCTGGAGGCATAAGCTATGGGTTGTAATTTGCCCGCACTATTGACATGTTGCAAAACGCACCCGACCCCATACGCTGACGCATCGCATGTGAGAACTAGCTTTTTACCTGGGTCAAGGAAAGTCAAAACACTGTTGGAACACAGAAGGTTGCGTGCCTTATTGAAGGCGCATTCCTGGGCGTCCCCCCAAAACCAATCGCACCCTTTTCTGAGTAGCACATGGAGAGGCTCCAGCAGCGTGCTTAAGTTCTGCATAAAGTTCCCAAAGTAATTGAGTAGCCCGAGAAAGGCGCGCAGTTCTGAGACATTCCGGGGCCTGGGTGCCAGGCGAATTGCTTCTGTTTTGGACTCTGTTGGGCGGATTCCATCAGCGGCAATCCTTCTGCCCAAAAATTCAACCTCGGGTGCGAGAAACAGGCACTTGGATTTCTTGACTCGTAGGCCTACCCGATCCAACCGCTTTAGTACTTCCTCCAAAATACGGAGATGGGAGTCGATGTCCCTGACCGTGATAAGTATGTCGTCTTGAAATAAAACCGTCCCCGGGATGGACTTGAGCAGACTCTCCATGTTGCGCTGGAATATGGCAGCTGCCAACCTGATACCGAATGGGTATCGATTGTACATGAAAAGGCCTCGATGTGTGTTGATGGTGGTGAGTAGCTTGGATTCCTCGGTCAATTCTTACATCATATACGCAGATGTGAGATCTAATTTTGAGAAAAGTTTACCTCCAGCCAATGTAGCAAATAAGTCCTCCGCTCTGGGCAACGGGTACTGGTCCTGTAGGGAGACTCTATTTATGGTAGATTTGTAGTCCCCACAGATTCGTACGGATCCATCAGGCTTCATGACTGGGACGAAGGGACTTGCCCAGTCGCTAAATTCCACAAATGATATGATGCCTTCCTGCAGAAGCCTGTCTAGTTCGTGTTCAATCTTTCCCCTCAAGCTCTGACCTTGTGATGGACCTGTCTAGCATCCTGTGTGATGTAGATTTTGACTTTGGCCCCTTTGAAAGTGCCCACACCTGGCTGAAAGAGATGCTCAAATCGCTTTATAACTGTTGAGCAGGAGGTCCATTCCTCTAATGACATGGCATGGACATCATCCCATTTCCAGTTTAGTTTTGCCAGCCAACTTCTCCCCAGCAGTGCTGGGGGGTCTCCAGGGACAATCCACAGGGGAAGTCGGTTCACTGTCCCTTTGTGTGTGACAGAGAGCATGGCGCTGCCGAGGACTGGTACGATTTCTTTGGTATAAATCCTTAGTGTGGTGTCAACCCTTGTGAGTTTTGGTCTGTCTCTTTTATGCGGCCACAGTTGTTCAAATTGTTGAGCGCCCATGAGAGATTAACTCGCTCCCGTATCCAGCTCCATGTTGACAGATATCCCGTTGTGTAGGACCCCCATCATTATAGGAGGCGTCCTGTTGTAGGAGCAGCGGCCATTGGTCGTGTTGACCCGCTGTACTGTCCCCACCATCTTCTGGTTCGCTTTCCAACTCATCCGATTCATATACCAGCCGAGCTGCCGTTTTTTTGCACATGCGGGCCAAATGCCCCGTATATTCACAATTTCTGCAAACAGCCTGCTGAAATCGACATCCCCTTGCCGAGTGCCCACCCCCACACCTCCAGCACAGACCTGTTCCATTGTTCAAAGTGTTTCCAAAGAATGAGCTGCGTCTGGCTGATCTCTCTTGAGCTTCTCTCAGTTTGTAGTTGATTGCTCGCATTGTGGGTTAATGAGGTGTGAACGGCCGTTCCTGTGGCCCTTGATGGCTTCTGCCTGCTGTCGAGAACCTGTTCTCCCGGTTTTGTCTCCCGGGGGTAGCAGCTTGTTTAGTGCTGTGAACTTCTTTTCCAATATTTCGTTAGTTGTTGTACCTGCATTGTAAATCAACCTCGTTTCTTCTTCCCCTACCAAGAATGTCTGTGCAACCAGTGCTGCTGCCTCTAAGGTCAGGTTCTTGGTATCTTTGTGCTTTCAGAATATGCCTGTGTGGCCTATTCCTTCAATGAAAAAGTCTCTCAGCATTTCTCTCCTCAGTTCATCAGCGAACTCACATAAACTACCAACCTCCGAAGTTCCGCCACGAAGTCAGGTATGCTCTGGCCCACACAGCGTCTGTAGTTGTAGAACCTGTGTCTGGCCATGTGTAGACTGCTCGCTGGCTTCAGGTGGTCTCTTACCAGTGTGCTCAATTCTTCAAACGACTTGCTTGCTGGTTTCTCGGGTGCCAACAGATCCTTCATTAAAGCGTATGTTTTCGAGCCACAGCTGGTCAAGAGATGGGCTCTTCTCTTGTCTGCCTTATCGTCGCCTAACCAGTCTTTGGTTACAAAGCTTTGCTGGAGCCTTTCTATAAAGTCCTCCCAATTGTCTCCCGCGTTGTACTTTTCATCTGATCAGTTGTTCGCCATTCTGTGGATTCTGTAATCCCGTAACTCGTCGCCACTGTAAAGTCCTGTCCCCTCAGTACAGATTCACACGAGGCATGTCGTGAAGTCAAGGTCACTCTGGACCTGCACCTTTATTTCACAGCTCTGGAATACTGCACTTGCCTGAGACCTGCCCTCATATACTTGTCTCTTGCAAGTGCACCCCTGGTGGTAAGGTATGCTGGTGGTTACAGGTCATATCTTATTACAGTCATGCATAGCATGTTCGGATACAGTTATATATAATGATGTAAGATACATGACATCACCTTCTGTCGGTAACCAGGGCCCAGTGTCCACATTGGTGGTTGATCTTATCTTGTGAGATTTAATCATATCAGTGATCCTCTGTTCCACGACTGTTAGTTGCAGCCTACTTGGCGCACCTCCTCCAGTTTTTGACCTTTCTTGGTTGATCTGTAACACTTTCCTCTGCAAAGATGAAAATAGAACTTTTTAAGAGAGGGCTCTTCTACTGTGGTGGCCACACACACACACACACACATATTAGTCGCATTTACAAATATAATTGTGTGCATAAATAAAAATATTACTTCGAGTAACTGCTTGGCCAAGATCCTGTCACTTCTCTTTGATCTGCACGCCACTTCTTAGGTTCATGGTCACTGCATTAAACTCTTCTGCAGCTTGGTCCCAAAGTTTTGCTAGTAGAGAGGGTTTCAGTTTCTTTTCTCCCATTCTCCCTTTGTTCTCAAGCACATCCCATCTCCTCTCAATGATGTCTACCAAGGGTTCAATTTCTTCTGCTAAAAATCTCTTGGCCCTTCCCCTTCTCCTTCCCCTTGTAGGGCGTGTATTTGTTTTACACTCTATACTGATTCTTTGACCTCGGAACTTATAGGGGAAAAGGACAACACGTGGCACAAAATTTGGGCTAAACCCAGTGTCAGTTTTATTAGGCAGAAAAACTAACCAAAACTACAGAACTAGACTTTTGAGAGAAATTGACTGGAGACATACAATCACCCATCCTGGTTGTAGCTTGTAAGTTCGTGGTCGTTGGTTCCGTGACTGGTTGGTTATTCTTCTGACCGTTGTCTGCAGTGCTGTTCCTTCCATGTACGTTCTGTACCTCGCTTCAGTACCACGTTCCCG
Source organism: Pristiophorus japonicus (assembly GCF_044704955.1). Lineage (NCBI taxonomy): Eukaryota > Metazoa > Chordata > Chondrichthyes > Pristiophoridae > Pristiophorus > Pristiophorus japonicus. The sequence goes on along the minus strand of NC_091993.1, from coordinate 76,746,309 downwards.
TTACCCCGCCGAACGATGATGGGCGACTGGTGGTGGGTGTATGGGTACCCTTCTTCTACGTCCGTCTGTTCCTACCATCTTACATGTCCTTCTGTGTCTTGAGCTGCTTCTAGCTCGCATGGGGGCAGTCCGAGGGGCCAACTTCGCGAGAGGAGCGGTGCGGGAGGATAAAGGACGGCGGCAGCGAGTGGGAGTGGCGGCAGTCCAAGGAGGCCAGTTGGTGCAGATGCCAAAGTAAAAAGAAATCGAAGTGTGATGTCACAGCCAAGCGGGTAATTGATTGGCTGGTGGATTGGTGAGTATTTAATCTTTTTCTGTTTCTTTTTATTTCCTTATCAGTAGGAACCCTTTGGCATTGTTGCCAAATTAAGTTAATTTAAGGGTTAAACCATGGCAGGAGAGCCCAGGCCCATGTCATGCTCCTCCTGTGCTATGTGAAAAGTCAGGGATGCTCCCAGTGTCCCTGACTGCTATGTGTGCAGGAAGCTTGTCCAGCTGCAGTTCCTGACAGACCACATTGTGGCACTGGAGCTGCGCATGGACTCAATCTGGAGCATCTGCGTTGCTGAGGAGGTTGTGAATAGCATGTTTAGTGAGTTGGTCACACCGCAGGTAAAGGTTACTCAGGCAGATAGGGAATGGATGACCATCAGGCAGAGCAGTGGAAGGAAGGTAGTGCAGGGGTCCCCTGCGGTCATCTCCCTCCAAAACAGATATACCGTTTTGGATACTGTGGGGGAGTTGACTCATGAGGGGAAGGGAGCAGCAGCCAAGTTCATGGCACCATGGGTGGCTATGTTGCACAGGAGGGCAGGAAAAACAATGGGAGAGCTATAGTGGTAGGGGATTCTATTGTAAGGGGAATAGATAGGCATTTTTGCAGCTGCAATCAAGACTCCAGGGTGGTATGTTGCCTCCCTGGTGCAAGGGTCAAGGATGTCTCGGCGTGGCTGCAGGGCATGTTGGAGTGCGTGGGTGAACAGCCAATTGTCGTGGTGCATATAGCTACCAAGGATATAGGTAAAAAACGGAATGAGACCCTACAAGCTGAATTTAGAGAGCTAGGAATTAAATTAAAAAGTAGGATCTCAAAGGTATTAATCTCAGGATTGCTACCAGTGCCACGTGCTAGTCAGAGTAAAAATAGCAGAATAGGTAAGACGAATATGTGGCTTGAGGAATGGTGCAAGAGGGAGGAATTCAAATCCCTGGGACATTGGAACTGGTTCTGGGGGCGGTGGGACCAGTACAAACCAGATGGTCTGCACCTGGGCAGGACCGGAACCAATGTCCTGGGGGGAGTGTTTGCTCGAGCTATTGGGGAGGGTTTAAACTAATATGGCAGGGAGATGGGTGTTATGTATGTAAACCTGTAATTACCATGTCTAACTACCAGAGGGCTTATCCTCTGGAGTTCCAAGGGATCCCACTATCCCTTGGGAGCACCTGTATATAAGGAGGCCTCACGGGTTGGAGAGGCACTCTGAAATCGGGAATAAAGGACTACGGTCACACCTTATTTTGAGCTTGCAGTATCTAGTCTGACTCTTTATTCAATACATAACAACTGGCAACGAGATACAAATGACGAACCCCACTGCAACAATGCAGAGAACCGTGGGCATCTTGGGGAAATTTTCAGAGGGAGATGATTGGGAAAACTTTGTGGAGCAACTCGACCAATACTTCGTGGCCAACAAGCTGGAAGGAGAAACGAACGCTGCCAAACGAAGGGCGATCCTCCTCACCGTTTGCGGGGCACCAACGTATGGCCTCATGAAAAATCTGCTCGCTCCAGTGAAACCCACAGACAAGTTGTATGATGAGTTATGCACACTGGTCTGGGAGCATCTAAAGGAATGCGTTCTGATGTCGAGGTAGCGGTTCTACACGCACAAGAGGTTGAAGGCCAATAAATCCCCAGGGCATCCTAGAGTACTTAAGGATGTGGCCCTAGAAATAGAGGACGCATTGGTGGTCATTTTCCAACATTCTATAGACTCTGGAACAGTTCCTATGGATTGGAGGGTAGCTAATGTAATCCCACTTTTTAAAAAAGGAGGGAGAGAAAACAGGGAATTATAGACCGGTTAGCCTGACATTGGTAGTGGGGAAAATGTTGGAATCAATTATTAAGGATATAATAGCAGTGCATTTGGAAAGCAGTGACAGGATCAGTCCAAGTCAGCATGGATTTATGAAAGGGAAATCATGCTTGACAAATCTTCTCGAATTTTTTGAGGATGTAACTCGTAGAGTGGACAAGGGAGAACCAGTGGATGTGGTGTATTTGAACTTTCAAAAGGCTTTTGACAAGGTCCCACACAAGGGATTGGTGTGCAAAATTAAGGCACATGGTATTTGGGGTAATGTATTGATGTGGATAGGGAACTGGTTGGCAGACAGGAAGCAAAGAGTAGGAATAAACGGGTCCTTTTCAGAATGGCAGGCAGTGACTAGTGGGGTTGGTTCAGTACTGTGCCCCCAGTTCTTTACAGTATACATTAATGATTTGGACAAAGGAATTGAATGTAATATCTCCAAGTTTGCAGATGACACTAAGCTGGATGGCAGTGTGAGCTGTGAGGAGAATGCTAAGGGGCTGCAGGGTGACTTGGACAGGTTAGGTGAGTGGGCAAATGCATGGCAGATGCAGTATAAGGTAGATAAATGTGAGGTTATCCACTTTGGTAGCAAAAACAGGGAGGCAGAATATTATCTGACTGGTGACAGATTAGGAAAAGGGGAGGTGCAACGAGACCTGGGTGTCATGGTACATCAATCATTGAAAGTTGGCATGCAGGTACAGCAGGAGGTGAAGAAGGCAAATGGTATGTTTGCATTCATAGCTAGGGGATTTGATTATAGGAGCAGGGAGATCTTACTGCAGTTGTACAGGACCTTGGTGAAGCCTCACCTGGAATATTGTGTTCAGTTTTGGTCTCCTAATCTGAGGAAGGACGTTCTTGCTATTGAGGGAGTGCAGCGAAGGTTCACCAGACTGATTCCCGGGATCGCTGGACTGACATATGAGGAGAGACTGGATCGACTGGGCCTGTATTCACTGGAGTTTTGAAGAATGAGAGAGGATCACGTTGAAACATATAAAATTCTGACGGGACTGGACAGATTAGATGCAGGAAGAATGTTCCCAATGTTGGGGAAGTCCAGAACCAGGGATCACAGACTAAGAATAAGGGGTAAGCCATTTAGGACCGAGATGAGGAAAAACTTCTTCACTCAGAGAATTGTGAACCTGTGGAATTCTCTACCACAGAAAGTTGTTGAGGCCATTTCATTACATATATTCAAAAGGGAGTTAGTTGTGGCCCTTACGGCTAAGGGGATCAAGGGGTATGGAGAGAACGCAGGAAAAGGGTACTGAAGTTGCATGATCTGCCATGATATTATTGAATGGTGGTGCAGGCTCGAAGGGCCGAATGGCCTACTCCTGCACCTATTTTCTATGTTTCTATGTTTCACAGCTTTCCTTCTGAAGATAATGCTTTCCAATCTAGAAATGCTTGTACAGGTGGGCTAGTGTAGCTAGTGTGTAATAAAGACATGTGATGTAGGTTTAGGCTCCAGGTGAAATATGTTTGCTGAGAATATTGTCAAATTTCTCAATCACCATCAGATAATATATGACAGTAAAGGAGATAAAAGTGTGTTTATATCTCGGTACGATAGAAAATGGTATTAGTCAGTTTTAGAACATGTATAAATAACCCTCAGTTATTACATTTGTAATTGTGCTTATAGATGTAGATAAATCAAAAATTATGTATGCAGAGTTAAAGGTTTTGATAGGGCAGATAGAGAGAAACTATTTCCTCTGTTAGGGGAGTCCAGAACAAGGGGGCATAACCTTAAAATTAGAGCTCGGCTGTTTAGGGGTAATGTCAGGAAGGACCTCTTCACACAAGGGGTAGTGGCAATCAGGAGATCTGTTGCGGTGAGGTAAATTGAAATTTCAAAACTGAGATTTATAGCTATTAAGGGATATGGAACCAAGGCGGGTAAATGGAGTTGAGGTACAGATCAGCCATGAACTAATTGAATGGCGGATCAGACTTGAGGGGCTGAATGGCCTCCTCCTGTTCGTATGTTCACTAATAAACTGAAGTGATTTCTTTGATTTAATTGTTAGATCTTTAATATACTCCTGTTAAGGGAACATTCAATAGATGTTTGTGAGCCTAATTATTTTGTTGTTGCCAAAAAAAAGTGCAGTTGAGGAAGCCTTTCAGTAGCCAGCGCTCGAATGAGGAGGTCCGAGGAGCCGGGATTTTGGGCCTCGGAACTCATCGTCATGTAGATGGCGCAGTGATAGGAGCCCCGCACAGGTTCGTACGCCAATTTTCAGGTAGATGAATGGGGAAGAAGATCACGGGGGTGTGGAGGAGGAATGGCTGGGCCTTGGAATGCAATCAGAGGGACCATTGGGGGTCAGGGAAAAAGATAGATCGCAGGGGTCAGCAGTACAGCTGGGGGGGGTTCGGGAATGCTGTTGGGAGGCTAGGAGGTCAGGGCCGGTGAGAGAAGAGAGGCCTGGAGTTTGGAGTCGGGAGTGAGGTCGGAGATCTCGGGTCCAGGAGAGGTGGTGATTATAGTAAGTATAAAATCCATGCTGTTTAGAGTTGGTTTTCCCAGAGGCAATCAGCACTGGTGCAGGTTGCCTCAAACGCAGGCCAAAGTTGCAAGAGGGAGTGGAAACAGATGTTAGACCCCTTATTTGCATATTTTAATGGCTTGTTGCCTGCTTCAGATGTAGGTAAAGGACGCCTCTTGTTTGGCCTTTACCAAGATGGCTTCCGGTAATTGTGCACACGCAGCTCGGATGCCATTTTGGACAGATAATGGCACCAGTAGCGCTGAAAAACCGGGCGCTGCAGAGCCAATTTTCTAGGCCTAGTAATATAGTACTAACAAAAGTCAATAGGAACAGGAGAAGTCCATTCAGCCCCCCGAGCCTGTTCCACCATTCGATGAGATCATGGCTGATCTGCGATCTAACTCTATGGCCTCAAGTTTCCACACGATAAAAAACGGGCGCCCCACCGAGCTGGGCGCCCGTTTTTCGCGCCGAAGACGGCGCCGGAAAAAAAACGCGCGATTCTGGAGCGCCCTGCAGCTCCATGTCTGCTTGGCACGGCGCCCAGGGGGGCGGAGCCTACCACTCGCGCCGATTTTGTAAGTGGGAGGGGGCGGGTACCATTTAAGTTAGTTTTTTTCCTGCTGGCAACCCTGCGCATTGGAGCGTTCGCGCACACGCAATGTGAAGGAAAAATTGGCACTCGGCCATTTTTGTAGTTTTTTGTAGCTGTTTAATTTTTGAACATTTTTTAATAAAAGCACATTGCCATCAGCACATCAGCACTGAGGCTTCTTGCAGCAGTGAGAAGGCTGCAGGAAGCCTCAGAAAGTTGACGCAGTCGTTTCCCGACGGCCTAACCCCCCCTGCCGTCGGGAATGGCTGCTGAACTTGTGAGGCTTCCTGCAGCCTTCTCACTGTCTCCTTCCCCCCCCGCCTGCCATCTGGAACAGCTTCCTCCCCCCCCCCGCAGGAACGAATGGCTTCCTCCTCCCCCCCCCCCCGCAGGAATGGCTGCCTCAACTTGTGAGGCTTCCTGCAGCATTCTCCCTGGCTGAAGAACTTTCACACAGGTAGGAAGATGGTTTATTTAATCTTTTCTTTGCTTATAAATTTTTATTCAGGTTGGATTTATTTGTATAATATTTGTATAAGTATAAATAAGGATTTATTATAGAATTTAATGACTTCCCTTCCCCCCCCTCCCCCCCCCCCACCTCGTTCTGGACGCCTAATTTGTAACCTGCGCCTGATTTTTTAATGTGTAGACAAGGTTTTTTCAGTTCTACAAAAATCTTCACTTGCTCCATTCTAAGTTAGTTTGGAGTACGTTTTCACTGTGGAAACTTTGAAATCAGGCGTCAGTGGCCGGACACGCCCCCTTTTGAAGAAAAAATTCTGTTCCAAAGTGAAACTGTTCTAACTGACTAGAACTGCAGAAAAAAAAATGTGGAGAATTGCGATTTCTAAGATAGTCCGTTCTCCACCAGTTGCTCCTAAAAATCAGGCGCAAATCATGTGGAAACTTGGGCCCAATATACCTGCCATTGGCCCATATCCCTTAAATCTTTGGTCCACAAAAAACTATCGATCTCCAATTTAAAATTAACAATTGATCTAGCATCAATTGCCATTTGTGGAAGAGAGTTCCAAACTTCTTCTATCCTTGGTGTGTAGAAGTGTTTCCTAATTCACTCCTGAAAGGCCTGGCTCTAATTTTTAGACTATGCCCCCTAGTCCTAGAATCCCCAACCAGCGGAAATAATTTTTCTCTATCTGCCCTATCTGTTCTCCTTAATATCCTGAAAATTTCGATCAGGTCACCCCTTAACCTTCTAAATTCCCAGCAATACAACCTTACACACAGTTAAAGCTCTCCAAGTATCGTAATGGGTTTGTACACAAAGCTTAAACAAAAATTAGAATTTAGAGGGTGATACCAATATGGACCGAAGCTATCTGTCGCCCCTGTTTCATTATGGTCTTCAGAAAACTTATTGTTTCATTTTTTGTTGGGCCTCAGTTCATGGCCACGGTTGTCATGAGCTGCAAGGCCAGCCCATTTGCCCAAAGGACCGCCGATGGCTTCCGAGAGACCGGGCAGTACGTTGTCTGAAAGATTCCTCTAAAAGAGCTGCCGAAAGTGCCCGGCTGCAAAATAACGGCTTACGCCGTCAATCTGTGCGGCAGCGGGCGGGAACTCTCAATCTCGGCAGCAAATGAGCTTGCCGCCCAAGTGCCGCCGAGGATGGAGTCGGGCCCAGGGAGTGGGGGAACTCTGAAAAGTAAAAAACATTACCAAAAAAAACACTGGAACACCTTCAGAGGATCCCACCCAGGTAAGTCACCGTAAAAAATATTTTTAAAGATATTCACTCACCTTTTCTTTCATGTCTACCATCAGGGTAAGAACAGCCTCCACACAGCGGTCCTTCCCCCTGCTGGTGCCGACTCCTGCCCGCACCAATCTGGCATTTCGGCGGGCGGGAGGCCACTTACGCGACTTGGCCGCCAGAGGACATCAGCGGGCGGTTCCCGGCGGTCCTCCCCTCCCGCCCACCCCAGCCCAAGTGGAAATTGGGAGAGAGAGGAAAACGACAGCAATACTCGGCGGCAGTGGGCGGTAAGGCCACCAATATGGGGCCATGGTCTTTCTGACTGTGACATTTGAAGCAAGTTGGGATGCAGTCTTATTGCCTCTCCTAAAAATATTCATTTGGAAGCACAATATGTCAAGTATATAATTGCAGGGTGTGTAGATACTTCAGAGATGATCGGTATTCCTGATTATTGTGAGACTTTTTGTTCATTCCTGTATGGGTTGGAAGGGGTTTATAGGACAGGGATGGGGGGGCGTAATGGGTAAACCCGATGGGAGCTGTGAAGTGTATGGAAGGATTCATTCAGTGTGAGCCAGGGCGGGGATTGTGATCATCAGCATCATCAAACTTACCCACAGTTACTCCTTTCAGTTACTTTATAGCTAATTGACGCAACCACTGACCTACATTCAGAACACACGCCAATACATCTGTCAATGAATGATTTTGTTTACGAAAAGAGCTTAAAGGAGGACACTGCCTTTATGAAAAAAAAGTGTTTGACAAATTACTTATTTTGTTTTGGGAAAGGAGAAGAACCAAAGGAGATTTGTGCCATTTTATCACAAAGACACTGATTGCAACCGGCACAGCTACATGTCTAGACCCGATTTGTACCATCGCATCTTGGGGGGAGTTTTAACCTCGAGAGGGTCGGGGGGGTTAAAATTAAAAATCACGTAACATGACCGCAAGCTGCCACAAATGCTCATGCCTCCATTTTTACTGCAGCAGGTAGTGTACCATGTCTGTGTCCCGCTCGCCAGAGGTGGGACAGTTCATTTTAATATTTAAATCGGGCTCCCATTGTGCAGTTGTGAGCCTGATTTTAATTTAACACTGGGCTCGGAAAACCCAGCAGCGAAATGGAAATGGGAGCATTTTATAGCACTGCTTGCGAGCCAGGAGGAGCAAGAGTCCTATCTAACCCACCGCCACCCTCCCACCCAACACCCCCACCCCCAGCCCCTCCAGAAAACCTTCTGCTGCGATCTGCTGATTTCCCTTGCTCCAAACCTACGATCACAAGCATTATGCCCCGTGATTGTTCCCTCCCCCTCCCGGTTCCTGGTCCAACACCCCACCTTATTCCCTGTGATCGTTTCCTCCCCCTCCCGGTTCCTGGTCCAACACCCCTCTTATTCCCCATGATCTTTCCCTCCCTCTCCCGATTCCTGGTCCAACACCCCCGCCTTATTCTCTGCGATCTTTGCCGACGCCCCACACTTTCAACTCGCAATCTTTGCTGGCGAACGCCCCAACTGCAGGAAATGGAATGAGGTCCGGCCATAAATTTTTCAAGACCTCCAACTTCCTGGGATTTCCAGGTTCCCCCTCCACCCCCCCGCCACAAAAATGTCCCCAACTCCAACACCCTCCCTGCCTCCCTGTAAATATCTGTGTATCAGAAACAAATCAAAATGATTTGTCAAATATTTTTCATAAAGCACATGTCCCTTGAAAGATGATGCAAACCGATCACTATTCAGAAAGTATCCATTGAATGTGTAACTGAATCGCTGAACTATAAAATCTTTACTCCATGCTTTTTGTAAGAAATAAATGAATTGGAAGATAATTGTAAAAGACATCGGGGCCGAAATTGGTCGACATACCGCTGCACACTGCCGGCGTACCGCCGAAAAGTGCGATTTTGGTCAGAAAACAGCTACATACTGCTGACATATTACTCGGGGGAATATTCATCATTGACATATCACCAAGCGGTATGCACAACGTTCGCCGTGCAGGATCCCACCCGCATACCGTCCAAAATGTGCAATTTTCATCGCATACCGTCGACATACCACCAGAGCTGCACACCGTCCTGGAAAAGATGTTTTTACGCGATGGTACGTGTAATGTATTTAACCCTGTGTAACTTCCATTACACCTGACCACCCGAGGGCCCACCTGTTGGAGTCCCAAGGATCCCAGCATCGCTTGGGAGCACAGTATATAAGCAGGCCACCCACGAGGTACCGGTACTCTGGAGTCTTATTAAAGGAGCTAAGGTCACACTTGCTCATTGTACACAGTACTCAATCTCACCATTTATTATGAGTGTACCAATTGGCAACAAGGTAATGAACAACCACGCGAAAATGCAAAGAACAATCGTTATCCCAGAGGAGTGCTCAGAAGGGGATGATTGGGAGGCCTTCGTGGAGAGACTCGACCAATACTTCGTGGCCAATGAGCTGGAAGGGAACGAGAACGTTATTAAACGAAGGGCAATCCTCCTACCTGTCTGTGGGCAAACAACCTATGGCCTCATGAAGAATCTCCTGGCCCCGGCAAAACTGACAGAGAAATCCTACGAAGAATTGTGTACGATGGTCCGGGGACACCTAATTCCTAAGGAAAGCGTTTGATGGCAAGGTATAAGTTCTACACGTGTCAACAATCGGAGGGCCAGGAAGTGGCGAGCTATATCGCCGAACTAAGGCGCCTCGCAGGACATTGTGAGTTTGGGAGTTTCCTAGAACAAATGCTCAGAGACTTTTTTGGGCATTGACATGAGACAATCCTTCACAAACTGTTGACTAGAGAAAGTCTGAATCTGAGTAAAGCCATAACGACAGCCCAGGCATTTATGTCCACCAGCGACAACACCAAACAGATTTCGTAGAGTAAAGAAGTTTCGGCCAGTACTGTGCATAAAGTAACGTCGGCCTAGAGCAGAAATGTACATGGCAGAACGTACACACCGTCTGCTGTGGCCCAACCTCAATTGAACCAGAGTCCACCATCAATCGTTAATGTGAGGCAGTTAACACCTTGTTGGCGCTGCGGAGGTGATCATCGGTCCCATCAATGCCCCTTTAAGCACTATGCGTGCAATGGTTGCAGAACAATGGGACACCTCCAACGAATGTGCAGGTGAGCTGCAAACCCTGCAAACCCTGCAAACCATGTAGGGGAGGACAAAAAAAACCCTCATTTTACCCAGAAGGAAAAGGGCTGTGGGATCAGTCTGTGCTGTGAATTGAAACCGATACGGTTTGACCTTGGCAGAGCAGTGATTGGACGGGGGAGGACACCGGAGGGCCAATGGTGGGACAGAGTCAGCCCGAAGCATGTGGCTTTCAAGCCAATGGGAGAGCACTTGCTCGAAAACTGTGGGACTGACCCATAGCCATTATCGGGCTATTGTCTTCCCCATGTTTACACTATGGAAGGAAATTATGCAGACCTTTTTGAAAACTAGGGAACCCAAAACAAACCAAGGGCCTACACAATGGCTACAGGAGGCCAACCCAATTAACACCTACTCAAACCTTGAGTAGGTTAGAAAACCTGAATTGGAGGAAAATTATGCAGACCTTCAGAAACCAGGGAACCCAAAACAACCCAAGGGCCTACACAATGGCTACAGGAGGCCAACGCAATCAACACCCATTCAAACCTTGAGTAGGTTAACATCAGTGGAAAAAACCCGCAATAATCTAAAACTGCTGCATTTTTCAAAATCACAAAGCCCACCAATGGGAAGAATCGATTTCAGCAGGAGAGGCGGACTGGATAATCTGGCTATAAAAAGGGGTTTCTGGCGTAGTGTGTGTGGTTTTCCCTGTCCTCGTGATCCAACAACCAGCAAGCCCCTCGACACTGAAGGAAAACCAGTGTCCGAAGACACCGAAGATAGAAGAAACAAACCACCAGACCTGCAGAAGGCGCAGTAGTGAGTATAACCTCTGGTCCCCGGAACTCCCAACTCAGTTAGGCCAGGAAAGGTGGGAGGTTGGGCATTGTACTGCTAAACTTGTGTAAAGATTTTTGTTGTGTCCGTTTAGTGGGATTTAGGGGGATTGTTTTGTTGGTGTATTGCTGTTTGTTGAGATACACCTTGTCAAATAAATTGGAAGCCTAAAGTTCCTCTTGGAATCACCTTGTCTCAGTTCTATTGTATTACATCTCCTGATCGTCAGTCTTATGTCAGAACAGTGTAAGGGAAGCTAGGAGCGCCTCGAAAACGCTCAACTGTGTGTCACAGGCTAGGGAAGAAGGGGTTAGGAGTGTTTGACACTCACAGGTGCCTCACAGGCTAGGCATAAGCTGTGGGGACGCACGAGTCTCAAAACCCCCTTCATAAGCTGTGGACACAGTCTCTCCAGGGGTGCTCTTGCATCACTCAGGGTACCTCACAGGCCAGGCATAAGCTGTGAGGGCAGAAGCCCAGAGAGAGACACCCAAGGCACAACAACACTCCCTGAGAAACCCCTTACAGAACATGGTGACCGCGGCAGGACATAAGCAAACAGGAGATGTTAATATAACAGATGAGGCGATAAGAGAGGAAACTAAAATGGAGGAGAGAATTTCCTCATACATTTTTGGCAAGGTGAACCTCACCAAACCTTGGGTGCAAGCCCTCACTCGGGCAGAGCGCCCAGTGGATGCTGCTGCCCAGTGGACAGCAGAGAAGGACCACAACCGCAAGGTGGAAAAGGCCATCTGGCTTATCTGCCTCACCCGCCAAGTCCGAAAGCTTGACCAGCGGGTGAAGGACTTGGAACAGAATCTTCAGAAATCAGAGGAGCTCTCTGCTATCCGGGCTGTGGTTGGGGACAACCTGCTGGCCGAATTAGCTGAGGAGCAGCAAAGGAACCGGCAGTTGGAGGAGACCTTCCGAAATAGCCGGGACTATCTTCAGTGTTAGGTCACTGAGGCCAAGGGTAGTGAGGGGTCCCTCCGGGAACAGAACTCTTGGTACACCCAGAAAATTTGGGAACTAGAGAATAAATTAAAAGATGTACAGGCAGCCTATAAAGTGGCCAGTAGCAGTGAGTTTGCAGATCACGGTCCCTGCCAGGAGAGGATTAAAACTCTCACCCACGCTCTATCCCAGGCAAAGGGGATGGTCGTCCTGATAGGACCAGGAGGGTCCACAGGGGACAAAGGAGAGTTTGGAGGGTAGAGGAGAATCCAAAGGCAAGAGACGCCCGACCACCTCCTGAGGCACCGGTGGTTTGTCCGGCGGGGTACCAGGAGGAGCGGGGCACGCAGGTAGTAGCATACCCAGGGCTGGGGGCAGGACCAATGTGTCCCGCTCGGCAGCAGGGATGTGAAGCTCCAGCCGAGGGTCAGTTAAAGGCTGGATCAGGCGACCACGCACTGTCTGCTGCACCGGGTATGGTGGGACAGCCAGAGGTAGAGGGACCAGCGCAGAAAGATCCTGAACAAGGGCAGATGTGCCCGGTCAGGCAGCGCAAGTACGGTCCTCCACAGGCAGGTGGCCAAGGTCGGGGAGCGCTGGAGAGCGACTTTATTATTCCCCATGGAGTTCAATCACTCAGGGCCATGGTGGCCCATTTGGCCAAACTCACTCGCAGTGGGGACTCATGTATCCACTTCATGGAGGTGATGCAGGCAGGGGAAATTAATGGGTGCGACGAGGAAGAGACAGCCAAGCTGCTGCTCTTCTCTCTGGACAGCAAATTGTACCAGGCCCTACCGGCAGAATGCCGGAGGGGACAGCGTACATTTACTGAGGTCCAGAGGGCCGTCCTTGAGGCTATGGGCTTCGATGATGGCAGTCCTTTCGAACGGATCGAAAGGACAAGGCAGCTCGCAGGGGAAACCCCGCAGGCATTTGCGGACAGGCTGTGGGTTGTATACCACGCAGCCTGTGGGGAGCTCCTCGACCGGGCGAATCTTTCCGCAGTACAGACTGGCCGCTGGCTGAGGATGCTGGTGGCAAACTGCTTGCCCCGGCTCAAGGCCAGGGCAGAACTGTGGTTTGACTCCCGGGACCCCAACCTCACCGAGGAAGCAGTGGTCAGGCAACTGGCACTGGTCCAACGGAATGGAGGAGGGGAGGAGGAAAAAACCTCCAAAGGTCGGGTAAATGAAGTAAAACCCAACCCGATTCCCAAAAGGGAATGGCACCAGGAGGGTGGCCGCTCGTCTGATAAGGAGGGAGTGTGCTACGGGTGCGGGAAAGCTGGGCATTTTAAAAGGGATTGCAGGAGCCCAGTAAAGAGATACGGGGGGAGAAGTTCTTTAGGAGCCGCCCAGAGTGGGGGAAGTGGAGAGAGCTCCTCACCATCCCTTGACCAGATAGTAGCTGCAGTGAGGACAACACTGGAGGGGACTGGGAAGGTAGCCACGGCAACAGGCAGGGAAGCACCAGCAGCCCTGCCAGTACAGAGGCCGTGACTAGCCCAGACCCAGCCTGCATACCTGTGCCCACTAGAATACGACCCCTGGGGATGACCCTGGGTCAAGATGGAGGTTGAGGGTGTATTGGGTACTTACCTTTTGGACACTGGTGCTTCCAGCACGATCGTCCATTCGGAGGACCCCGCAACCTCACCTCTATCAAACAGGGTGCCGTATCAACTAGTTGGGTTCACAGGTAATGAGAAGGCTGGGTTTTTCTCAGTCCCGCTCGCAGTTCGTTTAGAAGCACTCCAAACACAATGGAAGTGCGTTCTGATGAACTGGGAGCAGGTGGGAAAAGGGATCTTGGGGGCTGATTTCATCATCGCTCGCCAGATCCTAGTAGAAATGAGGAATCACTGTCTATGGGGCACAGTGGGCACGGGAGCAGAGGGAGAAGTCATGGTTATTGATAAGAAACAGGGAAAAGGGACTCTGTGTACAATGAAGCCAAAAGGGGGTTACGACCTGGAGGTTCTGGTCGGTAACACCCCGGCCGAGTACTGGGCCTATGTGCAAGCAAATCTTGCAGCATTTGCCACCCATAAACACGATTGTGGGAGAGTCACAGGAGTTGAGGTTAGAATAGATGGGGATCCCATGTCCCGCCCGCAAAAGCAGTATGGCATTCCCCGAGAGGCAGAAGCAGACTTGGAGACAGCTTTAAGCTCGCTTGTCGAGCAGAGTGTTTTGAGACCCATAGCCACCCATGTCAACTCCCCACTTTGGCCGGTTAGGAAACCGGACAATTCTTGGAGGGCTACGGTGGATTATAGGGTGCTCAATAAAACATCCCAGCTTGTGCTCCCAAAGTAGCGGCGGTTGCGGATCTGATAGGGGAAATTCCTGCATCCGCAACCACGTTCACAGTGTTGGACATATCCAACGGGTTCTGGTCTATCCCTGTATGGAGGGAAGACCAGTACAAGTTTGCCTTCATCTTCCAGGAACAGCAGTATACATGGAGCTGCCTCCCACAGGGCTTTCATAATAGTCCCAGCATCTTTCACCAATGCATGGCAAACTGCTTAAAAGGCTTCAGCCAACCACACCAGCTGGTCCAGTATGTGGACAAACTGTTGTTGTTCACAGACAGCAGTGAGGAACACGGTCCACTGCTGGCCGAACTGCTGGTCTTACTGAAGGAAGGGGGTTTTAAAGTTAACCCCAAGAAAGCCCAGATAGGTCTAGGAGGGGTAAAATTCCTGAGCCTGACGATAAGGGCAGGAGAAAGAGCCATTGATGAGGCTCGAAGAAAGGCAGTGCAGGAACTCCCTGTCCCTAGGGATGTGTCGGGGGTAAGGTCTTTCCTAGGAATCACTGGCTACTGTAGGGACTTCATCGAGGACTATGCAGCCTCTGCCGCCCCTCTGCTCAGACTCCTACATAAGGGGCTCGAGTGGGAATGGGACGAGGGCTGTGAGGCAGCATTTGTCCGTCTTAAGAGAGACCTGCAGGTAGCACCAGCCCCAGGGGCAATTGATGGGGGGGAGGAATGCTTCCTGGAGGTGGCAGCCAGTGGCGACAGCTTAAGTGTAGTGTTGCTCCAGGGGCGAAACGGTCAGCTGAGACCAGTGGTGTACTCCTCCAGGGTCCTCACGGAGGTAGAAAAGGGATACTCCAATTGTGAGAGGCACTTGCATGCCACCCACTGGGCAGTAAAGAGAGCTCAGATCT
Source organism: Pristiophorus japonicus (assembly GCF_044704955.1). Taxonomy (NCBI): domain Eukaryota; kingdom Metazoa; phylum Chordata; class Chondrichthyes; family Pristiophoridae; genus Pristiophorus; species Pristiophorus japonicus. The sequence goes on along the minus strand of NC_091993.1, from coordinate 76,731,273 downwards.
TTACCGGAATATACCCCATTACATTCCTCACCCATCATACCCTGACGCAGATGCTGTTGGATGGGAGGATTAAGGACGGGACAGTGAGCAGTGCTAGAATCACTCGCTGGACCCTCCTCCTCTCCCAAATGACTTTAAAGGTCAAGGGCCTCTGCGAGCCCAGGCTCGCAACAAATTTAATCTATCCAGGGCAGCCGCATAGATGCTCTGTGGAGGGGGTATGGGACATCAACTTTGGATTTCAGGCAGGGATACACCCCACAGGCCGTGAGATCTATGTTGATGGCTCCAGTTCAGTGTCCGCGGGTACAAGACTCACGGGCTGCGGAGTTTGGAATCCCAAGGCAGGGATTGCCTTGGCTCTCAAACTCCCATGCACCCTGAGCGCCCAGCAGTCGGAACTCTCGGCGGTGATGTATGTGGTCACACACCCCGAGGAATTCCCTACCCCATACACGATTTGCTCGGACAGCATGTTTACTTGCAATTCGTGTACAGAGTATCTGGCGATTTGGTCACGCCAGGGGTACACCTCTGCGGATGGGAAGCCCCTTGTGACCAAACTCCTGCTAGAAAAGATCGTGGCTGCAGTGGGAGAAACCGGGGATGTATATATCCATCAGGTAAAGGCCCACTCCAAAACTGAGCCACGGGGGGAAGGTAACCAGCAGGCAGACCTGCTGGCAAGGGAAGGTGCTCGTACAGGTCGCCTTTGGGACCCATACGAGGCAGGCAGGATAGCAGCAGCAAGAAGCAAGCCAGGGACACAGGGAGCGTAGGGGCGGCTGCGGCCCCAGACCTTAAAGTAGTCCAGATGCAGGATCCGATCCTGAAGGCTGCCTTGGCTGCTATCAAAAAGGGGGGAAAGGCGAAGGGCCCATACAGTGCTGCAGATATTGCTGTGCGGGAAGGCATGTTGTTTAAAGGGGACAAATGGGTAGTGCCGCCACAACACCGGAGGGAATTCCTTCAGCTGGCCCATGAGGGTCCAGGTGCGGGACACCCTGGGCCTGAATCTACCTGGCAACGGGTAGAAAAGGCAGGGTGGTGGCCAGGCCTCCGGGAAGACATCCGCAACTTCTGTGCGAGCTGTCTGGTTTGGGCTGCAAACAACCCAGACCCTCAGAAAAGGAAGGTGTCTATGGGACACGTCAGGCGGGTAGAGGGACCATGGCAGTCGACCCAGATCGACTACATCGGACCCCTACCGGCCGCCCAGGGAGGTTATAAATACTGCCTCGTCCTGGTGGATGTATTTTCCAAGTAGGTGGGAGCCTTCCCTTGCCGAACAGCTACCGCGGTGGGGACTGCAAAAATCCTGGTGAGGGAGGTGTTCTCTCGGTGGGGTCTACCTCAAATCGTGGAGTCCGACCGGGGAAGCCACTTCACCGGCCAGGTGATGCAGGCCACCCTAAAGGTGCTGGGGATAAGAGCCAAATGGCATGTCGCCTACAACCCTCAGTCCTCAGGCCCCGTAGAATGTCTGAACCGGACCCTAAAGGAAAGGCTGCGCAAGGAGACGGGAGACTCACCGAACAAGTGGGTGGAGGTCTTACCGTTGGTCCTCATGGGAATCCGGGCCAGTCAGTCAAAGAGCACAGGGTACTCACCCCATGAACTGATGACTGGCCGGATCATGAGAACCCCAGTGCATGTGTTGGCGCCGGTTCTCACCGAAGGGCAGCTTCGAGAGGTGAACCGGGACCGCTTCGTCAGGAATCTGTTTGAACAGCTTCAACAGATTCACTGGCAGGCGGCCAACAACATGGGTAAACAGCACCGTGCCAAACGGCTGCTGCTGGAACCCCGCAGTCACCATGTTTGGGAGGTGGGCGACCAGGTGATGGTGAGAAGCTTCGTCCGAGTCGGGGTATTTGAACCACTGTATATGGGACCATACAGCATAGTCGACAAGGCTAGCCCTATGGTCTATGCGGTTCAATTGCCTCGCCGGGTGAAGTGGTATCACATTAATCAGTGTCAATTGTTTGACCCCAAAAGAGGTAAAAAAAAAACAGAGAGGACGAGCAAGGGAAGGGAATCAGGCACTGGGGGAAGAACAGGCCCCGGTGGATTTGGAGGCTCCGGAGGAGGCAGCGGGCCCCGAAGCTCTACAGCCGGGGATGGTTCACTGCTCCAGTAAGGCTATCCCACCACTGGGTAGAGGTTCCCAGCCCACTAACAGAAGTAAGGAGAAAGACTCTACCATTAGCAAGGTCCAAGGGGAAGCTGAACCTCCCATGGTGGATCAGCTGGGGCTAGCCTAAGAGGTGGAGGAGATAGCATTGCAGCCCATAACATGGGACTCTGCACCGACAGTAAGGAGGAGTAACAGAGTGCCACAGCCTAGGGCGCCTTGGTCCCCTGTTTACTTAGCTCCCCGCCCCAGACCAAGAAGGCAAAAGACAACAGGGAGGGTGCTTTGTTGCGCTAGCAAGGGTCTCCCACCGATTATCCGGGGCTCGGGACGGCCTTGGAGGGCAGCACAAGACGCATTAAGTGGGACTATACGAGCCCCTCAGCGGAGGGCATCCTGGTCCCCAGGGTACGGTCAGCTGAGTGGTCGACGATGCCTGTACAGTGACAGGATATAGCCTGGCCACCCGGGGACGGGTGGCGGTGTATATATTTTCCCTTCCTGTTTTATTACTTTGTGTTGTGAGTATATGTGTTTAGGTAAGGCAGTGACGGTTGGGTACAGCATTTTATGTTCGGAACATGTTAAGTGGGCCGAGCCTGGAGAGGTCTCTCAAGGCAAGGCCATGTTCTTCTTGCCTTTCAGATGTCAACACCTCCCTACTGGATGTTAGTGATGCTGGTAATGCTAAGGATCTGCACCGGGCACCGAGGGGACACCGAGGACTCCCTGGTTTTCAGATGCTCCGGGGGCAGAGCGCCGACAGTGACCACAGGAGAAGGGACTCCGGCGGCGGATGCCCGGGTCACCTACTCCCAAGAGGGGAGATGGCCTGGGTGGTTGGGATCGAACTCCACCAAGTACTCCAACCATAAGGACTTTACCTACGGAGAGGCCTCCATCCTCTGCCCGGAGATCACTGTGGCCACTTCCAGAGTGAGAGTGACAGAAGGCAGGAAGGTATGCCTAACTTGCCAAGGGGACATACCTCTGGGACAGTGGTGGTGGCTCAGAAAGCTCAAGAGGGACGTGGGAGACCGACACTCGGACTGGGAACGTCTGGATAATGATACCTCCCGAACCATCATGGGGTCATCTGGCGGGGTCACGGTGTGCTGGGAGAAATGGTGGGCATACGACCAAAGAATTTATTTGTGTATGTGGGGATCCACTCGCGTGTGTTCAGAGGAGGTCTCCATTGCTTTCTATAGGTGGTGGTCAGGATGCCCGTGATGGGGGCGTCCCCACGACCAGCACCCTTGTACCGAGTGGAGAATGTGGGAGTCATTCTTGGAGGGGTGCATGTTCGATTCCAAGAGGTCCCACCTTATGTCACAATGTGGGAGCACATTGTGACAGGTACAGACCTCTTGGGTTGTCGGAGCAGGGGAGCACAGGTAATCCTGTGCCCCCAGCACTTGAACGCTTCTGCAAGGCCACAATGCGGGTTCAGCACTGCTGGGGCAGAGCCTATCAATTGCACAATGGAGGTAATGGCCCCTAACCACATGCCTCCACAGGTAGCATATGTAGCCGGTGGGACATATTGTGTCACCACAAGTGCCCAACGGTATGAACACGGACCGGTAAGGTGGTGTCCAATACCATACAGCAGCTTTTGCTTTAAACCCAGGGCAGAGGTTCAAGTGGCACACACCAGAATCACACCCATCTCTGAACCTTCCACGATTCACCTCATGGTACAAAACAACCTCAGCCACCTACAACAATATGTCGCCCATTTTGGCTATCCCATTGCCCCACTACCTGAGAAACTTACAGCCCTCCTCCAGGCAGTGGATTTGTCTCAAAACATTTTTATACCATGGAGCAGAAAACTGAAATTCTAGCAGGGGAGATTGCCCAGATTAAACCCCCAGCATGGTGGGATTTGGGAATACGGGCAGACATACCTGCATGGATCCGGGTGGGATCGCATGCCTTAGTAATCGGCCAACTCCTGATTGTAGCATATCTGCTAGTTACAAGCTGTAAGCTCAGGAGAAAAAGAAAAAGAAAGCAGTTCCTCAGGCTACTACACAGACAGGAGAGCCGTTGCTAAACACTCAAGGCGTGTAAACAAAGCTTGACCGCGACACTTCGGCGGTTTTGTTATTCCCAGGGATGACTGCGTTTTCATACATGGCCCCTGGGGAGTTTGCAGGGCAGGTTTCTTTGTTTTACGGTTAAGACTGAAATGAGACTCAATGTACAATTGCTGCTGTAACCTTAAGTACATATATGTATATTGCTGTCGTATATTGTAACCTGTTGGATTCTGTGTTTTGTACCGCGTTAAAAGAAATTATGATATATATCGACGGGATCAGTTCAGAGTTAAACTGGGGAAAGTTGGGCAATTTGGGAGACCTAGGGTTTTCTCACCACCCTGAACTTTGACACACTCAAATGGTGTCTGACTGTGTCAGATGGGGGAATTATGTAGGGGAGGACGAAAGCCCCCTCATTTTACCCAGAAGGAAAAGGGCTGTGGGATCAGTCTATGCTGTGAATTGAAACCGATACGGTTTGACCTTGGCAGAGCAGTGATTGGACGGGGGAGGACACCGGAGGGCCAATGGTGGGACAGAGTCAGCCCGAAGCATGTGGCTTTCAAGCCAATGGGAGAGCACTTGCTCAAAAACTGTGGGATTGACCTATAGCCATTATCGGGCTATTGTCTTCCCCTATGGAGGGAAATTATGCAGACCTACTCAAACCTTGAGTAGGTTAGAAAACCTGAATTGGAGGAAAATTATGCAGACCTTCAGAAACCAGGGAACCCAAAACAACCCAAGGGCCTGCACAATGGCTACAGGAGGCCAACGCAATCAACACCCATTCAAACCTTGAGTAGGTTAACATCAGTGGAAAAAACCCGCAATAATCTAAAACTGCTGCATTTTTCAAAATCACAAAGCCCACCAATGGGAAGAATCGATTTCAGCAGGAGAGGCGGACTGGATAATCTGGCTATAAAAAGGAGTTTCTGACGTAGTGTGTGTGGTTTTCCCTGCCCTCGTGATCCAACAACCAGCAAGCCCCTCGACACTGAAGGAAAACCAGTGTCCGAAGACACCGAAGATAGAAGAAACAAACCACCAGACCTGCAGAAGGCGCAGTAGTGAGTATAACCTCTGGTCCCCGGAACTCCCAACTCAGTTAGGCCAGGAAAGGTGGGAGGTTGGGCATTGTACTGCTAAACTTGTGTAAAGATTTTTGTTGTGTCCGTTTAGTGGGATTTAGGGAGATTGTTTTGTTGGTGTATTGCTGTTTGTTGAGATACAACTTGTCAAATAAATTGGAAGCCTAAAGTTCCTCTTGGAATCACCTTGTCTCAGTTCTATTGTATTACATCTCCTGATCGTGAGTCTTATGTCAGAACATTGTAAGGGAAGCTAGGAGCACCTCGAAAACGCTCAACTGTGTGTCACAGGCTAGGGAAGAAGGGGTTAGGAGTGTTTGACACTCACAGGTGCCTCACAGGCTAGGCATAAGCTGTGGGGATGCACGAGTCTCAAATCCCCCTTCAAAAGCTATGGACACAGTCTCTCCAGGGGTGCTCTTGCAGCACTCAGGGTACCTCACAGGCCAGGCATAAGCTGTGAGGGCAGAAGCCCAGAGAGAGACACCCAAGGCACAACAACACTCCCTGAAAACCCCTCACAACCACCACGTTACAGAGGAAGATTGATCCGCTGTGGATCAGGCTGAATTGGAGACTCATACGGAGGAGGCAGAAGTGTACGGGGTACACACATTCAATACAAAATGTCCACCAATAATGTTGAAAGTTGCACTGAATGGTATTCCAATATCTATGGAACTGGACATGGGGGCAAGTCAGTCCATAATGAGTAAAAAGGCCTTTCACAGGCTGTGGGGTAAAAAGGCACACAAGCCCAAGCTCAGCCCCATTCACACCAAACTTACATCAAGGAACTAATCCCTGTAATTGGCAGTGCTGAAGTCAAAGTCTCCTATGATGGAGCAGAACACAAACTCCCGCTGTGTATTATGCCAGAAGCTGACTGGGAAAAATCTGCTGGAACTGGGATGACATCCGAGTGCTTTCGTCCGTCGATGACACCTCATGTGCCCAGGTTCTGAGCAAGTTCCCATCGTTGTTCAAGCCAGGCATTGGAAGCTTCCAGGGGGCTAAAGTGCACATCCATTTGGTTCCCGGTACGCGACCCATCCACCACATGGCACGGGCAGTACATGATGTGTGAAAAAGTGGAAATTGAGCTGGACAGGCTGCAACGTGAAGGCATCATCGCGTCGGTGGAATTCAACGACTGGGCCAATCCAATTGTCCCGGTACTTAAGGAGGATGGCACGGTTAGAATTTGCGAGGACTATAAAATAATGATTAACCCTTTTTCATTGCAGGACCAGTACCCGCTACCCAAGGCAGATGACCTATTTGCGACCCTGGCTGGAGAGAAGACATTCACCAAGCTGGACCTGACCTCAGCCTACATGCAGGAGCTGGAGGAGTCTTCGAAAGGCATCACCTGCATCAACACACACAAAAGGTCTGTTTATCTACAAACGATGTCCGTTCGGGATTCAGTCGGCCGCGGCAATCTTCCAGCGGAACATGGAGAGCCTGCTAAAGTCGGTTCCTTGCACAGTGGTTTTCCATGACGACATATTGGTTACAGGTCGGGACACCATGGAGCACTTGAAGAATCTGGAAGAGGTTCTTAGTCGGTTGGATCGCGTGGGGCTCAGGTTGAAACGCTCGAAGTGTGCTTTCCTGGCACAGGACGTCGAATTCTTGGGAAGAAGAATTGCAGCGGACGGCATCAGACTCACCGACGCCAAGACGGAGGCCATCAAGAACATGCCGTGACCACAGAACGTGACGGAACTGCAGTCGTTCCTGGGACTCCTTAACTATTTCGGTAATTTCCTACCTGGGTTAAGCACCCTGCTTGAACCCCTACATGCGCTACTGTGCAAGGGAGACGACTGGGTATGGGGGAATTCACAAGAGGCTGCCTTTAAGAAAGACAGAAATCTGTTGTGTTCAAACAAACTGCTTGTTCTGTATAACCCTTGTAAACGATTAGTGCTAGTTTGCGATGCATCGTCATACGGGGTCGGATGTGTGTTACAACAGGCTAACGAATTGGGGATTTTGCAACCGGTCGGTTATGCGTCCAGGAGTTTGTCCAAGGCCGAAAGGGCCTACAGCATGATTGAAAAAGAGACTCTGGCATGTGTCTACGAGGTGAGAAAAATGCACCAGTACTTATTTGACCTCAAGTTTGTGCTTGAAACTGACCACAAGCTGCTCATATCGCTGTTCTCTGAGTGCAAAGGGATTAATATCAATGCCTCTGCCCGCATCCAAAGATGGGCGCTCCGTTGACGGCATACAACTATGTAATCCGCCACAGATCGGGCACAGAGAACTGTGCTGATGCTCTCAGTTGGCTGCCATTGCCCACCACCTGGCTGGAAATGGCACAGCCAACGGACTTGCTCATGGTCATGGAGGCATTCGAGAACGAGAAATCCCCCGTTACGGCCCGCCAGATCAGGACCTGGACCAGCCAGGATCCTTTACTGTCTTTGGTAAAAAACTGTGTCCTCCATGGGAGCTGGTCCGGTGTTCCAGTGGAGATGCAGGAGGCGATTAAGCCGTTCCACAGACGCAAATACGAGTTGTCCCTGCAGGCGGACTGTCTATTGTGGGGCAATCGCGTGGTCTTGCCCGAGAAAGGCAGAGATACGTTCATATATGAACGGCACAGCACCCACCCAGGCATCGTAATGATGAAAGCCATAGCCAGATCCCATGTATGGTGGCCCGGCATCGACTCAGATTTAGAGTCATGCGTGCGCCAGTGCAACACTTGCTCTCAGCTGAGCAATGCACCCAGAGAGGCACCGCTAAGTTTGTGGTCATGGCCCTCCAAACCGTGGTCGAAGATCCATGTAGACTATGCGGGCCCATTTCTAGGCAAAATGTTTTTGGTTGTCGTGGATGCCTACTCAAAATGGTTTGAATGTGCAATAACATCAGTAAGCACGTCCATTATTGAAAGCCTACAAGCCATGTTTGCCACACATGGCCTGCCTGATATCCTGGTCAGCGACAATGGGCCGTGTTTCACCAGTGCTGAATTCAAGGAATTCATGACCCGCAATGGGATCAAACATGTCACATCTGTTCCGTTCAAGCCCCCATCCAACGGCCAGACAGAACGGGCAGTTCGGACCATCAAGCAAAGCTTGAAACGTTTTGTGTCGGAAGGCTCCTTGCAGACCCGGCTGTCCTGAGTGCTGCTCAGCTACTGCACCAGACCCCACTCACTTACCGGGGCTCACCCAGCCGAGCTGCTCATGAAAAGGGTGCTAGAAACAAGGCTCTCTCTTGTCCGTCCTGATCTCCATGATCACGTGGATGGCAAGCAGCATCAACAAAATACCATGACCATGCAAATTTGACACGCGATATTGAGATCAATGATCCTGTGTTTGTGCTCAATTATGGACATGGTCCCAAATGGCTCGCTGGCATGGTCACAGCCAAAGAAGGGAGTAGGGTGCTTCATGTCAAATTGGCCAATGGACAAACGCACAGAAAACATTTGGACCAAATCAAATTGCGGTTCACCAACAGCTATGAACAACCCAAAGAGGACACCACCAACTTTGACCCTCCAACACACACACAAGAGGCAACTGACATCATGGTTGACCATGAAGCCGAACTCACCATCCCCAGCAGCCCGGCAAGGCTCGTTGCCCAACAGCCCAGTGAAGAACTGACCAACCCACTCACACCCACATTTGTACCAAGACGATCGACAAGGGAGCATGAAGCCCCAGATCGTCTCACCTTGTAAATAAGTGTACTGTTGACTTATCGGGGGAGTGATGTAATGTATTTAACCGTGTGTAATCTGCATGACACCTGACCACCAGAGGGCCTACCTGTTGGAGTCCCAATGAATCCCAGCATCCCTTGGGAGCACAGTATATAACAGGCAACCCACAAGGTACCGGCACTCTGGAGTCTTATTAAAGGAGCTAAGGTCACACTTGCTCATTGTACACAGTTATCAGTTTCATCTTTTATTATGAGTGTACCAGTAAATGGTCAGGAATGGGCAGAGTGCACGGAGCCGCCATTTTGGAAATCGGGAACTGTCAGCTGAAGCAGCAGCTCGGTATCTCGGAGGTGAACAGTGATTTTAGAGTGCGATTTTGATTGGAAAAGGTATATTTACTATTACTGAGTAAATTATTAAAATAGAAAGACATTTTATTGATGCTTTTTTGATTGAAAAATATTGTGGAGACTTAAAAAGAATGGGGCCTGTGTTATCTCAGCCTGTATTGATGACAACCTGTCCATTGGAGGAACCAGATGTGAGGAAGTTTATTGAGCAGAGTTATAAGGCTCATGGAAGAGGTCGCAGGATGATGATGATGAGGAGGAGGCCTTACCCACAAAGGATCTTCAGGGAGAAGTGTTCATACTTGGACCTGATCGATCGACAGTGTGTCCGAAGGCTGCGCTTCCGAAAAGAGGTCATCACTGAGATTTGCCAGCTCATTAAGGCAGACCTGCAGCCCGGTAGCACCAATATTACTGCACACTCTGTCGAGCTGAAGGTGACTGTGGCACTTTCCTTTTATGCATGAGGATCTTTTCAATCATCAGCTGGGGACATATGCACTATTTGTCAGCACGCTACTCATCGCTGCATTCGACAGACAACCGAAGCACTGAATGCACAACGGACAGAATTTATAAATTTCCCAATGACGAGGGAGGCTCAGACTGACAGGGCTTTGGGATTTGCTCGCATTGCCGGCTTCCCCAAGGTGCAGGGTGCTGTTGACTGTACCCATATTGCCCTGCGAGCATTACAGGAGGCAGAGGTATACTGAAACCGTAAGGGATTTCACTCCCTCAACGTGCAGCTGATATGCGACCATACACAGCAGATAATGGCAGTGAATGCCAACTTTCCAGGGAGCATCCATGATGCGCACATCTTGTGGGAGAGCACTGTGTCTGACCTGTTGAAGTCTGAGCCACAAGGTAAATGCTGGATGCTGGGCGGTAAAGGGTACAGCCTCGCTACCTGGCTCATGACCCTCCGTTGCCTCCCACCCCCCCACTCCCCCGCACCCCCGCAGAACCCTCAGACAGAACCTGAGCAACGATACAATAAAAGCCATATAGCCACATGTAACACAATTGAAAAGACAACTGGAATGCTGAAGCAGCGCTTTCAATGCTTGGACCACTCAGGAGGCAGGCTGCAATACCACCCTGAGCAGGTTGCTCAGTTCACAGTGATGTGCTGCATGTTGCATAATTTAGCAATCATGTGGGGACAGGAATTGCCACAGGGGCCACCTGAGGAGAGAGTGCAGGAGACGGAGGAGGAAGAAGAGGACAATGAGGGTCAGGAGGATGACGAGATTGCAGATGAACCCATGGCACCACCCAACACCACAGCGGAGGGCACGCGGAGCGTATGCCACTGCAGAATTGCTACATCAGCAGCTCATATATGGACGCTTTGCTTGAATATGGAGAGCTGCATTTTGGGACCTGATGACTGTTACCCCAAAAGTTTGACACTGTACAAGAGTGGTTAAATTCCATTCCAACGTTTATCTAAACATTTTTAAAACATGCAACAATTTCAAAACTTTGTAAAAATTAACAACTGTTACAACTTTAATAAAAACTTTAACAAAACTTACAAAACTTTAATACCAACATTAACAAACATTATATAACTTTAATAACAAACCCTTTACTTTCCCCGCCCACACCCTCTGCCCCTTCTGCGGCCACGTGGTGCACGACACTTGCGACTATTCCCCACTTTCTTACTGCCACCCTTCCCTTTCCCAGTGCCCGTGGGCATGGACCTCCCCGAGTATATACCAAGCCGGTGTCCAGCCCACCCCAAGTGCTGTTGCTGTCGTTGTGGGAGGGCGGGGGGAGGGGGGAGTGAGATATTGCAGGCACAATAACTGGGGCCTCGGGAGAAGCTCGTGATGTGGAAGGCGAGGCTTCAGAGCTGGGAGATGATGTCAGCTCCCCACCCTCAGGTGATGTCGACCTGACTACTATGGCACGTGGGGATTGCGCGCCATGTCCCGATCCCGTCGATTGCCACATGGTTTCAATGGCGTCGGCGGTTCGCTCCATCACGGCAATCATATGCAAACTTTCCTCCGATTGCCGCTCTGATAGAGCCGCGATGTTAGTGGTTATTGTAGTCATGGCCTTGAGCAGCTCTCGACGTATGTCAACGCTGGCCTGTGACAGACGCACCGTGTCCTGGTACACGCCTACAGCAACCGACCTTTGCTGCACCAACCTCCATCGCTGCAGCAAAGGCGCTGCAACACTGGGGGTGCCTTGCTGCGCACGGCTTGGTCCGGCAGAATCAGAGGACCCATCGGGGAATCCCCTGAATACAGACTCCGTGGTGGTGGAGAATGTTCCAGCTCTCCCACGTGGTACAGTGACTTATCGCAGTCTTATTTAAATGTCCACCACTGCTGCAATACTGCATTACGTATTGCAGACAGAATACATATGTGCATTGCGTTACATGCCCCCAACATTCCAGTACATCACATGAGGCCAACATTACAGTGCAATAAAATTGTATTATAGTACATCAGGCCAACGTTGCAGTTACAGTTAGATTACATGACATGAGAGGACCGCAACACAGACTGCATTTTATTTAACTTACCATCCTGTGTGAGTGGGTCAGCTCCAATGCCAGTGGTGGCATGGTTGCTATCCCCGACCAGGGACAGGGCACAGGACTCGATATCTGTAAGCGGCTCCTGGGTTGTGGGGCCTCCCTCCATGCGACGCTGAAACGCTTCTATTGCAGATTTCTTCCTCTGTAAAAAGTAAAGTAAATCAAAGTATAAATCTTCAATCCATTTAACATGACACAGACACACACACACACACACATACATTAAAAAAGCACTGCGTTGATCCTTATTGCTTGAAAAGCACGCATACATCGCCGTAACCGTAAGATAAATAACATCATCCGTGTGACACTGAACCTACATTTATTTACATGGTACCTAGCACCTGGGAAGGGGATAACTAAAATCATTACTTACTCTTGCGACCCTCACCAGGTCGTTGCACCTCTGATGGCACCTTTCCCCAGTGGGTACTGTAGTCCCTCCACCTTACTACAAACTCACACGAGGCATAGATATATCAAACACGGTCACTCTGTGACCTTCACCTTTATTGCCAGGACCAAGGAGTGCTGACCCTGTGTGGGACCTTCCATTTTATACCTGGAAACCCAGGTGAGGAGTGTCTCCCGCAAGTTCACCCCCTGTGGTCAGGGTATGCATTTCTAGGGTACAGGTACAGTGTACATGAGTTACAGTTACATGACCATATCATTGCAAGATGGTTAAATACATGACATCACCTCCCCCCTTAAGTCTTTTTGTTTCAAAGGTTAAGATGTGGCAGGTGGTTGATGCTCTCTCGTGGAGCACCGCAGTTGTGGCTCTGTTGGCTGAGCCTCGGCACGGGTCTCTGTCACTTGAAGTGATTCCGGCCTGTCCGGCCTGGCCGCAGGGACTGTGCATGCTGAGGACTGTCTTTGTTGCTTGTCCGCTGGCAGTGGTGTGGGTACCATCTCATGCTCTTCTTCAGGTTCCTCCGTGTCTATGCTGAACCTTTTCTTTACTTGTCCAAGTGTTTGCGGCATATCTGCCCATTTTTTAGTCGGACCACCATGACTCTATTTCCTTCTTTGCCAATTATGGTGCCCTCAAACCACTTGGGTCCCAAAGCATGGTTAAGAACAAATACCGGGTCATCTATTTCTATACACCTCCCCCTTGAGTTTCGATCATGAAGCTCGGTTTGGGACTGGCGCTTGCCCTCAACAATGTCTGCCAGGGCTGGGTGAATGAGGGACAGCCACGTCTTGAGCGTGCGTTTTATGAGGAGTTCCGCTAGCGGGACTCCCGTGAGTGAGTGCGGGCGGGACCTGTAGGCCAGCAGGAGGCGCAATAGGCGGTACTTAAGGGAGGGTCCTTGGATGCGTAGCATGCCCTGTTTTATGACTTGGACTGCCCGTTCCACCTGGCCATTGGAAGCCGGCTTGAACGGTACTGTCTGGACGTGCTTGATACCATTGCCCGACATAAACTCCTGGAATTCATGGCTGGTGAAACATGGGCCATTGTCGCTGACCAGGATGTCCGGCAAGCCATGGGTCGCGAAAACCATACGCAGACTCTCCACGGTGATGGATGTCATGCACGAGTTCAATATGATGCACTCGATCCACTTCGAGTATGCATCGACAACCATCAGGAACATTTTCCCCATGAATGGGCCCGCATAGTCTACGTGAATACGTGACCATGGTCTGGTGGGCCAGGGCCACGGGGAGTGGGGCTTCCATGGGGGCATAGCCCAGCTGGGCACACGTCGTGCACCTGCGAACCCAGTGTTCCAGGTCTGAGTCAATCCCCGGCCACCATACATGTGACCGGGCAATGGCCTTCATTTACATAATGCCAGGGTGCTTGCTGTGGAGTTCGCTGATGAACGCTTCCCTTCTTTTCTGACTACCCGGCTGCCCCATAGCAGGCAGTCGGCTTGGATGGAGAGCTCATCCATCTGTCTCTGAAACGGTCTGACTTCCTCGGGGCACGCCCTGTGTGCGGGCAGGCAATCCCCAGTCAGGACACATTTCTTTATCATGGATAGGAGGGGGTCCCTGTTGGTCCAGAGTTTGATCTGGCGGGCTGTGATGGGAGAGTCTGCAGTGTCAGAAGCCTCAATGGCCATGACCATCTCGGCGCTCTGCTTCGACGCCCCCTCGGTGGTGGCCAGTGGGAGCCTGCTGAGTGGATCAGCGCAATTTTCGGTGCCTGGCCGGTGCCATATGGTGTTATCATACGCAGCCAGTGTGAGGGCCCAGCGCTGTATGCGAGCTGACGCATTGGCGTTGACAGCCTTGCTGTCGGACAACAAGGATGTTGACGGCTTGTGGTCCGTCTCTAGCTCGAACTGCCTACCAAAAAGGTACTGGTGCATCTTTTTCACACCGTACACACATGCAAGTGCTTCCTTCTCAATCATGCCGTATTCACGCTCTGCCTGGGAGAGCGACCTGGAGGCGTAAGCCACCTGTTGGAGTCGGCCGTCATCGTTACCCTGCTGCAACACACACCCAACCCCGTAGGATGACGCATCGCATGTTAAGACCAGTTTTTTACAGGGGTCATACAAAGTCAACAGTTTGTTGGAACACAGCAGGTTCCTCGCCTTATTAAATGCCCGTTCTTGACAGTCCCCCCAAAACCATTCACAACCTTTACGCAGGAACATGAGTAACGGCTCCAACAATGTGCTTAAGTTCGGCAGAAAGTTCCCAAAATAGTTCAAAAGTCCCAGGAATGATCGCAACTCCGACATGTTGCCGGGCCTGGACGCCCGGCGGATCGCCTCCATTTTTGATTCAGTAGGCCAGATCCCATCTGCGGCAACCCTCCTGCTCAAAAACTAGACCTCTGGAGCCAAAAACACACACTTGGCCTTTTTCAGCCGCAAGCCTACACGATCCAATCGGCGTAGCACCTCCTCCAGGTTGTGGAGGTGTTCTTCGGTGTCTCGACCCGTTATGAGAATGTCATCTTGGAATACAATCATTCCAGGAATGGATTTGAGCAAGCTTTCCATGTTTCTTTGAAAGATGGCTGCTGCTGAACAAATGCCAAACAGACACCTGTTGTAGACAAATAATCCCTTGTGCATCGTGATGGTGGTCAGAAGCTTGGATTCTTCAGCCAGGTCCTAAGTCATGTAGGCCGAAGTGAGGTCCAACTTCATGAACAGCTTGCCACCTGCCAGCGTGTCAAAAAGGTCCTCCGCTCTCAGAAGTGGGTATTGGTCTTGCAGCGATACTCGGTTGATGGTGGCTTTGTCGTCGCCACAAATCCTAACTGAGCCATCTGCTTTGAGGATGGGAACGATGGGACTTGCCCAGTCGCTGAATTCAACGGCCGAAATTATGCCCTCTCTGAGCAGCCTGTCCAGTTCACATTCAATTTTTTCACGCATCACATACTGCACCGCTCTGGCTTTGTGGTGCACTGGTCTGGCGTCTGGAGCAATGCGTGTCACTACTTTAGTGCCCTTGAATGTTCCGACACCAGGTTGAAACAGTGACCTGAATTTTTGCAGGACCTGTGAGCATGAACTTCGCTCCACGGATGAAATGGCGTGTACATCCCCCCATTTCCAATTCATCTCAGCTAGCCAACTCCTCCCCAAAAGCGCAGGGCCATTTCCCGGAATGATCCAGAGTGGCAGCCGATTCTGTAATCCATTATGTGTTACCACCAAGTTTGCACTGCCCAGCACTGGGATGATCTCTTTGGTGTACGTCCGTAGCTGTGTCTCAATGCATTTCAGTTTGGGCCTGCTAGCTCTGTGTGGCCATAGTCTCTCAAATTGTTGGACGCTCATGAGTGACTGGCTAGCTCCAATATCCAGCTTCATGTGCACCGGGGATGCCATTCAATAAGAATTTCATCATCATGGGTGGCGTTTTAGTGCATGAGCTGTGGTCATCAGCCACATGAACTCTCTGAACTTCAGCTTTACCCCAGGCCTCATCCTGCATTGCAGACCCTTCGTCTGATTCCTCTGTCTCTCAGGTTAGCCTCGCTACTGCCTTTTTGCACATCCTGGCCAAGTGTCCACTGACATTATAAATCCTACAGCTATATTGCTGGAACCTGCAGCTTTTCGCAGTGTGTCTACCCCCGCACCTCCAGCTTGAGCTGAGATTGAGATTGCTGTTAACAAAAGGACTATTACCAGGCATTCCTCTCTGATTGCTCATTTGGCTGTTTCTAAGCACTCTGATGGTGGGTGTTAATGGTCCCATCGCGGGATGCATTGTTCCTCGAGATAGTGTGAATTGCCGATCCCCTTTCCATTGTCCTTGTTGCGGGCCCACCGTAGAGCCTGTTGCTGCCTGGGTGGTTTCAAAATGCCCTTGCCTGCCCGTGGGGTCCCGAGCCGCGTTCACCATGTTAACTCCCTGGTCCGTCGCTGGGCTGCGTGCGTAAATTAGCTTGGTCTCCTCTTCCCCTGCCATAAAGATCTGAGCTATCAACGCCGCCCCTTCTAAAGTCAAGTCCTTAGTCTTTATAAGCTTCCTGAAAATGCCGGCATGATTAATGCCCTTGATGAAAAAGTCCCTTAACATCTCCCCCCTGCAGGCATCGGAGAACTTACAGAGACTGGCCAAGCACCGCAGTTCCGCCACGAAGTCCGAGACGTTTTGTCCCTCCCGACACCGGTGAGAGTAGAACCGGATGCCGGGCCATGTGTTCGCTACTCGCCGGCTTGAGATGCTCACTGATCAGCTGGCTGAGCTCTTCAAAGGACTTGTCCGCCGGCTTTTAGGGTGCGAGCAGGTCTTTCATCAGTGCATCGCCTGTGGTCCGCAGCTGGTCAGTAGATACGCCCTCCGCTTGTCAGCCGTTGTCTCTTCCAGCCAGTCCTTTGTGACAAAGCTCTGCTGGAGTCTTTCCACAAAGTCGTCCCAGTCCTCACCCACACAGTAACGTTCCTCTGTGCCACCGGTGGCCATTCTCGTGGTTTGGTGATTCCCGTTTCTCGTCACCAAATGTAGTGTCCCTGCACCTTACTACAAACTCACTGGAGGCATAGATATATCAGACACAGTCACTCTGTGACCTTCACCTTTATTGCCAGGACCAAGGAATGCTGACCCCGGGTGGGACCTCCCCTTTTATACCTGGAAACCCAGGTGAGGAGTGTCTCCCGCAAGTTCACCCCTTGTGGTCAGGGTATGCATTTCTAGGGTACAGTGTACATGAGTTACAGTTACACGACTATGTCATTGCAAGATGGTTAAATACATGACAGGTACCATCATACTTTGAGGGCACAGCCTCCCCAATCTCGTCCCAAATTCAGTTGTACTCCTTTGGGAGGGGCTTTCCACGACCACCCCTGGTGAGGTCGGAGTACCTCTCCGTGATGTGCTCCAGAAGGGCTCCGTCTCATCGAAGGCAAGCGCCCTCATCCTCCCCTCCTTCTCGATATTCCTGCACTTGGATGTTTTCTTTAACATTGGCATAATTTTTTTCTGGATATTAATTTCCCCTTCTTAAGTATCTGTTCTTGTGTTGAAACCGAATAATTATTAGTTGCTATCAATTTTTTTCCACTGTGCTAACTATTTTCAAACTCTCTGGCCTTCGACTACCTTGCTGTTCCTTCTTACTCTCTCTCTCCTCTTCAACTCCCTGACCCCCGAAATCGTGGGTAAAACGCGGTAAAAAAATCAGAATAAAAGAATTTGCGCATGTGCATTTCTGTGCTGCACTGCCCATCGAACAGAGTGTCGATCTTGATCGACTACTAAGATGCTTACCACCCGATGCAGACCGCTGACATACCGCTGACATACTGCTGACATAACGGCAAAAAGATTTTCACCAATTTTGCCTTCTTCGGTCTCGGCGGTATGGTGGCGATATGAAATGACATACCACCAGCATACCGCTGAGAAATGGGCAGACCATCGGTATTGACCAATTTCAGGCCCTTAATGGTTTCAATAAAAAAATGGGTTTACTAGCTCAACAACGAGGATCAGTTGATGACACAGAACAATTCTAATCAAAACAGATAAAGATTTTCACAGAGGCCTTGTTTACAAGGGCATAATGCAGAATAAACTGTCCAAGAGAAGGTAAACAGAGGTCCAAACAAGAGATAAGCAAAGATATGATCTCATGGGATGGGGGAAGGTTTTCACCTGAGTTGAGACAAAGAACTCGAAATACGATTGGGCACCTTGGTTTGGGAAGAGCCCTTACAGGTTAGATAGTCTTGTCCATCGTCAACCCCAGGCCCACCCCTAAATAGAGAATAAAAGAGATATCTAAAGGGCTCTTCCCAAACCAATGTGCCCAATAGTATTTCAAATAACCCTTAACTTCCTTATCATTCAAAAATCTGTTTATCTCCACCTTAAATATATTCAAAGACCCAGCCTCCACAGCTCTCTGGGATAGAGAATTCCAAAGATTCACGACCCTCAGAGAAGAAATTCCTCCTCATTTCTGTTTTAAATGTGCGACCCCTTGTTCTGAAACTATGCCCCCTAGTTCTAGATTCCCACATGAGGGGAAACACCCTCTCTGCATCTACCCTGTAAAGCCCCTTCAGAATCCATTTATGGTTCAGATTAACAGATTTTTGAATGATAAGGGAGTCAAGGGTTATGGGGAGTGGGCAGGGAGTTGAGGCCAAGGTCGAATCAGCCATGATCTTATTGAATGGCGGAGCAGGCTCGAGGGGTCAAATGGCCTACTCCTGCTCCTATTTCGTATGTTCTTATGTAAATGAGTTCTTCACCTTTTGGACATGACTTACATCAGATGAAGAAAATCGACCCTGGATTGTTTAGCTGTTGTTATTTTTTTTAATTTTCTCCAGCTTTACCCTGTTTTATCACATCTTGTCGGGATCAGATCCCACAATGAATAGTTCTGGCCATCTAGTTGCCAATTTAGCCTCTCTCTACTCAATCCTTTCCAAAACTTTCATTTAATTTGTGACACCAAACTTGAACATGAATGTTTGGGCTTTCAACCCTTCCCAGTAAGATGATGGATGGTTAGAAAAAGAGTTTGTTAATCATCACAACCGATATAAGAGAATAGGGCATAACGCAGTTTCTATTTCTGTTAAAAACGTACCAGATCGATCATTCAAGTATTTATCCTCCCACGGACAGGGAAAAAAGAAAGAGAAAACCCATCGCTACGGCAATGATTGGCAGTTAATAACAAAATAAAGGCCCCTGAGTCAGGGCAAAGAATGAAGTGTTTTGGGAAGGCCGGAAATATTGACAGCATCCAAATAAAAGCTAGGAAGCTGGCCATTATCTTTTTAGGATGTGGTTTGTCAGGCTATAGAACTGTTACCCAAGAATAGACTGGCTCTGTACTGTGTGCTGCTGGGTGTGAACCATTTTGCAATAATCTAACACCAATGGTGGACAGAATCTTTTTTATGAAGGGCCCCCTTCAATTCATTTCCAGGAGATAAGGGGCTTTGTCTATGGTAACGTAACTCCAGTGAAACTACAATAGCTCCTACTGTCCTATCAGAAGAAGAAAGCTCTGGTAGGTAGGTGGATTAGATTCCAGTAGTGTGTGATACTGGCTGTGAAAGCTCTTATCAAAGCCAGTATGGGACATGTCGGGAGTTTATTCAGTACAGTGAATGTTTGTTCCATTGTCATCTGAACTGTCAGTTGAGTATTGTAATACAACATTTATCTGGGCAGCATCATGTATTCCATGCAGTCGACATAAAGACGGTTTTAACTCCTTGAATACAGACTGCTGATTTCGAACAGGAGCTTTCAGGACAGGTGCAAGTTTACTTATATATAAAACTTGTAAATGCGGGTCTCTGCTCACTTCTGATGATCTTTTTCCCTCACCGCCTTCTCTCCTCCTCTCCTGAAGCCATCAAGTCTTGCTCAGGTACGGCCGTTAGCTCCTCCCCAGTATCCACGTGGCCATTCTTCCGTCGGGCAATTTTCCAAATGGATTTTAATGTTTATGGGCAGCCATCAAGGTTCCCCCACCTGTAACATTCAGGGAATGTAGGTTATGCGCCTGCTTTTACCAGGCGTAAGAGTTTGAAGGATATTCGCTGAGCAAGAGTTGGGCAAATAGCCCAATCTCTGTCCCACGATGTCCTTCTCCCGCGGATGCGTGCAATCTGTCCGAAGGCATTTTGGCAGATCGCAAAAGTCGGTTCTCGGCACATGCACATTGCGTGCCGTGAATAGGCATTTGTGAGGCCTCTTCAGGTGCGTGCGCACATCGTATGCACCCGGAGAGGCTGCAATTTTCAGCCCAATATTTTTCACTGGAATTTTTATTCAGTTTGTTTCTGGAGAGACATTTGATGCAGCACAAGCTGGTATCAGTCTGTCAAAATCTGGCATGCCAAGTACAGGCATTAAAATCAAAACAAGGGAAACATTCCATTGCACAATACCGGCATTGACATTTTAAAAATAGCTTCTCATGAACCTGAGAATTCACAAGTTTGCAGATAAATCTGCAGTCAGCTCCTTATCAGTTTTCTGGGCAATAATGTGAATTACGTCAATTATGAGTTTTGTGGAAAGACTAGAGAATCCTTAGAGCAAAGAAGGTTAAGGGGAGATTTGTAGAATCATAGAATGATAGAGCACAGAAGGAGGCCATTCGGCCCATCATGCCTGCTCTTTGAAAGAGCTATCCAATTTGTCCCACTTCCGAGATCTTGCCCCAGAGCCCTGCTTATGTTTCCCCTTCAAGTATTTATCCACTTCCCTTTTGAAAGTTACCATTGAATCTGTTTCCAAGCACTGCATTTTGGAACATAACAACTTGCTGTGTAAAAGAAATACTCTCTTCACCTTGCCTCTGGTTCTTTTGCTAATTACCTTAATTCTGAGTCCTCTGGTTAACGCCCGTCTGCCACAAGAAAAAGTTTCTCCTTATTTACTCGATCAAAACCCTTCATGATTTAATAACCCTTCATGATTTAATAGAGATGTTCACAATTATGAGGGGTTTTAATCGAGTAGATAGGGAGAAACTGTTTCCTCTAGTGGAGGGTCAGTAACCAGAGGGCACAGATTTAAGGTGAAAAATCCAGGGAGATGAGGAGAAGGGTTTTTTACGCAGTGAGTTGTTGTGATCGCGAATGAACTGCCTGAGAGGGTGATGGAAGAAGATTGAGTAGTAACTCAGAAAGGAAGTGATATACACTTGTAAAGGAGACATTAGCAGGGCTATGCGCAAAGAGCTTGGGAGTGGGACTAATTGGATCGCTCTTTCAAAGAGCCGGCACAGACACGATGGGCCAATTGTCTGCTTCTGTACTGTAAGATTCTATCATTCAATGAATAACAGAGGGGGTAATATTTTACCGAGCTCCTTTTACTATCTATGCGCACGATGCATTTTCTAAGTAATTACAATTTCACAATTGCTTCAGATTTGAAGCAGAACCACAGCAACGCTCGACGGAGCTGAATTAGCACTGGGCCATATCAGCAATGAACATGTTAACGCATTTGTATGAAAATACTCTGCTATTTTGACAAAACTTTTATTTATCTTCTTTAAAATAGCAGGCAGAGGAATATCACGCCAGCACGTTTAATACTAACATACATCATGACATGGAAATTCAACCCGATTGCGCGATATATAAAACAGGTGAAAGCGAGTCGGCAGACCGTTTTACATTGACTTCAATAGACATAAAAATCAGGAGAGATATAGGGCCCAAGTTTCCACATGATTCGCGCCTGATTTTTAGGAGCAACTGGTGGAGAACGGACTATTTTAGAAATCGCAATTCTCCACATTTTTTTTTCTGCAGTTCGAGTCAGGTAGAACAGTTCTAGTTTAGAACAGAATTTTTTCTTCAAAAGGGGGCGTGTCCGGCCACTGACGCCTGATTTGAAAGTTTCCACAGTGAAAATGTACTCCAAACTAAAGTAGAATGGAGCCAGTGAAGATTTTTGTAGAACTGAAAAAACCTGTTCTACACATTAAAAAATCAGGCGCAAGTTACAAATTAGGCGTCCAGAACGAGGTGGGGGGAAGGGAACTCATTAAATTCGACAATAAATCCTTATTTATACTTCTACAAATATTATACAAATAAATCCAACCTGAATAAACATTTATAAGCCAAGAAAAGATTAAATAAACCATCTTCCTACCTGTGTGAAAGTGCTTCAGCCAGGGAGAATTCTGCAGCCGTTCGTGCCGCTGAGCAGGAGGGGGAGAGAGAGAGAGGGAGGGAGAGAGAGAGAGAGAGAGAGAGAGAGAGGGGAGGGAGGGAGGGAGGGAGAGAGGGGGGGGGAGGGAGGGAGAGAGGGGGGGAGGGCGGGAGAGAGGGGGGGGGAGGAGGGGGGGGAGGGGAACAGGAGCGGGCCTCGGGTCGGGGCGGGGGGTGGGGGGAGCGGGTCTCGGGTCGGGGCGGGGGAGCGGGCCTCGGGTCGGGGCGGGGAGTGGGGGGAGCGGGTCTCGGGTCGGGGCGGGGGAGCGGGCCTCGGGTCGGGGCGGGGGGTGGGGGGAGCGGGTCTCGGGTCGGGGCGGGGGGGGGGTGAGCGGGTGTCGGGTCGGGGCGGGGTGGGGGGAGCGGGTGTCGGGTCGGGGCGGGGGGGGAGCGGGTGTCGGGTCGGGGCGGGGGGGGTGAGCGGGTGTCGGGTCGGGGCGGGGGGGGAGCGGGTGTCGGGTCGGGGCGGGGGGGGAGCGGGTGTCGGGTCGGGGCGGGGGGGGAGCGGGTGTCGGGTCGGGGCGGGGGGGGGAGCGGGTGTCGGGTCGGGGCGGTGGGGGGAGCGGGTGTCGGGTCTCGGGTCGGGTCGGGTCGGGGCGAGCGGGCGTCGGGTCGGGGCGGGGGGTGGGGGGAGCGGGTGTCGGGTCGGGGCGGGGGGGGAGCGGGTGTCGGGTCGGGGCGGTGGGGGAGCGGGTGTCGGGTCTCGGGTCGGGTCGGGTCGGGGCGAGCGGGCGTCGGGTCGGGGCGGGGGGTGGGGGGAGCGGGTGTCGGGTCGGGGCGGGGGGGGAGCGGGTGTCGGGTCGGGGCGGGGGGGGAGCGGGTGTCGGGTCGGGGCGGTGGGGGGAGCGGGTGTCGGGTCGGGGCGAGCGGGCGTCGGGTCGGGGCGGGGGGTGGGGGGAGCGGGCGTCGAGTCGGGGCGGGGGGTGAGCGGGTGTCGGGTCGGGGCAGGGGAGGGGGAGCGGGTGTCGGGTCGGGGCAGGGGAGGGGGAGCGGGTGTCGGGTCGGGGCGGGGGGGGAGCGGGTGTCGGGTCGGGGCAGGGGAGGGGGAGCGGGTGTCGGGTCGGGGCGGGGGGGGTGAGCGGGTGTCGGGTCGGGGCAGGGGAGGGGGAGCGGGTGTCGGGTCGGGGCGGGGGGGGTGAGCGGGTGTCGGGTCGGGGCGGGGGGGGTGAGCGGGTGTCGGGTCGGGGCAGGGGAGGGGGAGCGGGTGTCGGGTCGGGGCGGGGGGGGTGAGCGGGTGTCGGGTCGGGGCGGGGGGGGTGAGCGGGTGTCGGGTCGGGGCGGGGGGGTGAGCGGGTGTCGGGTCGGGGCGGGGGGGGTGAGCGGGTGTCGGGTCGGGGCGGGGGGGGTGAGCGGGTGTCGGGTCGGGGCGGGGGGGGTGAGCGGGTGTCGGGTCGGGGCGGGGGGGGTGAGCGGGTGTCGGGTCGGGGCAGGGGAGGGGGAGCGGGTGTCGGGTCGGGGCGGGGGGGGTGAGCGGGTGTCGGGTCGGGGCGGGGGGGGTGAGCGGGTGTCGGGTCGGGGGTGGGAGCGGGTGTCGGGTGTCGGGTCGGGGCGGGGGGGGGTGAGCGGGTGTCGGGTCGGGGCGGGGGGCGCGGGAGCGGGTGTCGGGTCGGGGCGGGGAGCGGGTGTCGGGTCGGGTCTGGTCGGCAGGGGGGGGGAGGGGGAGCAGGTGTCGGGTCGGGTCTGGTCGGCAGGGGGGGGGAGGGGGAGCAGGTGTCGGGTCGGGTCTGGTCGGCCGGGGGGGGAGCGGGTGTCGGGTCTGGTCGGGGGGGGAGAGCAAGAGCTGGCCATGGGAGGAGCCTCATTCACGCAGCCCCAGTGAGGCCATTCAGCCAGGGCTAGGGGCTGCGTGCTTCGGGCCCCTCCCACACAGTTCGGCGCCTGGAGCTACTGCACTTGCATGCCGACTGTAGCGCGCATGTGCAGAGGTCCCGGCACTGGCTCCGCCCCCCCCACAGCTCGTGCCGGCTGCGCCGAGTGCCACAGGACCTGTAAGTTGGTGGAGAATACGGAGGATTTTTTTAGGCGCCGTTTTAGGCGCGAAAAACGGGCGCCCAGCTCGGAGGGGCGCCCATTTTTTGTCTTGTGGAAACTTGGGCCCATAGAAGGGATGAGCCACTATCACCTGGTTTGCACTATTGCACAAAGTCGAGATCTAGCCCCTTGTGTTTTACGTATGAAAATTTCACCTCCTTGGTCGCTCAGTTTTGTCGGGTACTTCAAGCCAAATGAGAAGCATTTCAGATGAATTTAAGGTCACCACTCACCTGATTTGGAACAGACTCTCCATTTGGAACATGATTTGGAGCCATTTTGAAATGGGCTGCCAGGTACTGGAACAGAATTTCCGGATTTAGTTACAGACTGTCGGTTTTTTTCTAGTGGGCTAGTAACAAACTTTTAAAATGTGTTTTAAAAGGCCAGTTTTCAAAACAGAAACATATTTTTACCTCTTACAGAGCTGTTTGGCCATTCCAAGCAGGTTCATTGGCATTGCTGATGAATAGACTTTCGTTGTGCCACATTGAAGCTACAAGAAACAGTCAGTGCTATAAAATTAGGCTGACGTGCAGCTCAACATCACAGTCACAAAATGTTATAAAGCATCAGCTGATGGCCTGCTCGGGTGGTCCCAGCGAGGAGTGACACTCACACGGAGAGCTGGCAGGGACATTTTCCATCAATGTACAGAAAATCAGGGGCTGGGAGCCTTTGCTTTCCTGAATAATGCACGCTGTGGGTGGCACGTCCATTGAGCGCACCCTGATTGGTCAATCTACCCTGTAATTCCAGCTACACTCCTGCCTCCCACTTTCCATTGAACCCAATAAATGGAAAAAATAAAAAAGTGATTTTTTAAAAAAAGTGCTCTGCTTTGTGTCTGGATGGGTCTCGGTGCTCCCCCTCCCTCAACTCATAGACCCTTGAAGTTCCCTTGGCATCTCTCTAAGACGGCAATCAACTGACCCAAAGTTCAGCTCTTGAATCAAACAGCAGCAGTTTTGGGTTTGGAGCCAGCTGCTTCTGTATTGCTGTTGTGTTCTGGTCCTCAGTGTTGAATCATGTTCTGGCTGTTGTCACCCAGGCAGCATGGTTTCCATTCCGTTTGTTGTCTGGGTCACATACAACTATTTTAAAGCAGAACAATAATCAAGTGCCCCTGATTAAAGGGGGCACTAAAACCGACAAACTTAAACAAATTAAACTTTAGACAGTAAACTTGTGTCAAAATAAAATTTGGTTGCCGGGGGTGATGATGCACTCCAGTCACCGCGAGCGTACCAGTGGACATCGCGTGTTCCATCTCCAGGGACACTCTGGCACGGATGTCACCGCGGAAGAGAGGTAGGCAGTCGGGCTGAACGACCCCCTCGACCACCCGCTGCCTGGACCGGTTGATGGCCACTCTGGGTCACGTACATCTACCAGGGTGAGATGCCAGCTGCCTTTTTGGTGGTTTCCTGGACGCACTGGGGCATGAAGCAATCATGACCTGAACTCAATGTGCTCTCTAGGGCTTTGGAAGCATAAGCAAGGCCTTAATGTAACTGATTGGAAATTCTCCACAGGATAAATGACACAGGACAGCAGAATGTGCTGTGATACATTATGGTTTCTTTATCTCTTCCTGAAATCCAACACTGTTTACAATTACTGTAGACATTTTCTCCACATTATGTAACTCACTGTTTCAAAAGTATAATTTTCCCTCAGTACACATCACATCATCATAGGCAGTCCCTCGAAATCGAGGAAGACTTGCTTCCACTCTAAAAGTGAGTTCTCAGATGACTGTGCAGTCCAATATGGGAAATATAGTCTCTGTCACAGGTGGGACAATCGTTGAAAGAAAGGTTGGGTGAGGAGTCTGGTTTGCCACATGCACCTTCCGCTGCCTGCTCTTGTTTTCTGCATACTCTCTGTTATGTAATGATGTGTGTATCATCCCAGTATCTTAAATGTAATGTAAGTACTATGCCACATCACAGAGGGCGCTGCAGTGGGAAACCCTGGTAGTACCTGTAACAAGGACTACATAAGGCTGACCACCACACCTGGGAAGCACTCTGGAGCTGAACAATAAAGGATGAAGGTCACAGCAGTTAGACTTATACCAGACCGTGTGGAGTCAGTGATTTGTGTGCTCCACGCAACCATGGCTACTCTGGGCTCGCTAAAGGATTTTACCGTGGGCAATGATTGGGAGGCCTTTACGGAAAGGCTCGAGTACTACTTCACAGCAAATGACCTGACGGAGGACACATACGCAATGAGAGAGAAGCGTAAGGTGATATTGCTCTCCAGTTGTGGCGATGAGGTTTACTATCAGGGATTTGCTGGCACCCATTCGTGACCAGTTGAAACCGAAGGAGAGCATCCTCACGGCTAGATACAAATTTTACCATCACTGCAGACCTGAGGGCCAGGATGTCACCAAATATGCTGCGGACCTCAGGAGACTCGCGGCGCCGTGTGATTTAGGGGCACACCTTGACGAGGCGCTGCGGGACGTTTTCGTCATGGGGATTGGCCACGAGGGCCTCCTTCACAAGCTGCTGGCCACAGAACCCACAATCACCCTGACAAAGGCCATCGCCATCAGCCGGGCATATATGACCTCGACTTGCAGCACCAAGCAGATGATCCACACAGTCTCGAATCCGGCAGGCACTGTCCACAGGATAGCGCCCACCACAGACAAAACTGCAGAACGTGACTCTGCCCGGGGCAGAGAGCACGGACCTCGGGGTCGTGGAGCTCAGAGTCCGCTGAGGGGGGCCAATCAAGCAGCACCATGCTGACGCTGTGGAGGAAGCCATGGGGCTCACCGGTGCAGGTTTGCGGAGTACATGTGCAATACCTGCCACGTTAAAGGCCACCTTCAGCGTATGTGTAAAAGAAATCGGACTCACCATGTGGCTGAGGAGATGGGGGATGATCCACAGTTCAGCGAGAAGCAGGTAGAAGAAGATAAGGTGCTTGGACTGTATACGTGCACCGACGATTCGCCCCCAGTGATAAGTGAAGTAAAAATCAACGGAGTCCCAGTGAGTATGGAAGTGGACACGGGCTCAGGTCCGTCGTTGATGAGTCGGAGAACTTTTGATAAACTGTGGATTAACCCAGCTGCACGACCCAAGCTGGTCCCGGTCACGGCGAAGCTGCGTACCTACACCAGGGAACTAATACCTGTTCTCGGCAGAGCAATGGTGCAGGTATCCCACGGGGACGAGACGCACGCTTTACCTTTGTGGGTCGTTGCAGGCGATGGGCTGATACTCCTCGGCCGGAGGTAGATGGGGAAGGTCCGTGGGAGCTGGGAAGACTTCATTCCTCCACAGGTTGCTGCTCCCCGGGGTGCTGCCATGCCCCGGGTCCCCAGAGAGCAGCGCCGACCGAGCTGGAGCTGCAGCCTCAATCCACCCACAGGCAAGTCCCAGGCCCGGACCTCACACAGAGACCCTGCAGCCCCAGCCCAACAGGCAAGTCCCAGGCCCGGATCTCACACAGAGACCCTGCAGCCCCAGCCCCCACAGGCAAGCAGCCCTGCAAAGAGGGGCCTAGTGGGGGGTGGGGGGTGGGGTTGAGCTGGCGGGGCGCTGCGGGCGGGGTGCTGAGGGATCCAGGGGCCGGCGGTTTGGAAGGGCCCCGCAGAGGAAGAGGCCGTTGGGCGGGCCCCGCCGAGGAGCTGGTAGCATCGGGCGGCGGCGGCCATGGTAGCCGCAGGGGAGGCAGCTACGGAGGCCGCGGGGGATGCGGCAAGTTCGGCCGCTGGAGAGGCCACGGCGGGCACAGGAGAGGCGGCAAGTCAGGTGGCAGTGGAGTGGAGCGGAGGCTGTGACGGCGGAGGGCATTCGGAGCGGCGGAGAAGAAGATGGCAGTGGCATCGTGTCAAAGCTGCAGAGCATCAAAGATGGCGGCGCCTAAGGAGCAGCCTCGTGGAATCCTCCTGCATCAAAGATGGCGCCTTAAAGAGGAAATGCACCAGGGAGTCTTAAAAGGGCCTTACAAAGAGGTGGTCCCCACAAAGGACTTCTGTTTGGCAAAGCGAGTCTAAAATGAGCTATGTTAATATGAGATCGTGAATTTATAATAAGAATTACTTTTTTATGCTGAATGGCCACTGTATTTGTGTAAAATAATGGATGAAGTATAATTAATGATAACGGCTAACAAGGAAATCAAGGTTCCGTTACCAGTCAATAACCAGCTAATGTACCAGATAATATGTACCATACTAACGCACTGTCTATGCCCACCTGCCTTCCGTTGGACAAGTGTGATGTTATGTAATGATGTGTGAATCCTTGTCCTGCGTCCAGGTTGGCGGGGGGGGGGGGGGGGGAAGATGATGTTATGTGATGATGCGTGTATCGTCCCAGTACCTTAAATGTAATGTAAGTACTATGCCACACCACAGAGGGCGCTGCAGTGGGAAACCCTGGTAGTACCTGTAACAAGGACTATATAAGGCTGACCACCACACCTGGGAGGCACTCTGGAGCTGAACCATAAAGGACGAAGGTCACAGCAGTTAGACTTACACCAGACCGTGTGGAGTCAGTGATTTGTGTGCTACATACACCACACTCTCGGCGATGAGACCCGAGGTGCTCAGTGCCCTCCCGGATGCTCTTCCTCCACTTAGGGCAGTCTTGGGCCAGGGATTCCCAAGTGACGGTGGGGATGTTGGCCTGATCAAGAATACTGATGTTGGTGTGTCTATCCTCCCAGTGGATTTGCAGGATCTTGCGGAGGCAGCGCTGGTGGTACTTCTCCAGCGCTTTGAGGTGCCTACTATATATGGTCCACATCTCTGAGCCATTTTGGGGTATCACTACTGCCCTGTAGAGCATAAGCTTGGTGCCAGATTTGAGGTCCTGGTCTTCAAACACTCTCTTCCTCAGATGACCGAAGGTTGTGCTGGCACACTGGAGGCGGTGTTGGACCTCGTGGTCGATATCTGCCCTTGCTTATAGTAGGCTCCCGAGGTATGGAAAATGGTCCATGTTGTCCAAGGCAGCACCATTGATTTTGAGACCAGGGGGCAGTGCTATGAGGCGGGGTCAGGTTGGTGGAGGACCTTTGTCTTACAGATGTTTAGTGTAAGGCCGATGCTTTCAAATGCCTCGGTGAAGATGTTGATGGGGTAAACGCACGTGCGCTATACACTTCCTCCTCGGAGCTCTCAAATGTCTCGGGCTGTATTGCCAGATCCACGCTGAATTGATCATCATCCACATGGTGTGTCGCAGTTCGCTTGCTCCACTGCGGACACGTCCGCTGAAGGTGCCCCGTCTTCGCATACCCTCTGCAAACATACTGATGGGGCCGGTGATTGCCCCCACAACGCCAATGCATTGAGCTCGGATTTGCGCCCGATGGCGGGCTTTTGAGCAGCTCCCGTTCTCGCATACACAGTCGAGTAGGCCCTCGGTGGCGAACTTTGAGCGGCTCCCGTTCTCGCATACGCAATCGAGTAGGCCCTCGATGGTGAACTTTGGGCGTCTCCCGATCTTGCAGATGCAGTCGAGTAGATCCTGCCATGTGCAGCTCTGAAGGCCATCGATACAATTTTGTACACAGTACTTACCATGGAGTTCCTGTTTTGTCGTGATATCTGCTTCGTGCTTTTCTGCATGGACATGCAAGCCTGGATGATGGTGATGACCTTGCTGAGGTCTGGCGTCTCCGCAGCCACCAGTTTACTTAAGATTGCCTCCTGGTTGACCCCGATCACGAAAGAGCCACGCAGCATGTCTTCCATCGCAGTCCCAAATTTGCAAGGCCCTGCAAGACGTCTCAGGTCAGCAACAAATGCCGCTACGTCCTGGCCTTCTGGATGAATGTGCATATAGAAGCGATATCTGGATATGAGGATTCCTTCCGTGGGTTTAAGGTGTTCCCGAACTAGAGTTCACAGTTCTTTGTAATCCTTTTCTGTAGGAGAGTGGGTGAGAACAGATTCTTGATGAGTGCATAGATCATGGGGCCACAAACGGTGAGAAGAACCGGCCTGCGCTTCTCTGCATCCTTGTCTTTATTTAGGTCATTTGCCACGAAGTACTGGTCAAGACGATCCATGAAATCTCCCCAATCCTTTCCCTCATTGAATCTCTTGAGAATTCCAACAGTATTCGGCATACTTTTGCGTGGGTTTGTATTTTCCTCGTCGCCAGTTGTGGTGTATGAAATGATACAATGAACTCCATACTCTGAGCCAGTGACTAGGTGTAACCTGGAACCTGGTCAGTCTTTAATGGCTTCCAGAAATGAAGATACAAAGGTGAAGTTCGGGCCCAGCACGAGTGTACCTATAACCCTAGCACCGCCGACGGTAGTGCCCCCTGGTGGTGGGTAAGGCTTATGTACATACGTTACATACACATAAATAACTGACAAACTGAGCCAGGAGAAAAGTAACTTCGACCGTGTGCTTTATGCAATAACCCAAAATGGGACATGAGTTCCATCATGGAATGCTTATTGTTAAATAGGATCATTGTTAGACCTCGGGGGGAGGGGGGCAATCCAGACTTTACACTCCTGATCACAGCGCTGTAGCCTGCATGTGGATAGCCTGGTACATTGTTGTAAGAGGAACAATACTTAACTAGCCCACTTGCAATCCTAGGAGAGAATTACACAGAATTTTACAACACAGAAACAGGCCATTCGGCCCAAAAGGGTTAAGGAAGATTTAAAGGAGTAGAGAGAGGTGAAGAGGCGGAGAGGTTTAGGGAGGGAATTCCATCTTAGTGCACTGCTCTTTGCCCTCTCCAGTGTCTGTGTATGTGATTTGTGGCAGGATGATCACATTACTCAATATGTGCTCTAATTCCTGCACCGTAAGGCCCAGCACACTCTCTATAAACGTGTACACTCCTGGTCTGGCAGCATTCTTTTTTTTAATTGCTTCATCATATTGTCTGACCATTGGAAGTGCTAGGATTTACAAGAATGATACCAGAACTAAATTTACAAGGATGATACCAGAGCTAGATGTACAAGATACTAGAATTAGATGACACCAGATCTGTGGTGGCTGGTGGCAACAGCCATCCCACGTTAAAGTAATTCATGCACAGGCATCTTCCACTGTTTAAAATGAGTTCATCGGTCACCTGAGTACTGATTTTTAGTGTGGAAGCAAGTCATCCTCGACCCCGAGGGACTGCCTATGATGATGAAGAGGATGATATCAGATCTGAGAGTTTATGGGCTAGATTTTCCACGTTTTTTGCATGCTTAACACCCAGATAACATCCAATTTACCACTGAAATTACGTATAATGCACATATATCGCCCATTTAGCCACAAAATGGAAACTGACGGGCATTTTTTGGAAGCTTATCGCCGAGCGTTACTTTCCCCATGTGCGTAAGGCTGGGAAAAAATAATAGCGCCGCCCACTTTTTTAGGGCGGAATCCCATCAGATTGGGCGAAATCAACGCCCATAATATTGGCCAGCGTTAGTTTCCACACGGAATTAACACCGAGATTCAATAATCCCGCCCGCCCACTTTTTATTGTTGTAAAGATCACATTTACTGAAACTAATGCCCAGTATATTGCCGAGCGTCGCTTTCACCACCTCGCACATATCTCGCCCACAGTATCGCTCGCCCAAATAAACGCCCGGAAAAAGTAGAACTGTTCTGAACTAAAGCCAGTGTTATGGGTGCCATTTTTAAAATCGCAGGTCGCTTCAACTTCGGGGGATTTTGGATTGACTCTGGAGTTCTTCTCAGGTGAAGTGACTATTTCAACAGACATATTTTCAGACTCTGGACTATTGGGGGTTTACTGTAAATGTATTTTGTGAGGAAATGATTCCTTCTGATCAATCACTATTATACTTTCATTGCAATGGGGCCAACCATTTCTCAGCCTGCATCAATTAATACGCAGATGCTGCAGAGTGCAGATGGCTCATGTGATGCACATCATTATGTGCCCAATCTAAGATGTGCAAGAATGAGCAGTAGGTCCAGACCATACACACCCCGCACGTACAAGGAAAAGAGGTCTTACCTCGACGTGTCCGAGCACACCTGCCTTCGGAGACTGCGCTTCCACAAGGTGGTGATCGATGAAATATGTGAGCTCATGAGGCCACATATGCAGCCTGCCATCAAGACATCAGTGTTGGTCGAGGTCAAGGTCACCGCGGCACTGACTTTCTACGCGTCTGGTTCCTTTTGGGCCTCCGGGGTCGAGATTTCCCCTCTATCTCACCATGCCACCCATCGCTGCATTAGAGAGGTCACGGAGGCCCTGTATGCGTGAAGGATGGATTTTATCAGTTTCCCCATGACCACAGAGGCTCAGACTGACATGGCTGGAGTATTTTACTGCATTGCTAAGTTCCCCAGGGTGCAGGGAGCAATACACTGCACTCACATCGCCATGCGGCCACCTTCTCAGGACCCAGAACTTTTCCGTAACAGAAAAGGATTTCACTCCCTGAAGGTCCAGCTAGTTGTAGACCACAACCAAATCATAATGGCAGTGAATGCCAAATGTCCAGGCAGCTTTGGTGAGGCTCACATCCTGCATGAAAGCGCTGTCTCTGACATGTTTAAGAGTCAGCCACAAGGACAATGCTGGTTGCTTGGTGATAACCAATATGGCCCAGTCCCCAGGCTGGTGACCCCTCTGCGTGACACCCACACCGAGGCCGAGAAGCGATACAACCAGAGTCACAGAGACACATGCAATGTGGTCCAGAAAATAATAACAATGCTTAAGCAGTGCGCTCGGATGTCGTCCCAGTTCCAGCGGATTTTTCCCAGCCAGCTTCTGCCGAGCAGTGTGGGGCCATCTCCTGGTATAATCCATAGTGGGAGTTCGTGCACTGCTCCATCGTGGGAGACTTTTACAGCTGCACTGCCAATTACAGGGATCAGCTCTTTAGTGTAAGTTCTTAGCCTGGTATGAATGGGGCTAAGCTTGGGCCTGTGTGCCTTGTTGTACCACAGCCTGTCGAAGGCCTTTTTGCTCATGATAGACTGACTCGCACCCGTGTCCAGTTCCATGGATACTGGAATTCCGTCCAGTTCGACTTTTAGCATAATCGGTGGACATTTCGAAGGTGTGTATCCCGTACACTTCTGCCTCCTCGGTTCGAGTCTCTAGTTCAGCCTGATCCGCCATGGATCTATCCTCCTCTGTAACGTGGTGGTTTGCAGGGTTTGCAGCTCATCTGCATATTCGCTGGAGGTGTCCCATTGCTCCACAGCCTTTGCACACATAATGTTTGAAGTGGCATTGATAGGCTCGATGATCACCTCCACAGCACCAACAAGGTGTTAACTGCCTCGCATTAACAATTGATGGCAGACTCTAGGTCATCTGAGGTCATGCAGCTGCTGGTGTGTACGTTCTGCCATATGCATTCCTACTTGAAAACAATGTTACTTTGTGTACAGTACTTGCCGAAACCTCTTTATGCTGTGAAATTTGTTTGGTGTTATCGCTGGTGGACATAAATGTCTAGGCTATTGTTATGGCTTTGCTCAGATTCGGTGTTTCAACAGTCAATAGTTTGTGAAGGATAACCTCATGCCAATGCCAAGCACGAAAAAGTCTCTTAGTATTTGCTCAAGGAATCCATCGAATTCGCAATGTCCTGCAAGGCACCTTAGTTTGGCGACGTAGCTCGCCACTTCCTGACCTTCAGACCATTGACACGTGTAGATTCAATACCTTGCTGTCAGAACGTTTTCCTTTCGATTTAGGTGCTCCCGGACCAGCGTACACAATTCTTCATACGATTTAGTTGTTGGTTTCACCAGAGCTAGAAGGTTCTTCATGAGGCCGTAGGTTTTTGCCCCATAGACTGTGAGGAGGATCGCCCTTCGTTTGGCAGCGTTCTTGTCTCCTTCCAGCTCGTTGGCTATGAAGTATTGGTTGGGTCACTCCACAAAGGCCTCCCAATTGACCCCTTCTGAGAATTTCTCCAGGATGCCAACAATTCTCTGCATTTTCACGTGGTTGTTCATTTTCTCGGCGCCAGTTGTTATGCTCATAATAAGGTGGTGCAACTGACTACTGTAGACAATGAGTAAATGTGATCTTAGCTCCTTTATTCAGACTCCAGATTGCTGGTACAGTGTGGGATGCCTGCTTATATACAGTGCTCCCAAGGGATGCTGGGATCTCTTGGGACTCCAACAGGTAAGCTCTCTGGTAGTGGTATTATACAGGTTGTCTACAGCTACCATTGAGAACTTTCGTATCATGTTTGCTACTCATGGTTTGCCTGACAGTGTTGTGAGCGACAACGGACCTTGCTTCACAAGTCTTGAGTTCCAGGAGTTCATGAAACTCAACGGCATCAGACATGTGGGATCAGCTCCATTCAAGCCTGCTTCTAATGGTCAAGCAGAGCATGCTATTCAAACAATCAAGCAAAGTATGAAATGTGTAACTCAGGGCTCACTGCAGAGATGGTTGTCATGTATATTGCTCAGTTACAGGTCAAGACCTCTGAACTACTGATGAAGAGAAATCTCAAGAGCAGGCTTTCTCTTGTTCATCCTGATTTGAACGATCGTGTTGAAAACCGACGTCAAAGTCAGCAAAGGTGTCATGATCGTGTTGCCGTGTCACGTGACATCTCGGTCAACGATCCGGTTTATGTACTGAACTATGGTGAAGGTCCAAAGTGGATCACCGGCACTGTTACAGCCAAGAAGGGTAACAGACTGTTTATTGTCGTGCTCAAGAATGGGCAAACGTGCAGGAAACATCTTGACCAATTTAAACAGCGGCACACGGATGAACTGGAACCGAGTGAGGAAGATGCAGTCAGTGACCAACCAACCATTTTTCATTCATCAGAGGACTCTGCTGACATTACTGACTCTGAACCTTCAGTCTCTGATGTGGTCATGACCACTCCCATCAGATCGGCTACCCAGCCCTCAGTCTCAATGGACTCAGAACGCTCGCCCAGAGCCAAAGTTGAACTGAGACGATCAACTCGTGAGAGGAAAGCCCCAGACCGTCTTAATTTGTAAAAAGACTGTTGTTAAGATTTTAAAAGGGGGATATTGCTGTGTATTAATGTTTGGGAGTCACCAGACACCAGAGGGCGCCGTGGTCAGAAGTCATGGGGGTTTACGCATGTGGCATGTGTGCTTCGTCACCTGTATATAAACTGGGTGCCTTTGTCACGCAGGCACTCTTGGGCTGGAATAAAGATGGATTAGGTTGCACCTGAGTGAGTTTACAGTAACCAGACTCTTGAGTCATTACAGGTGTCAAGCTTCTTGAGTGTTGTTGGAGCTGCACTCATCCAGGCATGTGAAGAGTATTCCATCACACTCCTAACGTGTGCCTTGTAGATGGTAGAAAGGATTTGGGGAGTCATGAGGTGAGACACTCACCACAGAATTCTAAGCCTCTG
Source organism: Pristiophorus japonicus (assembly GCF_044704955.1). Taxonomy (NCBI): domain Eukaryota; kingdom Metazoa; phylum Chordata; class Chondrichthyes; family Pristiophoridae; genus Pristiophorus; species Pristiophorus japonicus. Next base: position 76,695,811 of record NC_091993.1, on the reverse strand, counting down.
ACCTATTCTTGTAGCCACACTATTTATGTGGCTGGTCCAGTTAAGTTGCTAGTCAATGATGATCCGCAAGTTGTTGATGGTGGGGGATGCAGTGATAGTAATGCCGTTGAATATCAAGGGGCGGTGGTTAGACTCTCGTTTGTTGGAGATAGTCATTACCTGGCACTTGTGCGCCGTGAATGTTAATCTAGGTCTTGCTACATGTGGGCATGGACTGCTTCATTTTCTGAGGAGTTGCAAATGGAACTGAACACTGTGCAATCATCAGCGAACATCCCATTTCTGACCTTATGATGGAGAGAAGGTCATTGATGAAGCAACTGAAGATGGTTGCGCCTAGGACACTGCCCTAAGGAACTCCTGCAGCGATGTCCTGGGGCTGTAATGATTGACCTCCAACCACCACAACCATCTCCCTTTGTGCGAGGTATGACTCCAGCCAGTGGAGAGCTTTCCCCCTGATTCCCATTGACTTCAATGTTACTAGAGCTCCTTGATGCCACACTTGGTCAAATGCTGCCTTGATGTCAAGGGCAGTCACTTTCACCTCACCTCTGGAATTCAGCTCTTTTGTCCAGTTTGGACCAAGGCTGTAATGAGGTCTGGAGCCGAGTGGTCCTGGCAGAACCCAAACTGAGCATCAGTGAGCAGGTTATTGGTGAGTAAGTGATGCTTGATAGCACAATTGAAGACATCTTGTAACACTTTGCTGATGATTGAGAGTAGGCTGATAGGGCAGTAATTGTCCGGATTGGATTTATCTGGTTTTTGTGAACAGGACATACCTGGGCAGTTTTCCACATTGTCGGGTAGATGCCAGTGTTGTAGCTGTACTGGAACAGCTTGGCTAGAGGCCCGGCTTGTTCTGGAGAACAAGTCTTCAGCACAACAGCCGGGATATTGTCGGGGCCCATAGATTTTCCTGTATCCAGTGCACTCAGCGGTTTCTTGATATCACGTGGAGTGAATTGAATTGGCTGAATTCTGGCTTCTGTGATGGTGGGGACCTCATATGGCTCATCTATTCAGCATTTCTTGCTGAAGCTGGTTTCAAATGCTTCAGCCTTGCCTTTTGCACTTACGTGTTGGGCTCCACCATCATTGAGGATAGGGATGTTCATGGAGCCTCCTCCTCCACCCATTAGTTGTTTAATTGTCCACCACCATTCATGACTGGATGTGGCAGGACTGCAGAGCTTTAATCTAATCCGTTGAATGTGGAATCGCTTAGCTCTGTCTATAGCATGCTGTTTCCGCTGTTTAGCATGCATGTAGTCCTGTGTTGCAGCTTCCCCAGATTGGTGCATCATTTTTAGGTACACTTGGTGCTACTCCCTGGCATGCTTTTCTGCACTCCGCATTGAATCAGGATTGGTCCCCTGGCTTGATAGTAATGGTTGGGTGAGAGATATGCCGGGCCATGAGGTTACAGATTGTGGTGGAATACAATTCTGCTGCTGCTGATGGCCCACAGTGCCTCATGAATGCCTAGTTTTGAGTCGCTAGGTCTGTTCTGAATCTCGCCCATTTAGCACAGTGGTACTGCCACACAATACGATGGAGGGTATCAACAGTGCGAAGACGGGACTTTGTCTCCACAATAACTGTGGGGTGGTCACTGCTATCAATGATGTCATGGACAGATGTATCTGTGACAGGTAGATTGGTGAGGATGAGGTCATGTAGGTTTTACCCTCGTGTTGGTTCTCTCACCACCTGCTGCAGGCCCAGTCTGGCAGTTAAGTCCTTCAGGGCTTGGCCAGCTCTCTCATAGTGATGCTACCAAGGCACTCGGTGATGCTCATTGAAGTCCCCCACCCAGAGTACATTCTGTGCCCTTGCCACCCTCAGTGCTTCTTCCAAGTGGTGCTCAACCTGGAGGAGTACTGATTCATCAGCGGCGGGAGGGCGGTAGGTGGTAACCAGCAGGAGGTTTCCTTGCACGTGCTTGACCTGAAGCCATGAGACTTCATGGGGTCCAGAGTCAATGTTGAGGACACCCAGGGCCACTCTGTCCTGACTGTATACTAATGTGCCGCCATCTCAGGTGGATCTGTCCTGCCGATGAGACGGGATGTACCCAGGGATGGTGATGGAAGAGTCTGGGACAATGTCTGATACAGTACTGGTGTATATTCACACACTGATTCAGTACTGATGTATATTCACACACTGATACAGTGCTGGTGTATATTCTCACACTGATATAGTGATGTATATTCTCACACTGATACAGTACTGGTATATATTCTCACATTGATACTGCGCTGGTGTTTATTCACACACTGATAAAGTGCTGGTGTATATTCTCACATTGATACAGTACTGGTGTATATTCTCAAACTGATACAGTACTGGTGTATATTCTCACACTGATACAGTACTGGTGTATATTCTCACAGCTGCGAGGAGGATGCTATGAGGCTACAGAGTGACTTGGATAGGTTAGGTGAGTGGGCAAATGCATGGCAGATGAAGTATAATGTGGATAAATGTGAGGTTATCCACTTTGGTGGTAAAAACAGAGAGACAGACTATTATCTGAATGGTGACAGATTAGGAAAAGGGGAGGTGCAACAAGACCTGGGTGTCATGGTACATCAGTCATTGAAGGTTAGCATGCAGGTACAGCAGGCGGTTAAGAAAGCAAATGGCATGTTGGCCTTCATAGCGAGGGGATTTGAGTACAGGGGCAGGGAGGTGTTGCTACAGTTGTACAGGGCCTTGGTGAGGCCACACCTGGAGTATTGTGTACAGTTTTGGTCTCCTAACTTGAGGAAGGACATTCTTGCTATTGAGGGAGTGCAGCGGAGGTTCACCAGACTGATTCTCGGGATGGCGGGACTGACATATCAAGAAAGACTGGATCAACTGGGCTTGTATTCACTGGAGTTCAGAAGAATGAGAGGAGATCTCATAGAAACGTTTAAAATTCTGATGGGTTTAGACAGGTTAGATGCAGGAAGAATGTTCCCAATGTTGGGGAAGTCCAGAACCAGGGGTCGCAGTCTAAGGATAAGGGGTAAGCCATTTAGAACCGAGATGAGGAGAAACTTCTTCACCCAGAGAGTGGTGAACCTGTGGAATTCTCTACCACAGAAAGTTGTGGAGGCCAATTCACTAAATATATTCAAAAAGGAGTTAGATGTAGTCCTTGCTACTAGGGGGATCAAGGGTTATGGCGAGAAAGCAGGAATGGGGTACTGAAGTTGCATGTTCAGCCATGAACTCATTGAATGGCAGTGCAGGCTCGAAGGGCTGAATGGCCTACACCTGCACCTATTTTCTATGTTTCTATGTTTCTATGATACAGAACTAAAAACCTGTCCAAACTGTGTACTCTAAACCTCATTTGCTAATTACTTGGCCCCTCAAATAGATCCAATAGGGTCATGAAGTATCATCTACTTGCATTAATTCCAAGTTACCTACTCCTTAAGGCCACTTATTTCTTTAGATGAACATTGGAAGTTCTTGATGTGACTGCACTACAGATGTTCGGTGAAGTTGTTCCTAATTCCCAGATTCATTGTCGCAAGAACATAAGAACGTATGAAATAAGAGCAGGAGTAGGCCTGTTTGCCCTTATAGCCTGCTCCGCCATTCAATGAGATCGTGGCTGACCTTCTACATTGAGTCCACATGCCTGCTGTATCCCCATATCTGTTAATTCCCTTAAAATCCAAAAATCTATCGATCTCTGCCTGGAATATGTTTAATGACTGAGCTTTCACAGCCCTCTGGGGCAGAGAATTCCAAAGAGTCACAACCCTCTGAAGCAATTTCTCTTCATCTCATCTTAAATGGCTGACACATTATTCTGAGGCTGTGACCTCTGTTTCTAGACTCCCCACCCAGAGGAAACATCCTCCCTGCATCTACCCGGTCAAGCCCTGTCACAGTGTTATGAACGTATGAACAATGACGGACAGGTAAAGACCATTTGGTCCACCAAGCATGTCCCACACAATTGCGATACCTTGTGTATCACAACATAGACACTCCACCCCACCCGAAACCATGTGATCTCCTGGGAGAAGCAAAAAAACAGATAAAAATCCCAGGCCAATTTGGGGAAAAAAATCTGGGAAATTCCTCTCCGACCCATCTAGCTGATCGAAACTAGTCCAGGAGATCATCCTGACCTTGAATTCCCTGCAGTGCCGACCTTCTGTAAGAGGTGATCTCTGCCGCAGCCAGAAACAAATCCAGCTTTCACGAAGGATTTCAGTGAATCTGCATCCAGCACATGAAACGGCAGCTTGTTCCAGAGGTCTACTATTCTCTGGGAAAAGAACCACCTCCTCACATCTAACTTAGATCTAGCCTTATACAACTTAAATTTGGGCCTCCATGGTTCTGCCTAACCTATTTAATTGAAATAAAGTGTCAGCTGGAACACTGTCTATTCCCTTCATTATCATATAAACCTCAATCATATTCCCCCTAAGTCTACGCTGCTCTAAGGTAAAGAGGCACAACTCTTTTAGCCTATCTTGATAACTGAGATGCTTAATTCTTGAAATCAGTCTAGTGGCCCTCTTCTGCACCCTTTCCAGAACCTCAATATCATCCACCATGTGAGGAGACCAAAACTGGACACAGTATTCCAAGTGCGACCTGACTAAGGTCTTGTACAAGGACAATACAGTATGCCTCGTATTATACTCCATTGTCCTATAATTACACCCCAACACCCTATTTGCTTTAGCTATTGCTGCATGGCATTGCTTGTTTACCTTTAAAGATGTATGCACTACAATGCCCAAATCTCTATCTCCACCATCTTTAATGCTTTCCCCTGGAGTGTGTATGAATGTTGAACATTTGCCCTGCCCACATGCATAAAACTGCACTTATCAAGTTATGCATCATTTTCCAGTCTTGAGCCCAGTCTCCCAACACATTAAGATCCGCCTGAATCAGACAAGCTCTTCTACAGTTCTAGCACTCGCACAGATCTTTGTATCATCTGCAAATTTACAAATTGTGCTGCCAACCCCTGAATCCAGATCATTAATAAAAATAGTAAAAAGCAACGGTCCCAACACTGATCCCTGCGGGACCCCACTGGTGACCGGTCTCCAAACAGATCCGAATCCATCTATAACTGCTCTTTGCCTGCGTCCTGCCAGCCAGTTCTGTATCCAGCTCAATATATTTCCACTAATACCAGAGGCTCCGATCTTAGAGAAGCTTCTTATGTGGTACCTTGTCAAAAGATTTTAGGAAATCTAAGTAGACAGTGTCTACTGGTCTTTCTTCATCCACAAACTTTGTAACTTCTTTAAAAATACAATTAGATTTGTGAGACATGAGCTCTTTTTTATGAAGCCATGTTGGGTGTTCCTAATATGTCCCCCCCTATACAAGTATTCATATATTGCATCCCTTATGATTCTTTCAAGCATCGTACCTATTACTGATGTTAAACTGATGGGCCTATAGTTACCCCGGTCTGCCTTGTCACCTTTTTTAAAAATGAGGACTACATTAGCCTCCTTCCAATCTGTAGGAACCATTCCAGAGTGTAGTGAGTTATTAAAAATCATCATCATCACAGGAGTCGAGGATGACTTGCTTCCACTCTAAATGTGAGTTCTCAGGTGCCTGAGGAGTCCAATGCTGGACCTAAATTTCTGTCACAGGTGGGGCAGACAGTGGTTGAAGGAAAGGGTGTGTGGGGAGCCTAGATTGACGCACGCTCCTTCCGCTGTCTACACTTGGTTTCTGCTTGTTCTTGGCAATGGGACGCGAGGTGCTCAGTGCTCTCCCGGATGCTCTTCCTTCACTTTGGGCAGTTGTGGGCCAGGGATTCCCAGGAGTCGGTGGGAATGTTGCACTTGATCAAGGAGGCGTTGAGGGTGTACTTGAAGCGTTTCCTCTGTCCACCTGGGGCTCGTTTGCCGTGTCGAAGCTCCGCGTAGAGCGCTTGCTTTGGGAGTCTCGTGTCGGGCATGCGGACAATGTGGCCCGCCCAGCGGAGCTGATCGAGCGTGGTCAATGCTTCGATGCTGGAGATGTTGGCCTGAGCGAGAATACTGATTCCTCCCAGATTCGCAATGCGGTTTCCGTCCACTAAGGGGATATGATCTTCACAGTGCGACTAACAAGATAAATGCAGGGAAAAGCACCAACCCTTGTACATGGCCTTCTTTGACCTCACAAAGGCCTTTGTCACTGTCAAATTGAGGGATTATCAAGCGTCCTCCTCCATTTCAGCTGCCCTCAAAAGTTTGTCACCATCTTCCGTCTGCTCCACGATGACATGCAAACTGTGATCATGACCAACGGATCTACCACAGACCCAATTAAAAATACAGGCCAGGGGCTCACACCACACATGTCCCATCTCCCAGAGGATCCTCGAGTGGATATCATCCGGCACTGCTGCTCTATCTATTTTTAAGTTCTTAATTCTTTCTAAAACAATATGCTTATCTACATTAATGTTACTGATAAAACTAGTATTATTAAATTCTAATATTTGAGCATCATCTTCAAGGATGAATACTGATGCAAAGCACTCATTTAATATTTCTGCTTTAATTAGTTAGTACTTTGTAGCCTGTTCTTGAACATCCCTCAGTGGCCCAATACAGTCTTTGATAGTTCCCTGACTCTTTACATAACTAAAAAAAGCTCTTCCCATTACTGCCACAGTTGTCTACAATCCTTTGTTCCATTAGTCCTTTTGCTATTCTAATAGCAGCCTCCATCGGCCTGTCCTCACTGCAAAGCACTGCCCCTAAGTCATCAAAATCCACGGCGCGGTCCTGGACACTGTGGACCACTTCCCATATCTCGGGAGCCTCCTATCAACAAGAGCAGGCTTGTTGATAGGAGGAAGCTGCGGACTGCAGGAAGATATCAATCAATTGGTTAGGCGGGCAGAACAGTGGCAAATGGAATTCAATCTGGAGAAGTGTGAGGTAATGCATTTGGGGAGGGCTAACAAGGAAAGGGAATACACATTAAATGGTGGGACACTGAGAAGTGTAGAGGAACAAAGGGACCTTGGAGTGCATGTCCACAGATCCCTGAAGGTAGCAGGCCAGGTAGATAAGGTGGTTAAGAAGGCATACAGAATGCTTGACTTTATTAGCCGAGGCATAGAATACAAGAGCAAGGGGGTTATGCTTGAACTGTATAAAACACTGGTTTGGCCACAGCTGGAATACTGCATGCAGTTCTGGTCACCACATTGCAGGAAGGACATGATTGCACTGGAGAGGGTACAGAGGAGATTTACGAGGATGTTGCCGGAAGTGAAGAATCTTAGCTATGAGGACAGATTGGATAGACTGGTTTTGTTTTCCTTGGAACAGAGGAGGCTGAGGGGAGACCTCATTGAGTTGTATAAAATTATGAGGGGCCTAGATATAGTGGATAGAAAGGGCCTATTTCCCTTAGCAGAGAGGTCAACAACCAGGGGGCATAAATTTAAAGTAATTGGTAGAAGGTTTAGAGGGGATTTGAGAAGAAATTTCTTCACGCAGAGGGTTGTGTAGCATTGCAAAATTCGTGGGAAACCGGCCCCTCCCCCCCACCCCCCCCCCCACCCTCCCCAGTGTTTGGACTCATTGGAAAGGAAATTCGATTTGGAACTATCAGCCAGAAAGTTTGGGATCCTAAAAGTCACATGGAAGAAACTATGAGTTTTAACCAAATCTGGGATTTTACAAGGCAGATTGGGTCCGTGTGAAAAGGGTTGCAAAACAAAGGGACAGCTAGCCTCCAAAGAAGCCAGTCTTTGGGTATTGAAGCTAAACAAATTGTCTGGAGAATTGTGTAAACTCAAAAACCCTTCTCCCTGGGAGATATTAACATAGCAACAACCAACCCAGAGATAGCCAACCATCGCTCTAAGTAGGAAACCCATCTAGCGCATACATAATGTTAATGGCCCATCCAGCCCGCATGGAAAACCCAGGCCTAGGCAGACATTGCTAACACTAAAACTAATTTTCCTGATCAAGAAACACCCGAGACAAGTTACCATTAACGAGCCCGCCAAAATATAACGAAGAAATATCAAGTTCGCCAAAATGAAGACAAAGAATCGGGGCTGATTTGGTGCGCAGATTAGAATGACTCCAAAAGTATAACTGGGGCCCAGTTTTAGGGGCAGAGAGTCGACCACCGCAGTAGCCTTAACGAGCCTTCCAGAGAGTTTGCAACTCAGCAGCTCTTCTGAGCATCAACATCTTCAGCCTCGACGACACTCCTGGGCCACACTGCTCTGCTACCGAAGAAGAAGGAAGAACATCATCAAGGCAGAGAAAAGCAGTGCCCAGTAACTTCGGACATCGCCGTCACGGCAACAACTGATCACAGCCAACATGGTAATATTGAAATCACCGCGATCGATAAATTCTAAGAACAAAACTCCTCAAGAAGAAACCGAAGATTCGAAAGTTTCCACTCTACAATCTGTTCCTAGCTACCAACAGGTGAAACATTACCTAAAGGGACTTTAAAACCTACTGCTAACGGAAGAAAGTGGGTACTCACCCCATAGGTCCAATATGCGCCCTACCGCATCAGCGGACACCACCCAGCTAAAGACTACGCAGCAAGAAGTCTTCCACGACGGTCAGGGTACGGCAAGCAGAACATACAGAGTCCAGCGAACCCCGAAATCGCAAACCACCGCCAATTGACAATAAAAGGATTAGTGAGCATAAACCCTGTTTGCCCTGGAGTTCAACCTAGTCAGAGTTAGGCACTGGGAGGTGGGAGGTGTATTATTTTCTGTAACCCCTTTTGAACGCGTGATAAAGTGTTCTTTATTCTAGTGATTGCAAGCTTTAACACTGTACTTTCTTGTCCTTAATAAAATAGAATTTCTTTGCACCAAACCAGTTGTCTCTTGCACTTTGTCACATCCCCAAATAAATCCAAAGTCTAGAGCCCAGGGAGTGGGACCGATTCGAACCTCTCAGAAGTTCAGAAGTGAACCTGAGCCCCCAAAGACCACACCCTACAGTTGTGGGGGTCTGGAACTCACTGCCTGAAAGGGTGGTAGAGGCAGAAACCCTCACCCCATTTAAAAAGTACTTGCCTGTGCACTTGAAGTGCTGTAACTTGCAGAGCTACGGACCTAGAGCTGGAAAGTAGGATTAGGCTGGATAGCCTCTTGTTGGCCGGCACGGACACGATGGGCTGAAATGGCCTCCTTCCGTGCTGTAAACTTCTATGATTCTATGATCTTGGATAAGTTGATTAGTCAGTTTGCTAGGGGTGGGCACTAAACAGGAGGCAGGTCATTAACCCCAGGGGGATCGATTGTCATATTTTTAAAGTGGTGCATCGCTCCGCTCTGAGCTGAACATTTTTCCCTTTTCATTTTTGGGCCTTGGGGACCCAAGTGGGCTGGCCTATAGAGTGCTTTGCCCAGCAGCAGACTGATTGCTGAAGGTGCCACTGTAAGACGCGTGCAGGCTCAATGCATCCCCACTTCCCACCTCCAGTCATGTAAATGACCCCGTCCCCATGATTCGAGACAAGGTCTTCCGCCTGAGGCAGAGGCAGATGGATTTGCACTTCACTGCACACATACCAACGGACCAAGCCCCTGGGTATTTCAAGGCCTCTCCCTGTACCTTCTGGTAAAGGCACGAACCTCAGCTCAATGGTTGCATTTCTGAGTCAGAATGTTGTGGCTCAGACTCAGTTTCAGAGGCCTGAGTGTATAGTTGAGTACTGGAGAGGTGCTGCAGGGATGTTGGAGTTTGGATAAGACCTTAAACCAGGCAGGCGTAAAAGATCTCATGGCACTATTCAAAGAGTTCTCCTAGAGTCCTGGCCAACATATATCCCTAAAACAAGTTATTTGGCCATTTATCACAATCCTGTTTGCTGTGTACAAATGTGTTGCTGTGTCTGGCTGTATTACAGCAGTGACTCCATGTCAAAAGTACTCCATTGGTGTAAAGCCCTTTGGGATTTACTGAGAACATGAACGGCGCTATAAAAATGCAGGTTCTTTCTAAAACCCACACAATGAAGGTTTACTTTTTGGAGCATTTCCATTCTTTTAACTCAGTGCACTTTCCCTTCAACTGTCCACAGGTCGCCTTGACAATCTGTCAGCATGTTTACAACTGCAAGAGATGTATAGGTCATCGTCAGTTATTTATATCTGTGCCTGCTGTAAGTGGTAGTAAAATCACCTCAGTGAGAAAGATCCTTCAAAGCAGAAACAGGTCTCCCAAGAGAGGAAGCCCACAGAGGCAGAAACAGAAAGCAATCGCTCGGTGAAGAAGACCAGCGAAGCAGAAACAGGTTCTGCAAAGCAGAAATAGGCTCTTCGAGATAGACTGAGGTCCCAATAACCCCACCATAAATGAAGGAGGTCCCTGAAACACTGCAAGTAGGCCCATGCGTTGTAAACATTGCACGTGTTTTAATTGCACATTAACCTTTCTAGTCATATCTTGGATAAGTTGATTGATCAGTTTGCTAGGGGCAAGCACTAAACAGAATTTAAGTTGTATATTTTGTAACCAGTGAAATACAGGTACAACTACCTCACACATTTCTACTCCAATAGGATGGAGCATCTCTTCTAGGGTGGGGGGATGGGGGAGGGGGGGGCTGTTAATCTAAGAACATGCTGTTCTGGAAAACTTTTAAATATTAGGATGTACATTTCCTCCCTATTGGACGATTCCAGAAGTGTTGTTGAGTAAGAAGGGGCCAACATGTACAGTCAGAAATCACTTGTACCTTCTTCTCCAGCATTTTCCATTGAGTTGCCCAAGCTTTACGCGTCTTTGCGGGTCATGGTACAATATCGCTTGCAATCTGAATTAAAGAAATGCATCAGAAGGGTCTGATACTGTTTTGTGCAACCTCTGGAATTTCCTTCACCTCTCCACCTCTCTCTCCTTTACGCATTCCTTAAAACCTATCTCTTCGCCCACACTTTTGTTCACCTGTCCTAGAAACATAGAAAATAGGTGCAGGAGTAGGCCATTCGGCCCTTCTAGCCTGCACCGTCATTCAATGAGTTCATGGCTGAACATGCAACTTCAGTACCCCATTCCTGCTTTCTCGCCATACCCCTTGATCCCCCTAGTAGTAAGGACTTCATCTAACTCCCTTTTGAATATATTTAGTGAATTGGCCTCAACAACTTTCTGTGGTAGAGAATTCCACAGGTTCACCACTCTCTGGGTGAAAAAGTTTCTTCTCATCTCGGTCCTAAATGGCTTACCCCTTATCCTTAGACTGTGACCCCTGGTTCTGGACTTCCCCAACATTGGAAACATTCTTCCTGCATCTAACCTGTCTAACCCCGTCAGAATTTTAAACGTTTCTATGAGGTGCCCTCTCATTCTTCTGAACTCCAGTGAATACAAGCACAGTTGATCCAGTCTTTCTTGATAGGTCAGTCCCACCATCCCGGGAATCAGTCTGGTCAACCTTCGCTGCACTCCCTCAATAGCAAGAATGTCCTTCCTCAAGTTAGGAGACCAAAACTGTCCACAATACTCCAGGTGTGGCCTCACCAAGGCCCTGTACAACTGTAGCAACACCTCCCTGCCCCTGTACTCAAATCCCCTCGCTATGAAGGCCAACATGCCATTTGATTTCTTAACCACCTGCTGTCCTACTAGCTCCTGATGTGCCTTGGTGTCAAATTCTATTTGATAACACTCCTGTGAAGCACTTGAGTGTTTTATTATGTTAAAGGTGCTATATAAATGCAAGCTGTTGTTGTACATTTGTAGGTCATTGACAGGGAGGAGTCTGAAGTTAATCAGGGCTGGTGTAACAGTGGGCTTGTTAAACCCTGGATTTTGGGTGGTGTATAATCCCTTTGAGGATCCAGGGGGGAGGGGGGAGGTACAGGGTATTTGCTGGTCCTAGTCAGTAGGTGGTCCCAGGCACCCTTTGGCTGTGAAGTGTTGGGAGAAGGAATCTGCGAAAAAAGTCACTGTTTTCATGAAGTGTTTGACAATTTTTTTTTTTGTAATTGAGTATCTACCAAAAGAGTCATCACTGCGGGCTGGATCCATTACAACTTCCACTATCACATCACGTAAATGAGAACACGTCTACCAAACACTTTTCCATGAGAATGGTGTTCCTGTAAATAATGGATTCAGTTTTCCTTGATGTCTTCCACATCACTACACCAAAACTTCTTCTAAACAGGCTGTCGGAAAATTCGTTGGAAAATTCTGTATTGTTGGTGTATAATTCCTTTGAGGGGCCCTCAGGCTCCTTCCAGGATGCCACCACCGACATGTCGAGGGTCTCTCAGTCAGCTGTCCATTCATGTATAAGGCAGGTGACGGATGAATTGTTTGCCGGGGCTGTGAGGTATTCAACTTCCCCTGTGATAACAACAGCCAGAATGCGAGAGCACTTGGGTTTGCCTCTCTGGCTGGCTTCCCTCAGGCACAGGGTGCCATTGATTGCACCCACGTGGAAATCTGAGGACCAACAGATCATCCAGTAGTATTCGTCAACCGCAAAGGATTTCATTGGGAGCAGGTCCATCAATGTGCAGTTGGTGAGTAACCACTGACTTTTTGTGGCAGCATGGCTCTCATTGTCTGCCAGCTATGCACGTGTGTGTGGGTTGCGAACCACAGTCAGGAACCATGTGGTCAATGGATAGCCCTCGTCACCCAAAAGCCACCCTTTGGTTTGCTGTGGTGGCTGAAATACAACTGGGACAGCAGACTGCCAACGAATGAAGGCATCATGACTGCTGCCAGAATACCGGGCACTGACCTCCATGATGTACATAAGAACATAAGAAATAGGAGCAGGAGTAGATCATTTGGCCCCCTCGAGCCTGCTCAGCCATTCAATAAGATCATGGCTGATCTGATCTTGGGCTCAACTCCACTTCCCTGCCCGCTCCCTATAACCTTTGACTCCATTATCATTCAAATTGATGTGCGGCGCACACAAAGCAATGTGCGTGTAGTCAATGGAACCCTGCACCTTGGGGAAGCCTGAAAACCTTGCAATCCCTCATGTTTGCTCTGCCTGCTTTTCTCAAGCAAGAGGGAATGAAATTAAGTTATCTCTGCTGGGATAGAGAGCCTCAGGGACCTCCCTTATGCAGCAGTGCACTGCCAACTGTGAGACGATGCTAATATCTCCAGCACCGGCCTGGAAGGATTCAGATGCATAATAGTTCACCGTCTCAGTCACCTTTACAGCCACAGCTGTCCTGGCCCTGATCTGAGGTTGGAGCTGTGGCTGCAGCAGGTGGCAGGTTTCAGTGATGACCGCCTTAGTGAAGGGCAGACATCGCAAACATTGGTCCGCACTGAGGTTCACGTCGGAGAATTGCTCGGGAAACACTCTGGCCTCCTTCTGAGAGCCCTTCTCCCTCCCACACCCCTCCTCCTTCTTCTAGCAGCTTGGCCTGCTCTGCATGGCCTCTGCTCATTCTCCCAGTCATGCTCAGGTGGACCCATGTCTAGGAGCAACTGGTTTGTGCAGGAGCTTTGAAGTCAACAAAAAGTAATTCAGCACCTGCCACACCACTCCCTGCACTTTAGAAACTTGAAATAACTGTGGAAAGCACCAAAAACGTGTAGAATTGTAGCAACAGCCAGCAGAAATCAACCAGCAACTAACCTGTAAGCAGTTGATGATTCCTTTAAACAGCGCTGGTGGGCGTTCCTTCCTGCTCCTTAACGCGTGCTCAGCTGTGCGAGGTTAAGTGAGGGTGTCAGCTGGAGAATGGGGCCGAAAAATAGCAGCGCTGGCATCAAGTCAGCATTGCATTCTGGCTGACGTCATGAACTTCCTGCTCTGCATACTTCCAGCAGGCATTAAGTGCAAGTGTGCAAACCCTTTTACCAATATGGCCTCCGGCGCACATTGTGCCAGAAGTGTATGCGCACCGCAGACGCCATTTTGCAACCCTAAAGGGATGCATAGCGCCCAAAAAACGGGTGCTTCCGAACCCAATTTCACCCCTAATACATGCTAAATGGTATAATTTTAAAGGGGGTGCAAGAGGAGTGCACAAATCTTTGAAGGTGGCAGGACTGGTTAACAAATCAATTAATAAAGCATATGGGGCCTGAAATTGGTGAAAGCTAAGTTGCACCCAAAGGACCGCTGAGATCCTGACGGTACATTGGGCTGAAGTTTCATGGAAAAATCTGGGAAAGACCGCCCGGCGGCAAAAATGGGACTTACGTGGCAATTCTGGGCGGCAACGGGTGGCAGCTCCCATTCTCGGCAGCAAATGCGATCCTCGGAAATGAACCACCGAGGATTGAGTCCGGCCCAGGAAGGGGGGAATTAATCAAATAAAAATTTTTCAAAACATACAAAAAAATCCACTCGCAATCCTTCAGGGGACCCCATCCACCTAAATCTCTGCAAGAAAAAGTGTACTAACCTTTTTTGGCAGGTCTTCATACTTACCGTTGAGGTTTAGACCTGTCTCCACGCGACGGTCCTTCCCCATGCTGGAGCGGAGGGCTGCCCAGACCAAACTGGCAGCTCGGCAGGCGGGAGGACACTTAACGCGCGTTGCACACCAGCAGATGTCAGTGGGCAGTGCCCAGCGGTCTTCCCTCCCCGCCGGAGGGAGGCCTTCACCAAACTCGCTCGGAGGGGAGACCGCCCAGAAAACTCGGCGGCAGCAGACGGTATGTCCACCAACTTCAGGCCCATGAAATCCTGGGCTTTATAAATAGAAGCAAAGAGTGCAAAAGCAAGGAAGTTAGGCTAAACCTACATAAAACACCATCTGGAGTATTGCGTCCAATTCTGGGCACCACACTTTTGGAAGGATGTGAAGACTTTGGAGAGGATGCAGGAAGAGATTTACTGGAATGGTTCCAGGGCTGAGGCATTACAATTACATGGATAGACTGGAGAAGCTGGGGTTGCTCCCCTTGGAGCAGAGAAGGCTAAGAGGAGATTTGATAGAGGTGTTCAAAATCACAACGGGATTAGATAGAGTGAGTAAAGAGAAGCTGTTTTCAAAGGTTGTTCGGCCAATACCCGAGAGCAGAGATTTAAGGTAATTGACAAAAGAACCACAGGCGATATGAGGAAAAACTTTTTTACGCAACGAGAGGTTAGGATTTGGAATGCACTGCCTGACAGAGTGGTGGATGGAGATTCTATAGCAGCCTTCAAAAGTAAATTGGATAAATACTTGAAGGGGAAAAAATTGCAGGGATATGGGGAAAGAGCGGGGGAGTGGGACTGACTGGATTGCTGGTACAGACTCGATGGGCCGAATGGCCTCCTTCTGTGCTACAGCCTTCTATAATTCAATGATTAAAGCGCTTCCTGCACTGGACCCAGGAAAAGGTCACAATGCTCCTGCTGCTGATCTCCTCGGCCACCTCCAACCACATTTTCTTGGTGACAGCAGCAGCTTTCTGTGCTGGGTTGATGAGGTCCTTCCGTCTCCTCACTGCACGCTGCAATGCATCGAGTGATGCGTCGTTAAATTGTGGCGCAGCCTTACACCGCCCTGAGCCCCTCTTTAAACTTTGCCGTCTCTTTGCGCAAACTCCTAACTCCTCCCAATGCCATCACTGAATTGGCCCTTTACATAGTCGCGCTGAGATCGCGTCATGTGGATGCACACCACGCCCACTGTCGCACTTTGGGGAAGCGAAACACAAAGTCAAATTATAATCAGGTCACAATGTTGAAAGCAAATTTTCCGGCGCGCCAAAACTGCTTCTGTATTTGATGCCCATTGTGGCAAACCCCTGCCCGGCTCAGTACCCTGCGTTATTATCATATATCATATCTGTATTATGTTTCAATACAGGTTTCCAGAATGTTTGAGGGGCAACAGTGTATATGAATAAACATTGGATGTCGATGGACTGATGGGTGCACCATACAATCCAGAAGCTTCTGTACAACACCGATACAACAAGGCTCACAACCTCGTGAGGCCAGTGACCACAGGAACGTTTGCAATGCTGAAAGTGTGTTTTGAACCTCTCATACTCTGCAAGAAACAGGCCATGGAACACGTGGGAAGACATTCTACTCTTGCCATGAAGGAGATCAACAACTTATTGCCAGCACCAGGTTAGTGAGTGAACGCCTGCATTGTCACCCTGGCATCTTGGTGTAGTACCACACCGACACTGGCCTCCACTCCCTTCTCTGTCTCGAACCTCAAGGGGGTGATGCCCACCCATTCATAGCTTCTACCCTCTGTTCCTACTGAGCCACCACAGCAGCGGGCAGCACAGGAGGAGGAAGATGATGATGATGATGCTGGTGAAGAGGATGATGAGGGCCGAGTCCACCCAGAAATCACAGCTACTTGATACCCCCGTCCCTCAGGACAGCAATGAATGCCAGGCCCCCAGCTGTCCTCCTTGAAGCACAGCACCAGTGGAACGTGAGGGAGCAACATCAAATGGCCAAAGTGCAAGCTGACTCGACCTCAGTCCAATAAGCGTTTTGTACGCCATGAGTGACCAACCATCTCCTGTGACCCTGGCCCTCAGGCAAGACCTAGAAGATACATGGGATTGGGTGGCCATAGAAAATGCCATACCTGTTCATGAGAAGCCCGGTCTGTGGATAGAGAGTGGGGGAATGGCGGGCCGGGGCACAGGGGTATGGCGGGGGGGTGCAGGGGGGGGGTGGGGGGTTGGCCTGCTGAAAATCTGTCCCTTGGATAAAATGGCAGCAAACAATGCTTTAAAAAGAATTTCCTACCAGCAGAAATCTGAATTGAAAGATCCCCAGACTGTTCACTTGCACTTTGAACTCATGGAACTCAGTACAAGATACCCTGAGCACTGCAGGGGTTCCAAACCCACAACATTCGGAGCTGCTGTCTCGCACTTTGACCTTTTCAAATGAGGCCAATGGTAACTCGACCAAGGGTGGACCACGGGGCAGCTCCAGCAAGGTGAGCAGACCTGGGGATAGCCATTTAAAGGCAGAAATCAGATAATTCACTGAATTTCCTCACACGCATACGTTCCACAAACCGCGTCGCCCCACCCCGCCCTACTCCAGAGCTGAATAGGAGCAGTTCCTGTGTTAGGAGTGGTCTAGTTCTATGCTAAGTTTGAATAATGACATTACAGATAATACACAGTTCCAGTAAATTTGATGTTATCTGACTGCTCGCGGCATTTTCTTTCTGAAATATCTCCAATTGCTTTTCTTAGTTATTCTATTGTCAGAGCAAAGCTTTTTAAATTATTTGCATTGGCAGCAAAGAGACTCAAAACAGATGCCTGTAAATCAGAGATAAAGATTAATCAGTCATTTTCTTGGCCCAGCAAGCACCTGTTTTGTAGCATTAAAGGGCTGGGTAGTGCAACGAATTAGAAACTTGCCCTTTACCTCAAATCCAACATAGACAAATAGTTTCCTCTGTTTTGATGAAAGGCCATCAACCTGAAACGTTAACTCTCTTCCTCTCTCCACAGATGCTGCCTGACCTGGAGTATTTCCAGCATTTTCTGTTTTTATTATATTAAATAGTTTCCACTGTCTTCTGGCTGTAAGGATTCTAGAATTTGGGCAGCTTCCAATGGACATGGGCCTAACACTACATTTGGCACAAATTGATGCAGATCTTCTATCATCCCTGGGAAATGAAAAAATGTTCGACTAAATTAGTATTGTTGATTTGGTTCTTGGGGTGTGGGCGACACTGGCAAGCCCCTAAGAAGGTACTGGTGGGCCTTCTCCATGAACTGCTGAAGTCTTTGTGCTAATGGCGGAACCACGATGGTGTTAGAGAGGGAATTCCAGGATAACGACCAACTGACGATGAAGGAACGGCGCTATATGCCCAAGTCAGGATGGTGCATAACCTGGAGAGCAACCTGGAGGCAGTTGTGTACCTAAGACATTGATGCCTCGTCGTGTCTGACTAACTTGATTGAATTTTTCGTGGAGGTTGTGGTGTCCCTGCACCTTACGACAAATTCACACGAGGCATGTACTGCAGACCCAGTCACTAAGTGATCTTAACCTTTATTCCCAGGACCAAGGAGTGCTGACCCTGGGTGGAACCTCCCCTTTTATACCTGGAAACCCAGGTGAGGAGTGTCTCCCACAAGTTCACCCCCTGTGGTCAGGGTGTGCATTTCTAGGGTATAAGTACAGTGTACAGGAGTTGCATGAAGGTTACAGTTACATGAAGATTACCATTGCATGATGGTTACATACATGACGTCGCTTCCCCCCTTACGTCTTTTTATGTCAAGGGTTAAGTCTTTCAGGCGGTCGACGCTCTCTCGTGGAGCGCCGCAGTTGGCATGCGTCTCTGTCACCTGAGGTGATTCCGGCCTGTCCGGGCTGGCCGCAGGGACTGTGCATGCTGTGGACTATCCTTGTTGCTTGTCCACTGGCAGTGGTGTGGGTGACATCTCATGCTCTTCTATAGGTTCCTCCGTTTCTATGCTGAACCTTTTCTTTACTTGGTCCAAGTGTTTGCGGCATATCTGCCCATTGTTCAGTCTGACCACGATGACCCTATTCCCAACTTTGCCAATTACTGTGCCCTCAAGCCACTTGGGTCTCAAAGCATGGTTAAGAACAAATACCGGGTCATCCATTTCTATTACCTGTAGGCCAGCAGGAGGTGCAATAGGCAGTACTGAAGGGAGAGTCCTTGGAAGCGTAACATGCCCTGTTTTATGACTTGAACCGCACGTTCCGCCTGGCTATTGGAAGCCGGCTTAAACGGCGCTGTCCGGAAGTGTTTGATACCATTGCCCGACATAAACTCCTGGAATTCATGGCTGGTGAAACATGGGCCATTGTCGCTGACCAGGATGTCCGGCAAGCCGTGGGTCGCGAAAACCGTACACAGACTCTCCACGGTGATGGATGTCATGCACGAGTTTAATATGATGCACTCGATCCATTTCGAGTATGCACCGACAACTATCAGGAACATTTTCCCCATGAATGGGCCCGCATAGTCTACGTGAATACGTGACCATGGCCTGGTGGGCCAGGGCCACGGGCTGAGTGGGGCCTCCCTGGGGGCATTGCCCAGCTGGGCACACGTCATGCACCTGCGAACCCAGTGTTCCAGGTCTGAGTCAATCCCCGGCCACCATACATGTGACCGGGCAATGGCCTTCATTAACACAATGCCAGGGTGCTCGCTCGCTGTGGAGTTCCTTGATGAACGCTTCCCTTCCTTTCTGGGGCATGACTACCCGGCTGCCCCATAGCAGGCAGTCGGCTTGGATGGAGAGCTCATCCATCCGTCTCTGAAATGGTCTGACCTCCTCGGGGCACGCCCCGTCTGCGGGCGCCTAATCCCCAGTCAGGACACATTTCTTTATCATGGATAGGAGGGGGTGTCTGTTGGTCCAGAGTTTGATCTGGTGGGATGTAATGGGGGAGCCTGCTGTGTCAAAAGCCTCAACGGCCATGGCCATCTCAGCGCTTTGCTCCGACGCCCCCTCAGTGGTGGCCAGTGGGAGCCTGCTGAGCGCGTCAGTGCAATTTTTGGTGCCTGGCCGGTGCCGTATGGTCTAGTCATATGCAGCCAGCGTGAGAGCCCAACGCTGTATGCGAGCTGACGCATTGGCATTGACAGCCTTGCTGTCGGACAACAGGGATGTTAACGGCTTGTGGTCCGTTTCTAGCTCGAACCGCCTACCGAAAAGGTACTGAAGCATCTTTTTCACACCGTAAACACAAGCGAGTGCTTCCTTTTCGACCATGCTGCATCCACGCTCTGCCTGGGAGAGTGACCTGGAGGCATAAGCCACCGGTTAGATTCGGCCGTCATCGTTACCCGGCTGCAACATACACCCAACCCGGTAGGATGATGCATCACACGTTAAAACCCGTTTTTTACAGGGTCATACAAAGTCAACTTTGTTCGAACACAGCAGGTTCCTCACCTTATTGAAAGCCCGTTCTTGACAGTCCCCGCAAAGCCATTCACAACCTTTATGCAGGAACATGTGTAACGGCTCCAACAATGTGCTTAAGTTCGGCAGAAAGTTCATGAAATAGTTCAAAAGTCCCAGGAAGGATCGCAACTCCAACATGTTGCCGGGCCTGGGCGCCCGGCGGATCACCTCCGTCTTTGATTCAGTGGGCTGGATCCCATCTGCGGCATCCCTCCTGCCCAAAAACTCGACCTCTGGGGCCAAAAACACACACTTGACATTTTTCAGCCGCAAGCCTACCCGGTCCAGTCGGCGTAGCACCTCCTCCAGGTTGTGGAGGTGTTCCTCGGTGTCTCGACCCGTTATAAGGATGTCGTCTTGGAATACGATTGTTCCAGGAATGGATTTGAGCAAGCTTTCCATGTTTCTCGAAAAGATAGCTGCCGCCGGACGAATGCCAAACGGACACCTGTTGTTGATAAATAATCCCTTGTGTGTCGTGATGGTGGTCAGAAGCTTGGATTCTTCAGCCAGTTCCTGAGTCAAGTAGGTCGAAGTGAGGTCCTGCTTCATGAATAGCTTGCCACCTGCCAGCATGGCAAAAAGGTCCTCCACTCTCGGGAGCAGGTATTGGTCATTCAGCGACACTCGGTTGATGGTGGCTTTGTAGTCGCCACAAATCCTGACCGAGCCATCTGCTTTAAGAATAGGAACGATGGGACTTGCCCAGTCGCTGAATTCAACAGCCGAAATTATGCCCTCTCTGAGCAGCCTGTCCAATTCACTTTCACTTTTCTCACGCATCACATACGGCATCGCTCTGGCTTTGTGGTGCACTGGTCTGGCGTCCGGAGTGATGCGTATCACTACTTAAGTGCCCTTGAACGTTCCGACACCGGGTTGAAACAGTGACCCGAATTTTTGTAGGACCTGTGAGCATGAACTTCGCTCCACAAATGAAATGGCGTGCACATCCCCCCATTTCCAATTCATCAAGTCCTTTGTCTCTATGAGCTTCCTGAAAATCCCGGCATGATTAATGCCCTCAATGAAAAAATCCCTAAACATCTCCTCCCTGCAGGCGTCTGTGAACTTTCAGAGACTGGCCAAGTGCCGCAGGTCCGCAACGAAGTCCGAGATGTTTTGTCCCTCCCGACGCCAGTGTGTGTAGAACCGGTGCCGGGCTAGCCAAATCCTCCCAGACTGCATCCCAGAGTACTTAAGGAGGTGGCCTTGGAAATAGCAGATGCATTGACAGTCATTTTCCAACATTCCATTGACTCTGGATCAGTTCCTATCGAGTGGAGGGTAGCCAATGTAACCCCACTTTTTAAAAAAGGAGGGAGAGAGAAAGCAGGGAATTATAGACCGGTCAGCCTGACATCAGTAGTGGGTAAAATGATGGAATCAATTATTAAGGATGTCATAGCAGCGCATTTGGAAAATGGTGACATGATAGGTCCAAGTCAGCATGGATTTGTGAAAGGGAGATCATGCTTGACAAATCTTCTGGAATTTTTTGAGGATGTTTCCAGTAAAGTGGACAAAGGAGACCCAGTTGATGTGGTATATTTGGACTTTCAGAAGGCTTTCGACAAGGTCCCACACAGGGGATTAATGTGCAAAGTTAAAGCACATGAGATTGGGGTTAGTGTGCTGACGTGGATTGAGAACTGGTTGTCAGACAGGAAGCAAAGAGTAGGAGTAAATGGGTAATTTTCAGAATGGCAGGCAGTGACTAGTGGGGTACCGCAAGGTTCTGTGCTGGGGCCCCAGCTGTTTACATTGTACATTAATGATTTAGACGAGGGGATTAAATGTAGTATCTCCAAATTTGCGGATGACACTAAGTTGGGTGGCAGTGTGAGCTGCGAGGAGGATGCAATGAGGCTGCAGAGTGACTTGGATAGGTTAGGTGAGTGGGCAAATGCGTGGCAGATGAAGTATAATGTGGATAAATGTGAGGTTATCCACTTTGGTGGTAAAAACAGAGAGACAGACTATTATCTGAATGGTGACAGATTAGGAAGGGGGAAGGTGCAGCGAGACCCGGGTGTCATGGTACATCAGTCATTGAAGGTTGGCATGCAGGTACAGCAGGCGGTTAAGAAAGCAAATGGCATGTTGGCCTTCATAGCGAGGGGATTTGAGTACAGGGGCAGGGAGGTGTTGCTACAGTTGTATAGGGCCTTGGTGAGGCCACACCTGGAGTATTGTGTACAGTTTTGGTCTCCTAACTTGAGGAAGGACATTCTTGCTATTGAGGGAGTGCAGCGAAGATTCACCAGACTGATTCCTGGGATGGTGGGACTGACCTATCAAGAAAGACTGGATCAACTGGGCTTGTATTCACTGGAGTTCAGAAGAGTGAGAGGGGACCTCATAGAAACGTTTAAAATTCTGACGGGTTTGGACAGTTTGGATGCAGGAAGAATGTTCCCAATGTTGGGGAAGTCCAGAACCAGGGGTCACAGTCTAAGGATAAGGGGTAAGCCATTTGGGACCGAGATAAGGAGAAACTTCTTCACCCAGAGAGTGGTGAACCTGTGGAATTCTCTACAACAGAAAGTAGTTGAGGCCAATTCACTAAATATATTCAAAAGGGAGTTAGATGAAGTCCTTACTACTCGGGGGATCAAGGGGTATGGCGAGAAAGCAGGAAGTGGGTACTGAAGTTTCATGTTCAGCCATGAACTCATTGAATGGCGGTGCAGGCTAGAAGGGCTGAATGGCCTGCTCCTGCACCTATTTTCTATGTTTCTATGTTTTTTCCTCGCCAAGAGCGCGGGGCCATTTCCCGGGACGATCCAGAGTGGCAGCCGGTTCTGTGATCCATTATGTGTTACCACCAAGCTTGCACTGCCTAGCACTGGGATGATCTCTTTGGTGTACATCCGTAGCTGCGTGTCAATGCGTTCCAGTTTGGGCCTGCTAGCTCTGTCTGGCCATAGTCTCTCAAATTGTTGGGCACTCATAAGTGACTGGCTAGCTCCTGTATCCAGCTCCATGCACACCGGGATGCCATTCAATAAAACCTTCGTCATCATGGGTGGCGTTTTAGTGTACGGGCTGTGGACGTCAGCCACATGAACCCGCTAAACTTCAGCATCCATGGCTTTTCCCCAGACATCATCCTGCATTGCAGACTCCTCGTCTTGTTCCTCTGTCTCGCAGATTAGCCTCGCTACAGCCTTTTTGCACATTCTGGCCAAGTGTCCACTGATGTTACAAATCCTACAGGTATATTGGTGTGTGTAGAACCGGTGCCGGGCCATGTGTACGCTACTCGCTGGCTTGAGATGCTCACTGATCAGCTGGCTGAGCTCTTCAAAGGACTTGTCCGCTGGCTTTTGGGGTGCGAGCAGGTCTTTCATCAGCGCATACGTCTGTGGTCCGCAGCTGGTCAGTAGATGCGCCCTCCGCTTGTCAGCCGCTGCCGCTCCCAGCCAGTCCTTCATGACAAAGCTCTGCTGGAGTATCTCCATGAAGTCGTCCCAGTCCTCACCCACACAGTAACGTTCCTCTGTGCTACGGTGGCCATCCTCATGGTTCGGTGATTCCTGTTTCTCATCGCCAAATGTGGTGTCCCTGCACCTTACTACAAATTCACACGAGGCATGTACTGCAGACACAGTCACTACGTGACCTTAACCTTTATTCCCAGGACCAAGGAGTGCTGACCCTGGGTGGGACCTCCCCTTTTATACCTGGAAACCCAGGTGAGGAGTATCTCCCACAAGTTCACCCCCTGTGGTCAGGGTATGCATTTCTAGGGTATAAGTACAGTGTACAGGAGTTGCACGAAGGTTAGAGTTACATGAAGGTTACCGTTGCATGATGGTTACATGCATGACAGAGGTAACAAGGAGGGTCGATGAGGGCAGTACGCATGATGTAATGTATATGGATTTTAGCAACGCTTTTGATAAAGTCCCACATGGCAGACTGGTCACGAAAGTAATAGCCCATGGGATCCAGGGCAAAATGGCAAGTTGGATCCAAAATTGGCTCGGAGGCAGGAAGCAAAGGGTAATGGTTGATGGGTGTTTTTGTGACTGGAAGGATGTATCTAGTGAGGTTATGCCGGGCTCACTGCTGGGTCCTTTGCTTTTTGTGGTATATATAATGACTTGGACTTCAATGTTGCGGGTATGATTAAGAAGTTTGCAGATGACACTAAAATAGGCTGTGTGGTTGATAATGAAGAAGAAAGCTGCGGGCTGCAGGAAGATATCAATGTACTGGTCAGATGGGCAGAACAGTGGCAAATGGAATTCAATCCAGATAAGTGTGAGATAATGCATTTGGGGAGATCTAAAAAGGCAAGGGAATATACATTAAATTGTACGACACTGAAAAGTGTAGAGAGGAACAAAGGACCTTGGAGTGCAGGTGCACAGATCCCTGAAGGTAGCAGGCCAGGTAGCTAAGGTGGTTAAGAAGATACATATGGAATACTTGCCTTTATAAGTCGAGGCATGGAATACAAGAGCAAGGAGGTTATGCTTGAACTGTATAAAACACTGGTTAGGCCGCAGCTGGAGTACTGCGTGCAGTTCTGGTCACAACATTACAGAAAGATGTGATTGCACTAGAGAGGGTACAGAGGAGATTTACAAGAATGTTGCTTGGACTGGAGAATTTTGGCTATGAGGAAAGATTGGAGCTGCGGCCTAACCAGTGTTTTATACAGTTCAAGCATAACGTCCTTACTCTTGTATTCCATGCCTCGACTTATAAAGGCAAGTATTCCATATGTCTTCTTAACCACCTTCGCTACCTGGCCTGCTACCTTCAGGGATCTGTGGACCTGCACTCCAAGGTCCTTTGTTCCTCTCTACACTTTTCTTTGGAACAGAAGAGGCTGAGGGGAGACCTGATTGAGGTGTATAAAATTATGAGGGGCCTGGATAGAGTGGATAGGAAGGACCTATTTCTCTTGGCAGAGGAGTCAACAACTAGAGGGGCATAGATTTAAAGTAAATGGGGGGAGGTTTAGAGGAGATACGAGGAGAAATTTCTTCACCCAGAGGGTGGTGGGGGTCTGGAACTCACTGCCTGAAAGGGTGCTGGAGGCAGAAATCCTCACCATATTTTAAAAATACTTGGATGTGCACTTAAAGTGCCGTAACCTACAGGACTACGGACCAGAAGTTGGAAAGTAGGATTAGGCCAAAATGTTCTCCTTCTGTGCTTTATATTTCAATGATTCTATGATTTTATGCCCTTGTCCTTACATAGGATTACATAGGATTACATTGGTGGTAGAGGTTGTGGGCTGGAAAGAGTTATTGAAGGAAGTTTGGCAAGTTGTTGCTGTATTCTGCAAATAGTACAACTGCTGTCACAGTGTGCTGGTGGTGGAGGGGTATATATACAGTTCACTGGTAGAGGTACCGATGAAGCTGATTGCTTTGTCCTGGATGATGCCTGATATGTATTGTATTGCATTTTGTTAATTGAACATTCGATGGCCCCTGATGGGAGTAAGCAATTACACTCCAGGGTCTTGTTCCATATTGTTTGTTATATCCAGAGATTAAGGCTGCGATTTTGCCGACCAAGTCGGGTCCGAGGCTTGTAGCGAGGTCCCGGCCCGCTGTCTGTTCCATCCCGCTCTCTACAAGTGATTTTAACTTGATTGGGCTGGTACGCCGCCCAACGAGGTTCCTGGCCAATTAAAAGGAAGTGGATCTGGTGACATCATTTGATGACGCATCATCAGCTGGTTTCCTTAAAGGGACCATGTCCACATTGATTTTGACTGCTGTCAGTGTTCTACAGCATTGAGGTGCTGCAAACACAGACAAACACTGCACAGAGGTGCACGGCTGCATCCTTCGACTCCTTCCATATGCTTATGAAAGCAGTCACAGCACGCAGGGAGGTTCTCTTCCCTTGCCGTGAGCGGAATAAATCTCCCGAGGAGACCAACACAGCCTGGTTGCACATTGCACAGGAGGACATAGAAACATAGAAACATAGAAAATAGGTGCAGGAGTAGGCCATTCAACCCTTCTAGCCTGCACCGCCATTCAATGAGTTCATGGCTGAACATGCAACTTCAGTACCCCATTCCTGCTTTCTCGCCATACCCCTTGATCCCCCTAGTAGTAAGGACTACATCTAACTCCTTTTTGAAGATATTTAGTGAATTGGCCTCAACAACTTTCTGTGGCAGAGAATTCCACAAGTTCACCACTCTCTGGGTGAAGAATTTTCTCCTCATCTCGGTCCTAAGGCTTACCCCTTATCCTTAGACTTTGACCCCTGATTCTGGACTTCCCCAACATTGGGAACATTCTTCCTGCATCTAACCTGTCTAAACCCGTCAGAATTTGAAATGTTTCCATGAGATCCCCTCTCATTCTTCTGAACTCCAGTGAATACAGGCCAGTTGATCCAGTCTTTCTTGATATGTCAGTCCTGCCATCCCGGGAATCAGTCTGGTGAACCTTCGCTGCACTCCCTCAATAGCAAGAATGTCCTTCCTCAGATTAGGAGACCAAAACTGTACACAATACTCCAGGTGTGGCCTCACCAAGGCCCTGTACAACTGTAGTCACACCTCCCTGCACCTGTACTCAAATCCCCTCGCTATGAAGGCCTACATGCCATTTGCTTTCTTAACCACCTGCTGTACCTGCATGCCAACCTTCAATGACTGATGTACCATGACACCCAGGTCTCGTTGCACCTCCCCTTTTCCTAATCTGTCACCATTCAGATAATAGTCTGTCTCTCTGTTTTTACAACCAAAGTGGATAACCTCACATTTATCCACATTATACTTCATCTGCCATGCATTTGCCCACTCACCGAACCTATCCAAGACACTCTGCACCCTCATAGCATTCTCCTCTCAGCTCACACTGCCACCCAACTTAGTGTCATCCGCAAATTTGGAGATACTACATTTAATCCCCTCGTCTAAATCATTCATGTACAATGTAAACAGCTGGGGCCCCAGCACAGAACCTTGCGGTACCCCACTAGTCACTGCCTGCCATTCTGAAAAGTATCCATTTACTCCGACTCTTCGCTTCCTGTCTGCCAACCAGTTCTCAATCCACATCAGCACACTACCTCCAATCCCATGTGCTTTAACTTTGCACATTAATCTCTTGTGTGGGACCTTGCCGAAAGCTTTCTGAAAGTCCAAATACACCACATCAACTGGTTCTCCCTTGTCCACTCTACTGGAAACATCCTCAAAAAATTCCAGAAGATTTGTCAAGCATGATTTCCCTTTCACAAATCCATGCTGACTTGGACCTATTATGTCACCTTCTTCCAAATGCGCTGCTATGACAGCCTTAATAATTGATTCCATCATTTTACCCACTACCGATGACAGGCTGACCAGTCGATAATTCCTTGTTTTCTCTCTCCCTCCTTTTTTAAAAAGTAGGGTTACATTGGCTACCCTCCACTCCATAGGAACTGATCCAGAGTCTATGGAATGTTGGAAAATGACTGTCAATGCATCCGCTATTTCCAAGGCCACCTCCTTAAGTACTCTGGGATGCAGACCATCAGGCCCTGGGGATTTATCGGCCTTCAATCCCATCAATTTCCCAAACACAATTTCCCAACTAATAAGGATTTCCCTCAGTTCCTCCTTCTTACTAGACCCTCTGACCCCTTTTATATCCAGAAGATTGTTTGTGTCCTCCTTAGTAATACCGAACCAAAGTACTTGTTCAATTGGTCTGCCATTTCTTTGTTCCCAATTATGACTTCCCCTGATTCTGACTGCAGGGGACCTATGTTTGTCTTTACTAACCTTTTCCACTTTACATATCTATAGAAGCTTTTGCAGTCCATTTTAATGTTCCCTGCAAGCTTCCTCTCGTACTCTCGTATTTCCCTGCGCTAATCAAACCCTTTGCCATCTTCTGCTGAGTTCTAAATTTCTCCCAGTCCCCGGGTTCGCTGCTATTTCTGGCCAACTTGTATGCCACTTCCTTGGCTTTAATGCTATCCCTGATTTCCCTTGATAGCCACGGTTGAGCCACCTTCCCTTTTTTATTTTTACGCCAGACAGGGATGTACAATTGTTGTAGTTCATCCATGCGGTCTCTAAATGTCTGCCATTGCCCATCCACTGTCAACCCCTTAAGTATCATTCGCCAATCTATCCTAGCCAATTCACGCCTCATACCTTCAAAGTTACCCTTCTTTAAGTTCTGGACCATGGTCTCTGAATTAACTGTTTCATTCTCCATCCTAATGCAGAATTCCACCATATTATGGTCACTCTTCCCCAAGGGGCCTCGCACAATGAGATTGCTAATTAATCCTCTCTCATTACACAACACCCAGTCTAAGTTGGCCTCCCCCCTAGTTGGTTCCTCAACATATTGGTCTAGAAAACCATCCCTTATGCACTCCAGGAAATCCTCCTCCACCATATTGTTTCCAGTTTGGTTAGCCCAATCTATATGCATATTAAAGTCACCCATGATAACTGCTGCAACTTTATTGCATGCACCCCTAATTTCCTGTTTGATGCCCTCCCCAACATCACTACTACTGTTTGGAGGTCTGTACACAACTCCCACCAGCATTTTCTGCCCTTTGGTATTCCATAGCTCCACCCATACCGATTCCACATCATCCAAGCTAATGTCTTTCCTTACAATTGCATTAATTTCCTCTTTAACCAGCAGCGCCACCCCGCCTCCTTTTCCTTTCTGTCTATCCTTCCTAAATGTTGAATACCCTTGGATGTTGAGTTCCCAGCCTTGGTCACCCTGGAGCCATGTCTCCACATAAGCAGGGATGTCATCAGGAGGACCAGGCTGCAGTGGTGTAAGCCTTTCAATAGATCATGAAACATTACTGCAAAGCCATGCTCAACCTGACCGTGCTCTGCCACTCATCGCATCCCCATCACTCTGCCTTTCCTACCCTGCTCCTGCACATCCTTACTCACACCTTGCACCTCTACCCATCTCTCTCTATCTATATACATTATCACTTCCCTATCTCACTAGCCATCCCTCACACTTGCCCTCATCCTAGTCTAATCATACCAGCTAACGACACACAAGAGTAGGCACTTGGGTGTTATCGCCAAAGTTCATGTAAAGTTTCTGGTAATGTGTTGTCAATCATTGAAACCTTTATTTTGAACAGTTTGCGTTCTTCAACAGTTCTGTGTGCACCTTTGGAAGTGGCTGAGTGAGTTGCAGTGAATGGTGAGACGTAACACTACCCCCCACAATGCTGATGAGTGTGAAAGGAATGGCTTGGGCAATGTAGGAATGCTTTATGGTGTTGGTGTGGGGTGGTGCCAACCTGGCGCATCATGTGGCAGCCAGCGTGTACAGCATCAAGTGAAGTAAATCTGGCCTGGATGAGGCCATCCCTGGTGTCCCAGGCAGCAATGTGGCCGGGTGCTGATGCCCTCTTTCCTCTGCGGCATCAATTAATTGCTGCAGATTTCAGACCAATACCAGCAAGGCATCCTACTGGAAACTAACCAACCAAAGTTCTATGTGTGATATTGCACATAGATTTATTACAATACAGCATTCCATGTTGACTGTTCAGGTGGACGTAAAAGATCCCATGGCACTATTTGAAGAAGAGCAAGGAGTTTTCGCAGAAACTTGGCCAACTTTTATCCTTCACCAAAAACAGCTTCTCCGGAGATTTATCTCATTTGCAACTTGTGGGACCTTGCTGGGCACAAATTGGTCACTGCATTTGTCGACATAACAAAAGTGACTATACTTCCGAAGTAATTAATTGTCTGTAAATCACTTTGGGACAACCGGAGAATGTGATGAGGATTTATATTATTACAACATATGAAATAAGAAATAGGAGCAGGAGTAGGCCATTGACCCCTCGAGCCATTTAATAAGATCATGGCTGATCTGATCTTGGGCTCAGCTCCACTTCCCTGCCCACTTCCCATAATCCTTCACTCCTTTATCATTCAAAAACCTGTCTATCTCCACCTTAAATATATTCTCGAGGGCAGAGAATTCCACAAGATTTACCACCCTCTGAGAGAAGAAATTTTTCCTCATCTCAGTTCTAAATGAGCAACGCCTTATTCTGAAACTATGCCCCCAAGTTCTAGATTCCCCCACGAGCGGAAACATCCTCTCTGTATCTACCTTGTCGAGTCCCCTCAGTATGTTATGTTTCAATAAGTTCACCTCTCATTCTTCTAAACTCCAATGAGTATAGATCCAACCTGCTCAACCTTTCTTCAAAAGTCAACCCCTTCATCTCAGTAATCAACCCAATGAACCTTCTCTGAACTGCCTTCAGTGGAAGTATATCCCTCCTTAAATAAGGAGACCAAAACTGTACGCAGTACTCCAGGTGTGGCAGGACTTCCCTACTTTTATACTCCGCCCCCCTTGCAATAAAGGTCAACATTCCATTTGCCTTCCTGATTACTTGCTGTAGGTGCATACGAACATTTTGTGTTTCATGCACAAGGACCACCAGGTCCCGCTGTACTGCAGCATTTTGTAATCTCTTTGCATTTAAATAATAATTTTATTTTTTTATTTTTCCAAATTGGATAACCTCACACTTTCCCACATTATACTCCATCAATGATTAGATGAAGGAATTGAGAGTAATATCTCCAAGTTTGCAGATGACACTAAGTTGGGTGGCGGTGTGAGCTGTGAGGAGGATGCTAAGAGGCTGCAGAGTGACATGGACAGGTTAGGTGAGTGGGTAAATGCATGGCAGATGCAGTATAATGTGGATAAATGTAAGGTTATCCACTTTGGTGGCAAAAACACAAAGGCAGAGTATTATCTGAATGGCAGCAGATTAGGAAAAGGGGAGGTGCAACGAGATCTGGGTGTCATGGTTCATCAGTCATTGAAGGTTGGCATGCAGGTGCAGCAGGCGGTGTTGGCCTTCATAGCTAGGGGGTTTGAGTATGGGAGCAGGGAGGTCTTGCTGCAGCAATACAGGGCCTTGGTGAGGCCTCACCTGAAATATTGTGTTCAGTTTTGGTCTCCTAATCTGAGGAAGGACGTTCTTCTATTGAGGGAGTGCAGCGAAGGTTCACCAGACTGATTCCCGGGATGGCAGGACTGACATATGAGGAGAGACTGGATCGACTGGGCCTATATTCACTGGAGTTTAGAAGAATGAGAGGGGATCTCATAGAAACATATAAAATTCTGACGGGACTGGAAAGGTTGGATGCAGGAAGAATGTCCCCAATGCTGGGGGAGTCCAGAAGCAGTGGTCACAGTCTAAGGATAAGCCATTTAGGACTGAGATGAGGAGAAACTTCTTCACTCAGAGAGTTGTTAACCTGTGGAATTCTCTTCTGCAGAGAGTTGTTGATGCCAGGTCATTAGATATATTCAAGAGGGAGTTGGATATGCCCTTATGGCTAAAGGGATCAAGAGATATTGAGAGAAAGCAGGAAAGGGGTACTGAGGTGAATGATCAGCTATGATCTTATTGAATGGTGGTGCAGGCTCGAAGGGCCGAATGGCCTACTGCTGCACCTATTTTTCTATGTTTCTACGTTGCTATCTGCCAAATGTTTGCCCACTCACTTAGCCTGTCTATATCCGCTGGCAGATACTTTGTGTCCTCCTCACAATTTTCTTTCCCACCCATCTTTGTATCATTAGCAAACTTTGCTACATTACACGCAGTCCCTTCATCCAAGTCATCAATATAGATTGTAAATAGTTGAGGCCCCAGCACCGATCCCTGCGGCATCCCACTAGTTACCGTTTGCCTACCAGAAAAAGACCCATTCATCCCGACTCTTTTTTCTGTTATTTAGCCAATCCTCTATCCATGCTAATATATTACCTCCAACCCCATGAACTCTTATAGAAACATAGAAATCTACAGCACAGAAGGAGACCATTTCAGCCCATCGTGTCCGCACCGGCTGACAAAGAGCCACATGGCCCTTGGTCACCAGCCCATAGGTTACATACAAACCTATGAACAATGATGGCAAGGCTAAGAGCACCCAACTCAACCAATCCGCCTCACCCCAACTGCGACACCCCTTATACTAAAACTTTCTACACTCCACCCCAACCGGAGTGATGTGATCTCCTGGGAGAGTCAAAAAACAGATAAAAACCCAGGCCAATTAAGGGAGAAAAAATCTGTGAAAATTCCTCTCCGACCCATCCAGGCGATCGAAACTAGTCCAGGAGATCTCCTTGGCCGTATTCTATTCCCTTCAGTACTTACCATTATATCTACTCCATCCAACAAAAGGTCATCCAGTCTAATCCCAAATTCCAGTTCCAGGTCCGTAACCCTGCAGGTTACTGCATTTTAAATGCCCATCCAACCATCTCTTAAAAGTGGTGAGGGTTTCTGCATCCACCGCTCTTCCAGGCAGCGAGTTCCAGATCCCCACAACCCTCTGCGTAAAGAAGCTCCCCGTCAAATCCCCTCTAAACCTTCCACCAACCATCTTAAAACTATACCCCCTCGTAATAGACCCCTCCACCAATGGAAATAGATCCTTACTATCCACTATGTCCAGGCCCCTCAATATTTTGTATACCTCAATGAGGTCTCCTCTCAACTTCCTCTGTTCCAATGCGAACAAACCCAGCCTATCCAATCTGTCCTCATAACTAAGATTCTCCTTTCCAGGCAACATTCTAGTAATTCTCCTCTGCACCCTCTCCTTCTTATAATATGGCGACCAGAACTACACGCAATGCTCCAGCTGTGGTGTAACCAAAGTATTATACAACTTCAGCATAACCTCCCTGCTCTTATATTCTATGCCTCGGCCAATTAAGGCAAGCATTCCGTAAGCCTTCTTAACCACCTTATCCACCTGGCCTGCTACTTTCAGGGATCTGGGGACAAGCACTCCAAGGGCCCTTTGTTCATCTACTCTATTAAATGGCCTACCGCTTAATGTGTATACCCTTTCCTTATTAGTCCTCCGAAAGTGCATCACCTCACACTTCTCTGAATTAAATTGCATTTGCCACTGCTCTGCCCACCTGACCAGTCGATTGATATCCTCCTGCAGCCCATGACTTTCCTCTTCATTATCAACCACACAGCCAATTTTAGTGTTGTCTGCAAACTTCTTAATCATACTCCCGACATTCAAATCTAAATTGTTGATATATACCACAAAAGGCAAGGGTCCTAGTACTGAGCCCTGCGGAACCCCACTGGAAACATCCTTCCAATTACAAAGACATCCATCAACCATTACCCTTTGCTTCCGAACTCCAAGTCAATTTTGGATCCAACTTGACACTTTGTCCTGTATCCCATAGGCTTTAGCCTTCATGACCAGTCTACCATGTGGAGCCTTATCAAAAGCTTTGCTAAAGTCTATATGTACGTACTACCTTCATCGATCCTCTTGGTTACCTCCTCAAAAAATTCAATCAGGTTAGTCAGACATGATCCTCCCTTAACAAATCCGTGCTGACTATCCCTAATTAATCCTTGTCTTTCCAAATGTCTTTCAGGATTTTTTCCAAAAATTTTCCCACCACTGAGGTTAGGCTGACAGGCCTGTAATTACTCAGCCTATCCCTTTCTCCCTTCTTAAACAAGAGTACTACATTAGCAGTCCTCCAATCCTCTGCCACCATGCCTAGATCCAAAGAGGACCGGAAAATGATGGTCAAGGACTCTGCTATTTCCTTTTTTACTTCGCTCAACAGCCTGGAATGCATTTCATCTGTGCCTGGGGACTTTTCTACTTTCAAAGCTGCTAAACATCTTAATACTTCCTCTCCCACTATATTTATTTCATCCAGAATATCACACTCCTCCTCGATAGCAGTATTTGCATTGCCCCTTTCCTTTGTGAAAACAGATGCAAAGTATTCGTTAAGAACCCTCCCAACATCTTCCGCCTCCACACAAAGATTACCGTTATGGTCTCTAATAAGCCCTACCTTTTCTTTAGTTACCCTCTTACTCTTAATATATTTATAAAACATCTTAGGGTTTTCCTTAATTTTACTGGCCAAGATTTTCTCGTACTCTCTCTTAGCATTCCTAATATCCTTTTTAACTTTGCCTCTTAACTTCCTATATTCCTCTAAAGATTCTATAGTATTTAGCCGTTGATATATGACATAAGCATCCCTTTTTTTCTTAACCCTCCTCTGTAAATCCCTAGACATCTAGGGGGCTCTAGAATTATTTTTCCCAGCCTTTTTTTTAAGGGCACATGTTTGCCTTAGTCTTCCGGATCTCCTCCTTAAATGCCTCCCGCTGTTCCAACACTGATTTACCCACAAGTAGCTGTTTCCAGTCCACCAAATCACTCCTTAACTTAGCAAAATTAGGTTTTCCCTAATTTGTAACTTTTATTCCAGGCCTATTCTTGACCTTATCCATAAGCAACTTGAATCTAACTGAATTATGGTCACTGGCACCTAAGTGCTCTTCACGAATACCCCTTAAACCTGCCCAGCTTCATTCCCCAAAACTAAATCCAAGACCGCCCTCTCTCGTGTTGGGCTTGCTACATACTGACTAAAAAAGTTCTCTTGAATGCATTTCAAGAATTCCGCACCCGCTATATTCTTCATACTATATTTGTCCCAATCAATATTTGGATAATTAAAATCCCCTCCTATTACTACTCTATGGTTTTTGGACTTCATAGCAGTTTGCCTACATATATGCTCCTCTATCTCTCTCCCACTGTTTGGGGGTCTATAATGCATGCTCAGCAATGTGATCGCCCCTTTTTTATTTTTCAATTCGACCCATATGGCCTCATTTGATGATCTCTCTAACATATCATCCCTCCTCACCACTGTAATATTTTCTTGAATCAGTACCGTAACCCCGCCCCTTTCCCCCCCCCTCTCTATCTTGTCCAAAAATCCTGCAGCCAGGAATATTGATCTGCCAAACCTGCCCCTCTTTCAGCCATGTTTCTGTAATAGTTATAATGTCATACTCCTAAGTGTCTACCTGTGCACTTAGCTCATCCACCTTATTCCCTCTACTCCTTGCATTAAAGTACATACCATTCAGCATGGGAAGACCTCCTTGCTTACTACATATTAAGTACTGTCTCCTCTGTCTTACAGATTTGCTTTCTAGATTCTTGCTATCCAATTTCTGCTTTATTTCTTTCCCTTTTGAATTAGTTCTCAGGTTCCAATCCCCCTGCCAAGCTAGTTTAAACTCTCCCCAACAGCACTAGCAAAACTCCCCACGAGGATATTGGTCCCGGCGCTGTTGAGGTGCAAACCGTCCGGTTTGTACAGGTCCCATCTCCCCCAGAAGCGGTCCCAATGCCTCAAGAATTTTAAGGCCTCCCTCCGACACCAACTTTCCAGCCACATGTTCATCCTCTCTATCCGTCTATTCTTATACTCATTAGCACGTGGCACGGGTAGTAACCCGGAGATTACTACCTTTGAGGTCCTACCCTTTAATTATCTTCCTAGTTCCCTGAATTCTTCCTGTCGGACCTCATCCCTTATTTTACCTATGTCGTTGGTCCCGATATGGACCACGACATTTAGTTGTTTACACCCCCCCGCAACCCCCAGGATGCCCTGCGTCCGCTCTGTGACATCCTTGACCCTGGCACCAGGGAGGCACAAAACCATTCGAGAGTCATGTCTACGGCCGCAGAAACGCCTGTCTGTTCCCCTAACTATAGAATCCCCTATCACTAGGGGCTCTTTTGCTCTCCGTCCCTTCCCCCTGTGCAGCTGAGCCACCCATGGTGCTTTGGAAT
Organism: Pristiophorus japonicus; assembly: GCF_044704955.1. Classification (NCBI taxonomy): domain Eukaryota; kingdom Metazoa; phylum Chordata; class Chondrichthyes; family Pristiophoridae; genus Pristiophorus; species Pristiophorus japonicus. The sequence continues at coordinate 76,660,234 of NC_091993.1, read as the reverse complement.
TGGCTCTGGCTGCACTCCCCAGAGGCACCATCGACCTTACCGATGCTCAGAAGTGAATATTGGTTTGAAAGTGAGATGGACTCACGGGGGGACTCCTGCGCTACCTGCCTAGCACACTTACTACGTCTGGTGGTCACCCATTTCCCCTCTACCTGCACCGCCTTTAAGCTGTGGAGTGACCACCTCCTGAAACATGCTATCCACGTAGTTCTCAGCCTCGCGGATGCACCTTACTGACTCCACCCGCTGCTCCAGCTCCGAAAACGCGGAGCTCAAGAAGTTGAAGCTGGAGACACCTCCTGCACACATGGTTGTCTAGGCTGCGCAAAGTGTCCAGGACTTCCCACATGCCACAGGATGTGTACTCCACGGGACTGAGCTGCACTGCCATCCCTCTAGTTAGATTTATCTAGTTTAAAACCTACTTAAAAAGAAATAGAGAAAAGAGAGCTACTTACCAACTCACCTCACCGACTTCTGAGGCCTCCGAACTCCCGGTCTCCGAACTGCTGTACTCACCGATCTCACAGGGCCTACCTTTTCACCGACCTCCCGACTCACCGACTCGCCAACCTCAGGGTCTTACCGACTCACCGACATCCCGACTCGCCGACCTCCCGACTCAATGATCTCCCAACTCGACGATCTCCCAGCTTGCCGACCTCAGGGCCTTACCAACTCGTCGACCTCCCAACTCACCGACCTCCCGACTCGTTATCTTGTGCAGTAACCTCTTATGTGGCACCTTATTGAATGCCTTCTGAAAATCCAAATACACAACATCCACTGATTCCCCCTTATCCACCCTGCTCGTTACATACTCAAAGAACTCCAGAAAATTTGTCAAACATGATTTCCCTTTCATAAGACCATGATGACTCTCAGGGCTGGCGCAATCTTTAGGCAATCGAGATGCTAGCCTAGGGCGGCAAAATTTGGGGTGCGCCAAAAGATGGCGTGGATCCGATCTTGCGGAACAGTTTACTTTGTAGCTTCACGGGTTGTTACGCCGAACAAACTCAGGGGAACAATTCATCTGAAACTAAACGGTTGCTTCCAACACAAGTTACACTTTTAAAATAAAAATACAGAGCGTTGAGCTTTGAATGGTTGGCCGTATTAATGAGATAGTTTATTTTAATTGAATGTCTTGGTCGGTGGAGACGGCACCATTTTAATCTACCGTGCGCGTCCTAAATAGTTCTAGCCCCAGAGAAGCTGTTTAAGCCTGGCTGAAGTTTCACGGGCTAAATGGGATTGTGCAGCCGATGACTCAGCAGAGAGAAGACTGACTCGGGCAGACTATCTCACTGCCATCATCCTGCAACTCTTGATTTCCACGTAACTCACCCACGATGTCAGTTTCTTCTCCTGCGGGTGACGCACAGAAGAAAAACCCCGCCCCGGAGTTGGCGCCTGTTGCTGCCTTTCAGGACCACCCACGGTTCACAAACAACAAAAAAACAACCTGGCTTCTTCTCATATGATATTGTTATTAATTTTTATCATTAGGCCAATTACCTTTTCACAACAGCGGTCCCATTTAACCTACGCCATTTTGGGACCATGCTTTGATAGTGCATGAAACATGACTCCTTTAATGTACAATCAAATGCAAAAACAGATCCCTATTTCCACCAGATGCATTTCTCTCGACTCTCGAGATACACCACTGTTTAATCCTGATAAGAGTATCATTAAATTGCCCAAGAATGTTACGTTTGAGCCAAGATTACACTTGAATCCAGATTTCTATGCATGGCAGATAACATGGATAACTTCCAAATCTTGACTGAATTATCCATTATGAAACAGGATCTTAAGGAGATTTTTTTCTCACACAAAATCTATCACACTTTTCAAATACTTGTTGTTTTAGGTTAAGTTGACGACAATTTCTTCCCTGTGCGTTTAAATGGAGCAAGCAACTTGGGACAAGGAACTCATTGAAACAGAAACAATGGGTTGACAGTATTCTGAAGTCAGATTATGCGTAATTATGTACAATATCTTGGCAACCATTCCCGAATGTCTCCAGCTGCCATAAGGTGATTCTGTTGTTTGCTTTGCTGGGTTCCATTTGGTTTCTGAGCGCTAACTTTACTGGGTTATTTGGGCAGGTGTTTATCTGCTGGCTTGTTTCCATTCCCTGCAGTTACTCAAGTTAAAGGGTAATCGATGATATCGCGTCGCTTCTGGGGCTCTGTTTCACTCCTGTACTATTTCATATTTGCCTTTCTTTCAGTCGGAATGACATAGCAGGGAATTAAAAAATCACATGTTTGAAGGAATCATGTGATAGATTGGTGAAGCTGTGGTGCATCACATCGTTACTCATGTATTTGAATTCCAAACAGTCTAATAGCACCAGTCTTGTGAGGAAAGGGACACCTTGTGCCCAGTAATCAGGGTGCTCAGTGTAATGAGATGCTTGTACAAACTGTCTATGCTTTTATCGAGGAATTTTGAGGAAAACACATATAGCCCGAAACTCAAAAGCAAGCCATTAAAAGAGATACAACAGTGAGCGCACATTAAAACATATACACAAAAATAAAACTGAAAGTAAACATACTTATTGCGATCCATTATTAAAATGTCAAATGTTGACTACCCAGATTAATTTGGCCAAAAAGGTACCTAACCCAGGCACCCTGTGAGATTGGGAATGGGGGTTTATGTTAAGTGGGGGGAAGAGGTGGATGTAGAAGTTTGTGCACAACATGATTTGACATTTCTGTAAGAAAGTTTCCATTGAGGTTCTTTCACTCGGCTTGTCCCCGCCACTCTCTCCTTCGAATTCACCCGAATTAATCCCCCTTTAGCAGGTTATTTAATTCCCGCCTTTCACGCATTATAGTACAAATATGGAGATGAGCTCAGCCAGTTGTCTTGCAGAGGCTCTACCTTATAAAAAGCTTGAACAAAGAATCTGACCAGATACTGTAAGCTCAAAATAATATGTGACCGTAGTCCTTTCCAGAGTCCCTCTCCAGCCTGTGAGGCCTCCTTATGTACAGGTGCTCCCAAGGGATTGTGGGATCCCTTGGGACTCCAGGGGATGAGCCGTCTGGTAGTAAAACAAGGTATTTACAGGTTTACATATAGAACAACACCACCACCCCCAAAGTCAATAGTGTAACTATTTACAATGCGAGACGATCTGGGGCCTTCTTTTCACTGGTTGATCAACTCAGTGCAAATGTTGGTTTTGGTGAGTCGTTTGTTGGGTCACTGGGGTGCTACGCAACTGGTCTTGCAGGGCTGCTGGGTGTGGTGAGTCCTGCTGGACTGCTGCAGGTGATGGGTTCTGCTTCGTGGTCAACCGCTGGGTCAGTTGCCACTTGTTTGTGTGTTGGAGGGTTGAAAAAGGTAGAGTCTATTGTGGGTTGTTCTGGATAGTCCGTGAATCTGAGTTTGGTTTGGTCCAAGTATTTTCTGCAGGTGAGTCCATTTGAAAGTTTGACCAGAAACACCCTACTCCCCTCTTTGGCCACGGCAGTGCTGGGAAGCCACTTGGGACCATGTTCATAGTTCAACACAAATAATCTCGATTTCGCAAGACACATTTGCGCTATCATGATATGTATTCTGTTGAAGCTGCCTGCTCTCTACCTGTTCATATAGATCAGGGTGGACTAACGAGAGCCTTGTCTTAAGTGCCCTTTTCATGAGCAGCTCAGGGGAGGAACCCCAGTGAGCAAGTGGGGTCTTGTGCGGTAACTAAACAGGACTCAGGATAGGCGAGTCTGCAGTGAGCCTTCAGTTACCTTCTTCAAGCTCTGCTTGATTGTTTGCACTGCTCACTCTGCCTGACCATTGGACGCTGGTTTAAACGGGGCAGATGTGACATGTTTGATCCCATTGCGGGTCATGAACTCTTTGAACTCGGCACTGGTGAAGCATGGCCCATTGTCGCTCACAAGGACGTCAGGCAGGCCATGCGTGGCAAACATGGCCCGCAGGCTTTCAATGGTGGCAGCAGACGTGCTTGCCGACATTATCTCATGTTCAATCCATTTGGAGTACGCATCTACAACCACAAGGAACATTTTTCCCAAGAATGGGCCTGCATAGTCGACATGGAGGGCCAAGACCATAAACTTAGTGGCGCCTCCCTGGGTGCATTGCTTAACTGTGAACATGTGTTACATTTGTGCATTCAGGACTTTAAGTCTGCATCAATACCGGGCCACCACACGTGGGATCTGGCTATCGCTTTCATCATTACAATGTCTGGGTGGGTACTGTGGAGGTCGCTAATGAAAGTGTCCCTGCCCTTTTTTGGCAATACCACCCGATTACCCCATAGGAGGCAATCTGCCTGTATGGACATTTCATCTCTGCGCCGCTGGTATGGCTTTATTTCTTCCTGCATCTCTAACGGGACACTGGAGCAACTCCCGTGGAGCACACAGTTTTTTTACTAAGGACAGTAAGGGGCCCTGGCTCATCCAGGTTCTAATCTGTCAAGTGGTAACAGGTGATTGCTCACTCTCGAATGCTTCCATTATCATAACTAAATCTGCAGGCTGTGCCATCTCCACCCCTTTGGTGGGCAATGGCAGCCTACTGAGAGCATCGGCACAGTTTTCTGAGCCTGGCTTGTGGTGGATGGCGTAGTTGTATGTGGACAACGTGAGCGCCCATCTCTGGATGCGGGCTGATGCATTCGTATTTATCCCCTTACTTTCAGAAAAGAGGGATATAAGTGGCTTATGGTCGGTTTCCAATTCAAATTTGAGCCCAAACAGATATTGATGCATTTTCTTTACCCCATAAACACACGCTAATGCTTCTTTTTCGATCATGCTGTAGGCCATCTCAGCCTTGGACAGACTTCTGGATGCATAAGCAACCGTTTGCAATTTCCCAGATTCATTAACTTGTTGCAATACACACCCAACACTGTATGACGACGCATCACATGCTAGTACCAAATGCTTACATGGATCATAAATCACCAGCAATTTATTTGAACATAACAGTTTCCTAGCTTTCTCAAAGGCATTTTCTTGGCTTTTACCCAATACCCATTCATCTCTTTTACGCAGTAAAGAGTGCAGTGGTTCTAACATTGTGCTATGACCCGGTAAGAAGTTACCAAAGTAGTTCAGGAGTCCTAGAAATGACCGCAGCTCCGTCACGTTTTGTGGTTTCGGTGCGTTCTTGATTGCCTCCGTCTTCGAATCGGTGGGTCTGATGCCATCCGCCACGATTCTTCTCCCTAGGAACTCCACTTCAGGCACCAGGAAAACACACTTCGGGCATTTTAACCTGAGCCCCACACGATTAAGTCAACTAAGAACCTCCTCCAGTTTCTGCAGGTGCTCGAGAGTGTCCCGCACTGTAACCGAGATGTCGTCCTGGAAGACCACAGTGCGCGGGACTGACTTCAGCAAGCTTTCCATGTTCCTCTGAAATATCGCCGCATCTGATCGAATCCCAAATGGACATCTGTTGTAAATGAAGAGACCTTTGTGCTTGTTGATGCAGGTGAGGCCCTTCGATGATTCCTCCAGCTCCTGCGACATGTAGGCCGAGGTCAAGTCCAGCTTTGTGAATGTTTTTCATCCCGTTAGCGTCGTAAATAGGTCATCTGCCTTTGGTAGCGGGTATTGATCCTGCAGGGAGAAACGATTGATAGTTACTTTGTAATCACCACAGATTCTGACGGTGCCGTTTTCCTTGAGGACTGGAACAATCGGACTGGCCCACTCATTGAATTCGATTGCCGAAATGATGCCCTCTCATTGTAGCCAGTCCAGCTTGATCTCTACCCTCTATCTCATCATGTACGGTACCGCTCTCGCCTTGTGATGGATGGGTCGCGCCCCCGGTATCAAGTGGATCTGCACTTTTGCTCCTTGCAACTTCCCGATGCCCGGTTCGAACAGCGAGCGGAACTTGTTTAGGACCTGGGCACATGAAGTGTCATCGACGGATGAGAGCGCTCAGACATCATCCCAATTCCAGCATATCTTTCCCAGCCAGCTTCTGCCGAACAGCGTGGAGCCATCGTCCGGTACCACCAAGTGTGGTAAATTGTGCACCGCTCCATCGTAGGAGACCTTTACAGTAGCATTGCCAATTACGGGAATCAGTTCCTTTGTGTACGTTCTCAGTTTAGTACGAATGGGAGTCAGGACTGGCCTTGAGGCGTTGTTGCACCACAATTTACCGAAAGTCTTTTTGCTCATTATGGACTGGCTAGCGCCCGTGTCCTGCTCCATTGACACCGGGAGTTCATTTAATTCAACCTTCAGCATTATTAAGGGACATTTTGTGGTAAATGTGTGCACCCCAGATACCTCTGCCTCCTCCGTCTGAGGCTCTGGTTCATGGTGATCCCTGTGGATCTGTCATCATCTGCAACATGGCAGTTTGCAGGATTAGCAGGGTTGGAAGTGAAGGGTATAAAATTCGTGGGAAACCGCCGCCAGTGTTTGGACTCATTAGAATGGAAATTTAATTTGGAACTATCTACCAGAAAGTTTGAAATCCTAAAGTACACGTGGAAGAAACTCCAAACTTTAATCGAATTTGGGATTTTACGAGACAAATTTAGTCTGTGTGGGCAGGGCTAGAGAACTAAAGGATGACTATCCTACAAAGAAACCAGTTTGAGTATTGAAGCTGTCTGGGGTATTGAAACTAAAGTAAATTGTCTGGAGAATTATGGCTACTCGAAGAACCCTTCTCCACAAGAGTCATTAACATAGCAACAATTAACCCAGAGATAGCTAACCATCATCCAGCATATGCATAACAACAAAGGCCCATTCAGCCCGTATGAAAAAACCCAAGCACAGACAGACATTGCAAATACCAAGCTAATATTTCCATCAAGAAACAGATTTAGAAGATCGACACACCCAAGACAGGTTAACATATTAATGAGCACGCCAAAATATGACAAAGAAATATCAAGCCCGCCAACAATTACACAAAGAATCCGGGCTGATTTGGCACGAAGATTAGAACAGCACCAAAGGTATAACTGGGCCCTGCCTTAACAAAGGGTATGCAATGCTTATGCTATGGTATGCTATGCTATGCATCAGATCAAGAAGGGAGAGAGATTAACGCAACAGTTGTAACTAACTTATCCAGCCTCGACGTCCTGAAATCAGAAAAGGAAGGAAGAACATCGCCATCGCGGCAGCAACCGACCACAGCCAACGTGGTACCACCAAAACCACCGCGATCGACCAACTTCAAAACAAAACTCCACAAGGAAGAAACCGAAGAATCGAAAGTTTCCACTCTACAACCTAGGCCCGACTACCAACAGATGAAAACATTATCTAAAAAAACTTTGAAACCTATTTTTAACAAAAGAAAACAGGTACTTACCCCTTAAGTTCAAAATGCGCCCTACCGCATCAGCGGATACCACCCAACTGAAGATTGCGCAGTAAGAAGTCTTCTTCGACGTTCGGGGTATGGCAAGCAGAAACTGCAGAATTCAACGAACCCCGAAAATCGCGAACCACCGCTAACTACCAGTAAAGGATTAGTAAACATAGTCCCTGTTTGCCCTGGAGTCTAACCTAGTCAGTGTTAGGTATTGGGAGGTGGGAGGTGTATTATTCACTGTAGCCCTTTGAAATGTGTGATGTACTGTTCTTTATTTGAGTAATTATAAGTTTGACATTGTATTTTCTTGTCTTTAATAAAACCAAAGTTCTTTTGCACCAAACCAGTTGTCTCTTGCACTTTATCATATCCCCCAAACAAATCCAGAGTCTAGAACCCAAGGGAGTGGGAGCGATTCGAACCACTCAGAAGGTCAGAGGTGAACCTGACCCCCAAGACCACCCCTTACAGAAGCTCACCTGCACATACGTTGGAGGTGTCCCATTGTTCCACAGCCCTTGCAAACGTATCCTTTGGAGCAGCATGAATGGAAGTGATGATCACCTCCGCAGCGCCAACAAGGTGTTAATGGCCTTGAATTCATCACTCTTGATGGTGGACTCTGAGACATCTGCGGAAGTGCAGCTGCAGGAATGTGAGTCCTGCCCCATACGTTACGATTCGAAAACAACATTACTTTGTTCACAGTACTTGCAACAACACTTGTGTGCTGAGAGATTGGTTTGGTATTGTCACTGGTGGCGATGAACGCCTGGGCTATCACTATGGCTTTTCTCAAGGTTGGGGTCTCTACAGTCAAAAGTTTGCGAAATATTACTTCATGGCCAATGCCAAGTACAAAGAAGTCCCTGAGCATATGCTCAAAGTGTCCTTCAAATTCGCAATGTCCTGCAAGGCGCCTTAGCTCGGTAACATAGCTCGCCACTTCCTGGCCTTCAGACCTGTTGTACGTGTAGAACCAGTACCTCGCCAACAGAACGCTTTCCTTCGGGTTTAGATGCTCCCGGACCAGTGTGCACAAATCATCGTACAACTTCTCTGTGGGTTTCGCTGGAGCAAGCAGATTTTTCATGAGGCCATATGTTGGTGCCCCGCAAACGGTGAGGAGGATCGCCCTTTGTTTGGCAGCGTTCGCTTCTCCTTCCAGCTCGTTGGCCACGAAGTATTGGTCGAGTCGCTCCACGAAGGTTTCCCAATCATCTCTCTCTGAAAATTTCTCCAGGATGCCCACAGTTCTCTGCATTGTTGGGGTGGGGTTCATTATCTGTATCTGGTCACCAGTTGTTACATCTTGAATAAAGAATCTAACCAGATACTGTAAGCTCAAAGTAATGTGTGACCGTAGTCCTTTATTACAGGTCTCCAGAGTCCCTCTCCAGCCTGTGAGGCCTTCTTATGTACAGGTGCTCCCAAGGGATTGTGGGATCCCTTGGGACTCCAGGGGATGAGCTCTCTGGTGGTTAAACAAGGTATTTACAGGTTTACATATGTAACAAAAGCCATCGGAAAATACCTGCCCTTGAAATAAATCAATAAGCAGGCACCCTGATGTGGCGGAGGCTGGGATCCCACTGGGTGTGGTTAGAGAGGAAAGAGGACCCGGGGGAAGGCAATGCTCAACCAGCCCAACTAGGTGGGCATCCCACCCAGATCCATCAGGGATCCGCCAAGCCTCCTTTGTCCATCCCCCATCAGCGTCTCTCCACTGTCACCAGCTGCCTTTGATGCAGACTCCATTGCTTCTGGAAACCCGATTGCATCTTTTGTGAACAGATTGCTGAGCGAAAAGCATTCCCCCCCACCTAGAGCGTGCTGTTTTGATGGCCCTGCACACTGGAACCGCTTGGTTTGATCAGGTCTTGCGCAGAGTTCAGTTGCTGGCCCCGGCGATCGAACAGCTTGCTTTGCCTGTCGGCCTCCGAGAAAGCCATCAATGAGGACCAGATAACTTGAGTTGAGGTGGAGGGGATTGGCAGGGCACCAGGTGAATAGATTGCCTAGGGCTCCAACTACCCTTGCGCCGGCCCTGACTCTGCTTGACTATTATGCTTTTCCAAATGTCTTGCCACTGCTATCTTAATAATATACTCCAGCATTTTCCAAACGGCAGATGTTAGGCTAACTGGTCTATAGTTTTCTTCTTTCTAGCTACCTCCTTTTTTAAATAGGGGCGTTACTTTTGCGGTTTTCCAATCTGCTGGGACCTCCCCAGAATCCAGGGAATTTTGGTAGTTTGCAACCAATGCATCCATTATCTATGAAGCCACTTCTTTTAAGACCCGAGAATGCAGGGCATCAGGTCCAGGGACTTGTCCACCTTTAGTCCTATTATTTTACCGAATACTTTTTATTTAGTGATAGTGATTGTTTTAAGTTTCCCCCTCCCTATAGCCCCTTGATTATCTTTTATTGGGTTGTTTTAGTGTCTTCTCCTGTGAAGACTGATACAAAATATTAGTTCAAAGTCTCTGCCATTTCCCTGTTCCCCATTATTAATTTCCCAGTGTCATCCTCTATGGGGCAAATGTTTACTTTAGCTACTCTCTTCCTTTTTATATACCTGTAGAAGCTCTTACTGTCTGTTTTTATATTGCTTGCTAGTTTAATCTCATAATCCATCTTCTCTCTCTTTATTATATTTTTAGTCGTCCTTTGCTGGTTTTTAAAAATTTCCCAATCCTCTGGCCTCCCACTAATCTTGGCTGCATTGTATGCCATTGTTTTCAATTTGATACCATCCTTTACTTCCTTAGTTAGCCACGGATGGTTCTCCCTTCTCTTAAAGTCTTTCCTTCCCACTGGGATATATTTTTGTTGGGAGTTATAAAATATCTCCTTAAATGTCTGCCACAGTTTTTCAATCGTCTTAGCCTTTAAGTTTTTTCCCAGTCCTTTTTAGCCAATTCTGCCTTCATACTTTTGTAATCACCTTTATTTAAGATCAGGACACTGTTTTGAGACCCAACTTTCTCACCCTCAAACTGAATTTGAAATTCAACCTTTCTATGATCACTCTTTCCTGGAGAATACTATGAGATCATTTATTAATCCTGTCTCATTACACAGTACCAGATCTAAGATAGCCTGCTCCCTGGTTGGTTTCACAACGTACAAGGAAACCGTCCCAGATACACTCTATGGGCCCAAGTTTCGGGCCGCACCTAAAACAGCACAGCCCGGACCTGGACGCCCGTTTTTCGCGCCACAAAGTGCTAAAAAAAATTACCGATTGTAGAAGAAAACAATCCATGTCCTAGGCTAAAGGAAGGGTTAAGTTCGCTTTTGCTGATTCTGTAGAATTCACGGAACTAGAGAAAATTACCGAAACTTATCAGCCTCAATGAACAGAATGTTGTATATACATGACTGTCTGGTCTTTGCATGAGTTTCCAGATCAGCCTTGGGACAGAGAGAAACTATGCAAGAAACAGATAAAGTGTGCCTACCGGGGTGAACTTTGTACTCACAGTTTCATATGAATAATGCTCATAGATACAATGACCTTTGTACTCACAGAATGTATGAATAATGTTTATGTGTGGCGAGTTGCAGATAAAATTCCTGTTTCAACTGTATAAAGATAATGCGAAGTTGCCTGTAAAATTCGGAGTTCTGCCTTGGTGTGGACTAAGCGGGCTCTCCGAGATATCTCGTTAGTTTTAGAAATAAAATTCTCTCGAAGCGCAATTCTGAAAGTCTCCGCCTGAGTTAATTTAAGCTAAATTTCCTCGAGTTTCTGGCGTAGTCGGCAGGATCTCTGATAACGAGATCCAAAAGAACTAAATTTAACTTTTAAAGAGAAAAGAGGAATTTTAAAGGACCTTCCTAGCTGAAAGGAGGAAGGTGCCTGAGCAGTCCTAGTTAAAAAGAAGGACGAGCCGCCGAGATCCCCTGGAGGGGGTGAGGCATTTAAGGTAGCTGCCGCAAAGAAGCTAAAATAACAAAAAGACAAAAGGAGACCCCGAGCTGAGCAGAAAAGAGAACACCGGTGAGCGCTTTGTAAAATACTGTATATTTTGTAGGCGTGTCCTAAACTCTCATTTCAGAAAGGATCGTGGGACATAACACCCGGACGAATGGGAAACGGCTCTAGTCGAGCAGGGCGTTCGCGCCCAGCTCCTAGAAAAGGAAAGAAAGACGATCCCTCGACTGAAAAAATGAAATTAGATCCTCAAACCGAGAAGAGAATCCGTAAGGTAGTAAAGCAACGAGAGAAGGTAGGAGATCCCATTGTGCCGCCCGGCTCGCCGGCGGACACTGTAATTAAAGAAACAGGAGACGACAGATACGCGGTAACGTTTAGTAGCGATTTGTATGGTTGGTCTGATGGGGATTGGCCATATGGAGGAAGTTTTAAGTTATCTTTGATAGTCCTCCAGGCCTTCCTATCCCCTCAGCACCAGCAGTAGGACTTTACCCCCGTATAGAACCCCCAAAACAAGATAGCTTTTCACAACTGGCTTGAGCAGACATGTACAATTTACAATTGGCTGAAACACCGAGGAAAGAACGCAATTCTGCAAGGGGCTAAAAAGCATGGGGATATAGGGGAAGTCACCCGCTGCTTGCAGAAAGCAGAAGAATGATAGATTTTGCAGGCAGATGGAAAAATAAAATCCATCAGTTCTTTAATGGGATTAAAGAAGAGAAAAGGGAGGATAACAAAGAAAAGGCTGCCCTCTATTGTTGGCAATTGAATGGCAACTTCTATTCCCCCTTGATACATGAAGTTATACAAAACTTAAAAGCTAAATTCGACTCTAATACCGAAGAATTGATGTATATAATTTTAACAAGCTTTGAGGCAGTTCAGCTTCACTGTACAGCCTGGTACACTCGACAAAAAGCTGAAACTTACCAGTGCTTAATACAGCCCTTTCTAAATAAAGAAGAAATAATAGAAGCTACACCCCGCATTTATTTTGGACCAGAAGGATTAGGGGTAGCCATGAATTTGACACTCTTACAGCAGAAGCGGTTTAAAGAAGAGAACTCGACACCGCACCTGACATTGGCTGTAAAACCGCCAGCGAAACCCGAAGATATGGGTCCGATGATTGTAGAAATTGAAAAGGAGAAACAGCAACCAGGCTATCGACCTTGGGCAGTAATAGAATTACAGAATGTTCAGATAGAATTCATCGCTCGCACCAGGGGGATTCTCTGGTGGAAAGGTAAAAGTTATGCCTCCACTTTTTAAAAAAAAACAGCAGCCCCCTGAACAACCAAGCCCTAAGCTGCCAATGGCATTGAATCAAGTATCTTCAGAACTTTGGGCAAAACATAAGAATCATGTTGGGCAAGTACACTCTGCAGTACCCCATCGGGTACAGCTGATAAAGAACGCCGTGTTACCAAGCATTAAGCAGTACAGACTGCCTCCAGAGGCAGAAGATGGGATAAAGCCAGTCATTTCTGCATTGTTGGAACAAGGAGTTCTAGAAAAGACACAGAGCCCGTGTAACACTCCGATACTGCCCATACCAAAGGTTAATAGGCCGAATGAGTGGAGATTTGTGCAAGATCTGAGAGCTATTAACAAGATAGTAGTCCCTATCACCCCTGTGGTGCCAGACACCAACATTATACTATCTGCTATCCCACCAACAGCAACTGTCTTTACGATGGTAGATCTGTGTTCAACCTTTTTCTCCATCCCACTAAGTCAGGAGAGTCAGTATCTGTTTACCTTCACCTACAAGAAACAGCAGTACACATGGACCAGGTTGCCCCAAGGGTATACAGAAAGCCCCGCTGTATATGCAGCAGCAGTAAAGAGAGACCTCGAAGACTGTACCTTATCAGACCAGTCCGTACTGCTGCAGTATGCGGACGACTTGCTTGTGGCTTCCAGCCACGGATATAGGTGTATGCAAGACTCCCTGAAACTATTACAACACCTGTGTGAAAGAGGGCACCGAGTGTCGTTACAAAAGTTACAGTTTTGTCAGACTCAAGTCCAGTACCTGGGTTTTATCATATCTCATGGGCAAAGGCAGCTAGGACCAGAAAGAATTCAGACAATTCAAAGAGCCACCATACCTAAGACAAAGAAGGATATCCTGTCATTTTTGGGGATGGTTGGGTACTGTAGACAATGGATCCCTGATTATCGGGAATGGGATGCAGTCCTAAGATCAGCTGCTCTAAATGATGCCCCACCCAAGGTGGAATGGACCCCTGAGAGAGAAGAAGCATTTAAACAGTTAAAGAAAGCGATCACTAATGCCCCGGCGTTGGGACTTCCGAATTATAGAAAACCTTTTCAAATGTATGTGAATGAAAAAGAAGGATTTGCAACAGCCGTACTGACCCAAGAACACGGTGGGGGAAATAGACCAGTGGCTTATTATTCGGTTTTGCTGCCTCCAGTGGTAAGGGGAATGCCAGCATGTCTACGCGCTGTAGCAGCTACCGCGGTGATGGTGGAGAAGTCGGTACCTATTGTTTTGGACTATGTACTGTCATAACAGCCCACGATGTGTTATTATTGTTGAATTCCGCTGCCACACAACACTTTACAGCATCTAGAAGAACAGGTTATGAAGTATTAATACTGTCACACCCTAATTACACCTTTCGGCGTGCACCGGTAGTAAACCCAGCCACTTTCCTTCCTACTCCTGACATAGAAGATCCAGACCAGCATGATTGTCTATTAACAGTGCAAGTAGCCACCTTACCAAGACCAGACTTGCTCACAGAACCTACGGACAATCCTGATCTCATTCTGTAAACAGATGGATCATCGTACAGGCCGTCAGATGATTTACTTTTGGCAGGTTATGCGATTGTAAACCCCCATGAAACGGTTGAAGCATTTGCCCTGCCTCCCGGAACCTCGGCTCAGGCTGCTGAATTGTTTGCCCTCACCAGAGCTTGTATAATAGCAAAAGATCAAACTGCCAATATCTATACTGATTCTCGATATGCATTTGGTGTGGTCCATGATTTTGGGCAACAATGGAAAAACAGAGGCTTTATCACCTTGGCGGAAAGCATATTAAGCACTCTCAATTGGTGCTTAATCTATTAGATGCCATTCAGTTGCCAAGTAAGGTAGCCGTTATCAAATGTGCAGCTCACACAACCGGTGAGGATGAAGTAGCAGTAGGAAATAGGAGGGCTGACGAGGCAGCCAAACAGGCCGCTTCGGCACAGGCAAACTGCCTTCAAGCAGTCTCAGTCTCCCTTCCACAGAAACTTGACATCCAACTACTTAAAACAGCCCAACAACAAGTTACTATGCAAGAAAGAAGGACTTGGGAAAACCAGGGTTGTTTTCTGAAAAACGACATTTGGTATCACCCTGATGGGCGAACTGTTTGCCCTAGATCTCTATTCTTGCCCCTGTCTCGCCTAGCACACGGTCAGGCTGAATATGATCATCTACCCCAACCTAGTATGCCCTTTGAAAATTTGCAAATTGATTTTGTCCACATGCCTCCAGTATCAGGTTTTAAGTACCGATTGGTGATAATAGACATGTTCACAAGGTGGGTAGAAGCGTACGCCATTAAGAGAGACGATGAGAAACCAGAAAAATCGAAACACTGGTTTGACACCACATGAAGCCTTATTGGGAAGACCAATGCCTATTGGCATAAAACCACCACTGGCAGCTGAAAAAATAACATTAATTTGGAATGATAAAAAATCACTAAAGTATGCTCAGGCCATGTGTGAAATAGCGAGGAGTCTGCATGAACAAATAAAGCAGACACAGGTGTCCCCGTCGGAAGGAAATATGCACCCTTTTAGGCTAGGAGACCAAGTGTTGGTAAAAACATTAAACAAAGAATCCTTTTCTCCTAGGTGGAAAGGACTATATCAGATAATTCTCACAACACGAACCGCGCTGAAGTTGGAAAAGCATCCAAATTGGGTGCATGCAACCCGTTGTAAATATTATTTTCCCGACGAAATACAGACAAAAGAAAAGGCATTGAACCAGGATATACTACGGTTGCCTGACTAAGAAAAAGGCCAACTTCTCGCTGAAGAACTGTACCTGCTCTTGTATTAAATTAAATATTTGGACTTGAAAGTACTGCCCAAAAGTTCAGGAACGAACCATATAACTATGGAAATAGTAAATAGGACAAAGCAAGAAATTTGGTGTCAGTTTCAAGTAATGCCCCAGTTGTTTGGACAGAACTTTTGGTACCCAGAGTTTAAAGGAGATTGGGTCGATGAAAAGAATTTGACTCATCACCATATGGGATGTGATAGATGGCCGTTCGGAATGGTGTGTCCTTATCAGACTGCCATATACGAACCATGCACATTGGAGCACCCCACCGGAGTATGTAAGTGGGAACTGAGGCCGACAAATAAATCTGTCTATCTGGATGGAATTCTATATAGGCCCCCCATTAATACATGCGTGAGAGGAGTATACACCTTGTATGACCCTGAAGAAAAAAGAACTTATACCTTTGGGCAGTGGCAAAATCGAAATGGCTTACAGGAAGGGACAACTAGTAAGAATCGCAGATGAAGTCACCTCCTTAACAGTACACCACTGGTGGGATGTGTTTTACGGATGGTCCCCCAGGGCCTCAGCCGTATTGAAACTGGCCATACACCCCATAGTAATCTTGGGTGCAGTTATGCTTGCGTTGTTGATAAAATTTGTGCAATGTATATGAAATTGAAAAAATTAATTGGTCAAGTAATGGGCCTAGTATCCCGCGTGGAAAGAAAAAGTGTGTTCATAAAAGAAAGGTTAAATCGCATCGAAGAAAATATAGATGATTACGACGAGGAAAAATGCCTTGAAATGCGACCCTACCCTGAAGGGTATGAACCCCCTTTTAAACATGAAAAGAATATGAAACCGTGTTGATCTGGAAAAGATCAACAAGGAGGGAGTTGTAGAAGAAAACAATCCATGTCCTAGGTTAAAGGAAGGGTTAAGTTCGCTTTTGCTGATTCTGTAGAATTCACGGAGCTAGAGAAAATTACCGAAACTTATCAGCCTCAATGAACAGAATGTTGTATATACATGACTATCTGGTGTTTACCGAAACTTATCAGCCTCAATGAACAGAATGTTGTATATACATGACTGTCTGGTCTTTGCATGAGTTTCCAGATCAGCCTAGGGACAGAGAGAAACTATGCAAGAAACAGATAAAGTGTGCCTACCGGGGTGAACTTTGTACTCACAGTTTCGTATGAATAATGCTCATAGATACAATGACCTTTGTACTCACAGAATGTATTAATAATGTTTGTGTGGCGAGTTGCAGATAAAATTCCTGTTTCAACTGTATAAAGATAGTGCGAAGTTGCCTGTAAAATTCGGAGTTCTGCCTTGGTGTGGATTAAGCGGGCTCTCCGAGATATCTCGTTAGTTTTAGAAATAAAATTCTCTCGAAGCGCAATTCTGAAAGTCTCCGCCTGAGTTAATTTAAGCTAAATTTCCTCGACACCGATTCTCCGGCTCCCTGCAGGCCCTCTGGAGCTGGGCGTGGCGCAGCATGAGCTGTTGGGGGCGGAGCCAGGTCCCTGCACCGAAAACAGTGCCGGGACCTCTGCACATGCACGCTACAGTGGGCGGGCATGTGCAGTAGCTCCAGGCGCCCAAAACTGTGGGACGGGCCCGAAGCATGCAGCCCCTAGCCCTGGCCGAATGGCCTCACTGGGGCTGCGTGCTTAAGGCTCCTCCCACCCGACCGGACCCAACCCGACCCATGCTCTCCCCCTCCCACCCCCGACGACCCGACCCGACCTCCGCGCCCGACCCCCCTGGACCTCCGCGACTCTCTCCCCCCTCCCCCGGACCTCCGCGACACTCTCTCCCCCCCTCCCCCGGACCTCCGCGACTCTCTCCCCCCTCCCCCAGACCTCCGCGACACTCTCTCCCCCCCTCCCCCGGACCTCCGCGACTCTCTTCCCCCCCCCCCCGGATCTCTGCGACTCTCCCCCCCCTGGACCTCCGCGACTATCCCCACTCCCCTCCCCCCCCCCGAACCTCCGCGACTCTTCCCCCGCCTCCCGGACCTCCGCGACTCCCCCCCCCCCCCCCGAGACCCGACACCACCTACCTGTAAATCCAGCCTGAAGTCTTGGGCCCAGCCGTTCAGCCTCCTTCTCTCCCTTCCCCCCCACCTCTCTCCTTTCCCCCCCCTCACCTTCCCCCCCTCTCTCCTTCCCTCCTCTCTCCTTCCCTCCCTCTCTCCTCCCCTCCCTCCCTCCTCTCTGCTCCCTCCCTCCTTTCTCCTCCCTCCCTCCTCTCTCCTTCCTTCCCTCCCTCCTCTCTCCTTCCTTCCCTCCCTCCCCTCTCCTTCCTTCCCTCCCTCCCTCCTCTCTGCTTCCCTCCCTCTCTCCTCTCTCCTTCCTTCCCTCCCTCCTCTCTCCTTCCTAACCTCCCTCCCTCATATCTCCTTCCTTCCCTCCCTCCCTCCTCTCTCCTTCCTTCCCTCCCTCCCTCCTCTCCTTCCCTCCCTCCCTCCCTCCTCTCTCCTTCCCTCCCTCCTCTCTCCTTCCCTCCCTCCCTCCTCCCCTCCTCTCTCTCCTCCCCTCCCTCTCTCCTTCCCTCCCTCCCTCCCCTTTCCCTCCCTCTCTCCCCTCTCCCTCCCTCCCCTCTCCTTCCCTCCCTCCCTCTCTTCATCCCTCCCTCCCTCTCTCTCTCCTTCCCTCTCTCCTTCCCTCCCTCCCTCCCACTCTCCTTCCCTCCCACTCTCCTTCCCTCCCTCCCTCCTCTCTCCCTCCCTCCCTTCCCTCTCCTCTCCTCTCCCCCCCTCTCCCTGCCTCTCCTCGTCCCTCTCCTCATCCCTCCTCTCCTCCTCCCACCCCCCTTCTCCCCCTCCCCCTTCTCCCCTCCCCCTCCCATCCCCCTTCTCCCTCCCACCCCCCTTCTCCCCATCCCACCCCCTTCTCCCCCTCCCCTCGCTGTCAGAAACACAGACACTGACAGACAGAGAGCAAGAGACACACACACAGACAGACAGAGAGATAGAGACACACTGGGGGGACCGTCCCAGCACGTTGTTGGAGGACTCCCGGTGCTGAAGTCGGTAAGTAGAAAATGTTTTATTTATTGATTTTTTAAAAAAAAATTATTTATTAATTTTTTTTGATTGATTTATTGGTTGATTTATTGATGTATTTATCATTTATTATTGATGATGGCTCTTTATTTGTAAAACTGAAGTGTTTAATGTTTGTAAACTTCCCTTTAAACCCCCTCCCCCCCCCCCATTCCCTACGCCTAATTTGTAACCTACGCCTGATTTTCTAAAGTGTCGACAAGGTTTTTTTGAACGTACAAAAATCTTCACTTGCTCCATTCTAAGTTAGTTTGGAGTAAGTTTTCACTGCCTAAACTTTGAAAACAGGCATAAATGGCCGGACACGTCCCCTTTTGAAAAACAAATGTTGTTCCAAAGTGAAACTGTTCTAACTGACTAGAACTGGAGCAAACTAAATGCCGAGAATTCAAATTTCTAAGATACTCCATTCTAAACCAGTTGCTCCAAAAAAACAGGAGCAATTCAGGCCGAAACTTGGCCCCTATGAACTCTTCCTCAAGGCTACCTTGGCCAATTTGATTTGTCCAATCAATACGAAGATTAAAATCGCCCATGATTATTGCTGTATCTTTCTTACAAGCCTCCATTATTTCTTGATTTATACTCTGTCCAACAATGTAGCTACTGTTAGGGGGCCTATAGACTATGCCCACCAGTGACTTCTTCTCCTTATTTTTTCTTATCTCGACCCAAACTGATTCTACATCTTGATCTTCTGAGCCAATATCATTTCTCACTACTGATCTCATCCTTTATTAACAGAGCTACCCCACCTCATTTTCCTTTCTATCTATGCTTTCGAATTGTCAAATACCTCTTGGTCACCTTGCAACCACGTCTCTGTAATGTCTATCAGATCGTACCTAATTATATCTATTTGTGCCGCCAACTTATCCATCTTGTTACGAATGCTACGTGCATTCAGATTAAGGGCTGGATTTTCGACTCATTTGCGTTTCGGTTAGTGCCCCGGTGGGGTGTTACATGCTGTTTTTGGGCGTTATGCCGATGTCAAGGATTTACCGCCCAGCCGGAAGATTCGGCTATTGGTTTGCGCAGCACAAAAACTTACTGCCCCACCCTCCATTTTTAGCCTGACGATGACGTCAATCATCGTGTAACGCTGCGCTAGCGCCTCGGATGGAACATTCGGCCTTAACGCCTCATTTAACGCCCGCTCCCAGAAACGCCTGAAAAAAACAGGTGATCCCAGGGTGTGGCAGGTGGTATTGTCAGCATTTTTAAATGGAGGGATGAGGATTCTCCATCGCTGGTCATATTGACTACAACGGTTGTGCACATAATGCTTTGTGAAGCTCCGACTTGCAAACGTCACTTTTATCTGCCCTTACAACTTCAGTGAGAGAATTTAATGGGAGCATTATTACTTCGCCAGCGTGTCATGCTCCAGGCTATTGCCAGGCAGTGTCAAGCTAGAGGAAGGACTCTTGGCCATGCCGGCCCACGGATGATGAGAGACCGAAGACGTTCGTGGAGGAGGCTTACTTCCCACGGCTTTACAGGCACCAATGTTCAGACCTCTGGCTCTCTGAGGAGCAGTGCATGAAAAAGCTGCGCTTCTGAAAGGAACTGCTGACAGAGATATGCCATCTCCTACAGGCAGACCCATGCCTACACCGCTCTGCAGGCAGCTTTCACTACTCCCCTCAACAGGTTTCCAAATTAATTGTGATGTGCTGCATGTTGCACAACTTGGCCAGCATGTGGGGCCAGGCATTGCCAGTGGGGATTGCAGGCCCACCTCAGGAGGAGGAGGTGGACGACGAGGAGCCTGGCGAGGCCCCCATTGGATAGCCACCCCATCCACGGGGGAGGCGGCGTGGCGATGCTACCGGACCAACACTCACACGGTGCCAGCGCATAATAGACCGGCTCTCCTAAATGGAGGAAACTGAGGATGGAGCTAATACTGGACACGCTATGTGGTGCAATGAAGGCACATCTCCGGTGAATGTTGGAAAGATGCACAAGACACCAATGGCAAATGATGAGTCATAAATGTTACTGCAACAAAGTCACAAAAAACCCCCCCACCAAAATAAAATCATACAACGTACAACCTTATGTTGCAGGGCACTAAACAACAATGAAACTTCTTTACCGCTGCAAGTTTCAGCACGGGCACACAAAGTCAGTTGTGTAACGCCTGACTTAACGCCAACATTCCTCCAACTTACATTTTCGCCAAAACTTACAGTCGATGTGCAAACTATTTTCAGGCGCTAACTTTAACACCCCGCTACGATTAACGCCCCGAAATCCAAAAAGCCCCAAATCCAGTCCAATTTTGTCTTTTTACCATTTTTCCCTGCATTGACCCTACATTCTGATACACTCTTATTTTTATACATTTTGTCCCTTCCTGTCATACTCTGGTTATCATTTCCTTCATCGCTATCCTGCTCTATTGCCTTCTCCTGTCTCTTTGGAAATGGTGGAAGCAGATAATATTGTCACATGCTTAGGAGGAACAGGTGATTTTGAACCTATGGTTCCCCAGGCTCTCCAGCACTGGGGATTTCCTCGCTTCATGTCTTGCTCTGTTACAAGGTCTTTCTTTCTCAGGAATGCTTGATTCAACAATAATGGAGTTGTTGACTAATCTTAATATTCAATCTCTATCAATTAGTCTGCAACAGAACCAGACAGGAAGCGAGGAAATCCCCATCGGTTCAAAATCACCTGTTCCTCCTAAGCATGCTACACTTAGCACATGTCACAGCTCAAATATTGTATCACAAAATATTATTTCTGAAAGAAACCTATCTAATTTGCATTTGAACAAATCAATATTATCTACTTCCACCATCTCCCTAGCTGGCTTACTCAATAGATTGACCACTTGCTCAATAAAATCATGGAGGTAATTTTAACCCCCAAAAATGGTTGAGTTTAGGTCGGGTGAGATGTGAAAAAGTAAAGAATCTCAAACCCGACCCAACCCACCTGCAACCTGCCTACTTCCGGTTTTAACAGAGGCAGAATGGAGGGGGCTGGGGAGGGGGGAAATGACCCGCTCTCAGGAGGCATGCCTCATATTTAACCTATATTTCAGGTTTAACCTTGGTCAGCCACATTTCCCGGACCTCAAGGACTGCATCACGGAAAGGATAAGTGCAGTTCCAGTGTTGCTTATGGACCAAAAGGAGCTTCTCCCCGGCCCCCCCAAGCCTGCCTGCTTCCCTGCCCGCCATCCCCGCCCCGCGATCCAAAGCCCCCACCTCCGCAATCAGACCCCCCACTGCGAATACTGACCACACCCCACCCCATGATCATGTTGATGAGGTAATGGAGAGGATTGATGAGGATAGTATGGTCGATGTTGTGTATATGGACTTTCAAAGACATTTCATAAAGTACTACATATTGGACTTTTTAACACAATTGAAACCCATGGTATTAAAGGGACAGTGACAGCGTGGATACAAAATTGGTTAAGAGACAGAAAGCAGAGAATAGTGGTGAACGGTTGATTTTCACACTGGAGGGAAGTGTATAGTGCTATACAGTGATTACTCTTTTGGAAGCTATTAGGACCACTCCTCTTTTTGGTACATATTAATGACTACCCCTCTCGACCCCATCACTGTCTCTGATTTGTCACATTGCTTATCCAACATCCAGTACTGGATTCGCAGAAATGTTCTCCAATTAAATATTGTGAAGACCCAAGCCATTGTCTTCAGTCCTCGCCACAAACTCCGGTCCCCAGTCACCTTTTCCCTGGCAACTTTCTGAGGCTGAACCAGACCATTTGCAACCTTGGTGTTATATTTGACCTCCAGACGAGCTTCCGGTCACACATCTGCTCCATCAACAAGACCACTACGTCCACCTCCATAACATTACCCAACTCCGCCCCTACCACAGCTCATCTGCTGCTGAAACCCTTATCCATACCTTTCTCACCTCTAGACTTGACTATTCCAACACTCTCCTGCCCGGCCTCCCATCTTCCTCCCTACATAAATTTGAGCTCATTCGAAATTCACCATTCCTGCCCATATCCTAACTTACACCAAGTGCCGTTCACCTATCACCCCTGTGCTCGGTGACCTGCATTGGCTCCCAATCTGGCAATGCCTTGCTTGTAAAGCTCTCAGCCCTGCACTGTGTGTCAGCTGTGGCTCAGGTGTTAGCACACTTGCCTCTGAGTTGATAAGATCAATAAAAAAGTGTATGGGAGCTTGGCTTTATAATTAGATGCATAGGGGCCCTCTCAGCAAGGCCCGTTAGCGCCTCTGGGAAGTGCTAACGCAGCGCTGAAGGGTTTTCATACAGGCGCGGTGGCCAGAGCTCACCCCCCCCCCCCAGATTTTCCCTGGGGCTCCCCCAGCGAAAAGCGGTTTGTGCCGCGCATCGCAATTAGTGCCCAGGCGTGGCGCATGCACGGCGATGTGTGTGACGACCCCTTATCGCCCCGTGTCGACCCCTTTGTGCCCCCCAAGGGAAATTGCCCCGCGGGACGCGAGGTCGGTGTGGGGCAATGTCGGTGTGAGAAGCTGTGGATGCTGTGGCGCCCCGGCTGCCCTTAAAGGGGAGGTGGTAGCGCGGCAGCCGCCATCTTTTTTCCGTCGGCCGACTTTTCAGTCGACCCATGACCGCTGCGCGACTACTGCACAAACGCTCCATTAGCGCAACAAACATTTTTTTTTAATCAAATAGGCCAATTCTGCGCTGGTGCAAAACAAACATCTAATTCGAATTTATCACCCCAAACCCAGCGTGGGGCAATTTCAGCCCATAGCATACAAAAGCAAAGGAAGTTATGCTAAATCTTTATAAATAACTGGGTCGACCTCAACTGGAGTATTGTGTCCAATTCTGGGCACCATATTTTAGGAAGGATGTCAAGGCCTTGGAGAGGGTGCAGAGGAGATTTATTAGAATGGTACCAGGGATGAGAGACTTTTGCTATGTGGAGAGGCTAGAGAAGCTGGGATTGTTCTTGTTGGAGCAGAGAAGGTTAAGGGTAGATTTAACTGAGGTGCTTTAAATGATATCAGGTTTTGATAGAGTAAGTAGGGAGAAACTGCTTCCACTGTCAGGTGGGTTGGTTACCAGAGTACACAGATTTAAGGTAATATACAAAAGAACCAGAGGGGAAAGGAGGAGAATTTTTTTATGCAACAAGTTGCTGTGATCTGCACTGCACGGCCTGAAAGAGTGATGGAAATAAATTCAATAGTAGCTTTCAAAAGGGAACTGGATAAATACTTGAAGGGGAAAAAAATTTCAGAGTTGTGAGGAGTGGGCCCACACAGGAACGATGGGCCAAATGGCCTCCTTCTGTGCTGTCTCATTCTATGATTCGAAATGGGCTCTCAGATATTGTTCATATGCGCCATTCATTTTTTCCATTACTATTACACCCATCACTGAATTGGTGTAATGGGTGTCAACTAATTAACATTTTGAAAAGCACTTATTTTCCTCTTTGACTTAATATTACCATAATAAAATTACCGTAATATTTCCATAATAAAATTATCGTAATCTGTTAAACCTAATAAAACATTTCCCAGAATTGTACTTTCCCAACTCACACTGACATGTCCGTGATCATTTCGAAGTAGCCAGATTTATATGGCCTTTTAAAGAAGGACTATCTTTATTGAAAAGTATTTGACACACCTTTGTGTGAAGTTGCCAAACACTGAAATACATTGAGACAATTCAAGTCGAAATGTATTGCAGTATTAAGCATTGCAAAGGGATATAGACATGTTCATTGAGGGCAATAAAGTGGAAGATGGAGTATAAAATGTGAGGTTATTCACTTTTGTAGGAATAGTAGAAAAACATAATATTTTTAAAATCGTGATAAACTATTAAATGTTGGTGTTCAGAGAGATTTAGGTGTCAAGATACAGGAAACACAGAGAGTTAGCTTGCAGGTACAGTAAGCAATTAGGAAGGCCTTTACTGAAAGGGGGTTGGAGTACAAGAGTAAGGAAGTCTTGCTACAGTTGTACAAGGATTTGGTGAGATCACACGTGGAGTACTATGCACTGTTTTGGTCTCCCTATCTAAGGAAGGATATTCTTGCCATAGAGGTGGTGCAACAAAGGTTCACGAGATTGATCCTGGGATGAGAGTGTTGTTCTCTGAGGAGAGATTGAGTAGATTGGGCCTATACTCTCTGGAGTTTAGAATACTGGGAGGCGATATTATTGAAATGTATAAGATTCTGAGAGGATAGATACTGAGAGGTTGTTTCCCCTGGCTGGAGTGTCTAGAACTAGGGGGCACAGTCTCAGGATAAGGGGTTGGCCTTTTAAAACTGAGATGAGGAGGAATTCCTTCACTCAGAAGGTTGTGAATCTTTGGAATTCTCTACCCCAAAGGGCTGTGGTTGCTGTCGAGTATATTCAAGGCCGAAATAGGTAGATTTTTGGACTCTTGGGGTATCAAGGGATATAGGGATCAAGCAGGAAAGTAGAGTTGAGGTCAAAGATCAGCCATGAACTTATTGAATGGCAGAGCAGGTTCGAAGTTTGGCCTACTCCTGCTCCTAATTCTTATGTTCTTATGTTCTTATGTTCTTATGTCAGAAGGTCCCTCCCTATAGAAGTGCAGCCACCTCATGCACAGTTGCTTCGTCATATATTGGTAGCAGCAACATGCCTGTAGACTCTGACTAGTGTGTACAAGCAGAAGGGTCTTATCCTCCCTCCTATGATGTTGAATGCAACTTTGCTTTCCTGCAGTCCACCTAAAACCAGTGCAGGTATTGTAGTAGGTGGGCAATGAGCCTTGAGGCTGCACCTAACTAACGCCCAGTGCAGTGGGGAGAGGGATATTAGGGTCAATTGGTTTTCATTGAAGATAAGGAGGTTGATTTGGTCTTTAAATTGTTGAAAGGAATGAATGTCAATGTTAGTAGGTTATTCAGTTGCTTTACCATGTGTCAGCCTTGGCTCAGTGACCACACCCTCGCCTATGAATCAGTAGGTTGTGGGTTCAAAGTCCGACTCCAGAGACTTGAGTATACAAGTGTCAGCTGTGGCTCAGTGGGAAAGTTGTGGGTTCAATTCCCACTCCAACAACTTGAGTACAGAAATCTTGGCTGACACTCGAGGGTTGTACTGTGGGTGTACTGCTCAGAGGTGCTGTCCTTTTTGTGAGACATGAAACTAAGGCTGGATCTGCTCTCTCAGGTGGACGTAAAAGATCCTATGGCAGCATTTCAAAGAAGAGTAGGGGTGTTCTTTCCAGTGTCCTGGCCAATATTTATCCCGCAATCAACATCACTAAAAAAAATAGATTATCTGGGCATTAACACATTTCTGTGTGTGGGAGCTTGCTGTGTGCAAATTGGCTGCTGTGTTTCCTACATTACACTTCAGTTAATGCTTCATTGGTTGTAAAGCACTTTGTGATGTCCTGAGATCATGAAAGGCACTATATAAATACAAGTCTTTCTTTGATAGTCCAGTGCAGTACCGAGGGAGCGCTGTACTGTCTTTCACATGAAACCGAGGCCTCATTTGCCCTCTCAGGGGCACTATTTTGAAGAAGAGCAGGGAAGTTCTCCCTGGTGTCCGAGTCAATATTTATCCCTCAACCAACATCACTAAAACAGATTATCCGGACATCATCACATTGCTGTTTGTGGGATCTTGCTGTGTGCAATTTGGCTGCCGCATTTCCTACATTACAACAGTAACTACACCTCAAAATACTTCATTGGTTGTAAAGCACTTTGGGACATCCTGAGGTTGTGAACAAGGCCATAAAAATGCAAGTCTTTTGTTTCTTTTAAGTGTTTTGAAGATAACAGTGCTCCTTTAACATCTTAATATTGATTTTGGCAATATTGGGTTATCTTTGATGTATTGTAAAATCATGATTCAGTAATATTGCAATAACTTGTGCATTCTTGTGCATGAAACACAAAAGGATAGTATGCAGATACAGCAAGTGATCAGGAAGGCCAATGGAATCTTGGCCTTTATCGCAAAGAGGATGGAGTAGAAAAGCAGGGAAGTCTTGCTACAGCTATACAGGGGTATTGGTGAGGCCACACTAGGAATACTGCGTGCAGTTTTGGTTTCCATTTTTACGAAAGGATATACTTGCTTTGGAGGCAGTTCAGAGAAGGTTCACTAGGTTGATCCTGGGGGTGAGGGGGCTGTCTTATAAGGAAAGGTTGAGTAGGTTGGGCCTTTGCTCATTGGAATTCAGAAGAATGAGCGGTGATCTTATTGAAACGTATAAGATTATGAGGGGGCTTGACAAGGTGGATGCAGAGAGGATGTTTCCACTGATAGGGGAGACTAGAACTAGAGGGCAAAATCTTAGAACAAGGGGCCGCCCATTTAAAACAGAGATGAGGAGAAATTTCTTCTCTCAGTGGGTTGTGAATCTGTGGAATTCATTGCCTCAGAGAGCTGTGGAAGCTGGGACATTGAATACATTTAAGACAGAAATAGACAGTTTCTTAAACGAAAAGGGAGGTGGACCCGAGCCCATGATCGGATCAGCCATGATCGTATTGAATGGCGGAGCAGGCTCGAGGGGCCGTATGGCCTACTCCTGCTCCTATTTCTTATGTTCTTATGTTCTTATTCACTGTTGCTGTGGCAGCAATGACCAACAATCCAAATTGGACGAATAATCTACTTTAGAGAAGGAGACAGGTGAAAGGTCAGAGGTAGACAATTCCCATGGCACAGAGTCGGAGCTGGGCTAGGAGATTAACACAGACATAAGGGCGATCTCACAAAGAGCTAGGAGTGGGAGAACAGGGCTGCAAGGAGAAGCTCCATGTGAACAGAAAAACAGAAAAACAGAAGGAAAAATAAATTAACAGCATGATATGTTTTATAGATATTAGATGAAAAATTATACTTTCATTGTTTGAAAGATGAAAAGGCACCTGCAGTACTCAAAGAGTTCATTATATTTTGATTTAATTGTCCATTTAGATTGCATGTGTGAATTTGCAAGATACCTGCAAGTTATTGACAATTGGAATGCAGATATTTGGAGTGATAAAAGATTACATATTTTTGATAAAATTGTGGTTCCGGTCCAACCTGCATTATTTTTCATGTCAATTCGTGTTTATCTCACCACAATCATTTTTAAACTTCTGTCTTGCCATTTTAGGACAATTTATCTAAGGTTTAAAATATACAACAACTGGGCTAGTGGCAGTGCACTGTGGGAGCTGACTCTCTGGCCGAGATTAACCTCCAAAATGTTGCCCACTACTGCCTCAAATCCGTCACTAAAATACTGAGCCTGAATTATCGTAGAAAACGATTGCCAGTCCCCTTTAAGGCCCATTGGGAGCCTGATTCACCTCATGTAACTGAGGTCAAGGGAGTTTAGGCTAACCCATCCAATCCATTGCCCCAATTTGTGTCACAGCTGCACCCTAAATAATTACCACCATTATAAAAGTGGTGGTAGGAGCTGGAGGAAGGTATCTCTCAGGTGGATACCACATTAAGGAGGCCATGTTGTGTGTCGCTACTGAAGGCTGGTGTTAGATCACCTGCATATCGATCTCATTATTGCTTTGAAGGTTCAGTCCGGACTTTTGCTGCTTGTTTTATTCAGCTTTGGTTGATTGGTGATCAAGGCTGATGAAATCAGAAAGGCTTCCACAGATGGAGGGGGAACATCAGATATAATGAGGCCTGCATGACTACAAGAAATGTTATTGAACAGACTATAGGAACTCTCAAGTCCCATTTTAGGTAACTGGATAAATCTGGGAGAGTTCTGCAATACAATCCAGCGAGCGTCTCAAGGATTACTGTAGCTTACCACATTCTGCATAACATCACAAAGAAGAAAAGCTTGCTGCTACTGGAAGCAGAATGATGGACAATGAGAGACAGGAAAAGATTCTCTAGTCCATCCAGCCTGTCCCACACACTTTGGGGCGCTAACCTTTAACAGTTTGAAAAATTAGCACCAGGCGCTAATGGTTTCAAACTTTTACAAAATTCGGCGTTTGCACTCCAGGAAGGAAGTGGACACTAACATCCCCAGCATTGAAGCACTGACCACACTCGATCAGCTTCACTAGGCAGGCCACATTGTTCGCATGCCAGACACGAGACTCCCAAGGCAAGTGCTCTATGCAGAGCTCCTTCATGGCAAACGAGCCAAAGGTGGGCAGCGGAAACGTTACAAGGACACCCTCAAAGACTCCCTGATAAAGTGCGACATCACCACTGACACCTGGGAATCCCTGGCCAAAGACCACCCTAAGTGGAAAAGGTACATCCGGGAGGGCATTGAGCTCTTCGAGTCTCAACGCTGAGAGCGTGAAGAGGTCAAGCGAAGGCAGCGGAAAGAGCGTGCAGCAAACTAGTCCCACCCACCCCTTCCCTCGGTGATTGTCTGCCCCACCTGTGACAGGGTCTGTGGCTCTCGTATTGGACTGTTCAGCCACCAAAGAACTCACTTCAGGAGTGGAAGCAAGTCTTCCTCAATTCCAAGGGACTGCCTATGATGCTGGACACTAAACCAGGTATTCCACTTCCTTCCTGGAACGCAATGGGCAGCAGGCGAGGCAGTGAGTGGAGCAGCGCTGCACAATGGGCCGTGCAGCACTGCCGCGTTGAAAGGTTCCTTCCCTCCCTAAAAGGGAAGGGCCATCACTGCAGCCTCTGCAAAAAAAAAACTTACCTTCTTCACAACGGCAGCTGCGATCCTTGCGATCAGCCCGGCACTCCAGCAGAGCGCTGGGCTGATCGATCGCGAGCCGGAACCCACGAGAAAACCTGCAAGAGAGAAGGTAAGGTTTGTTTTTACTTACCTCGGACACCTCGCCTTTAAGCATCGCCCCCGAAGCGGTCGGCGGCCTGATGCACGCCTCCCACAGTAGTCGGTGTTTTTACCTGCCGATAAAGCAATTTCGGGTTCAGGGCGCTACCAGGGCGACGTGATTATGTCACGATCTCCGGGGCGAAGGAGATCGGGGCGCAACACCATACCGCCACCACAAAATTCCCGGCAAATATGGCGAGAGTCGCTGATCTCGCCGCACCCAGCCGTAAAACCATCTGCGCCCCGTTATCGCCCTCCGGAGGTGCAAATGGGAGGTGCAAAGGGGGCCAATTTTGCACCCTATCCCCACCCCACCTGGGAGAGGCGGAATAACAGATAATAACCCAGGCCAACTAGAGGAAAAATAATCTGGAAAATTCCTCTCCGACTCCCGTAGGTAACCAAAATGAACGCAGGATTTTGAGAAAGCATATGATTCCGACATTGCCCATCACAAGCCCTTCTGCTACCACCATGCCCCAACCTTGCCCTCTCCCAAAGGTTTTCTTATCTGCCTGCCCAGTATTTGCAACGCCTCCTCTTGCTGCGCACTCAGGGGTTTCGATGCTGCTGCTCCTCATCACCTTTCATGACCTCATGATGCCTTGCAGTATTTCACAACCAATGAAATAGTTTTGAACTGAAAGCAAAATGCTGCAGATGCTGGAATCTGAAATAAAAACAGAAAATGCTGGAAATCTCAACAGGTCAATCAGCATCTGTGGAGAGAAACAGGGTTAACGTTTCAGGTCTGTGACCCTTCATCAGAACTATACCTTTGAAGTACTTCGGAAGTACTTTTGAAGTATTGTCACTGTTGTAATGCAAGGAAGCCAATTTGCACACAAGGTCCAACAAATAGCAATGAGATAAATGACCAGATCAATGTGTTTTCGTGATGTTGCTTGAGGGATAAATATTGGCCAAGACACCCGGGGAGCTCTCCAGGTTTTATTTAATGTCCACCTGAGAGCACAGACAGGGCCTTAGTTTACCATCTTATCTAAAAGATGGCACCTCTGACCGTGTACCATTCCCTCAGTATTGCATTGAAGTGTCAGCCTGGATTTTGTGTTCACATTTCTGGAGCGAGCCTTGAAGCAATGATCTTCTGATTCTGTGGTAACAATGCTACCATTAAACCAAAGGTGTCACATGCAAATCATTTGGGGACCTGTTGAGCTAATGGAAGGATTGGTGTTTGATCAAACTCTGTGGCCCAGTTAAATTCGTGACATGTTGCTACTGTTTCGTACTTAATTCAGTACAGTGACTGCTGGAAATGAAACGTTCAAGATCACACACCTCGTCAAACCTCCAAGAATCTCTGCAGGCAAACGTGGCAGACTGCCAGAACCCAGCCAAGATTGTATATAGGATGACGAGAGAAGAAGCCATTAACATACTGAGAACAAGCTCAGGCCTCATCACTGGCCTGCAAAATTCTCAGTATAATTGTTAAATTAACTGGGATCATACCTGGCAGCTTAATGACCTTTCTTATACTGCAGGCACCAGTACAATAACTGTAAGTGTTTTAGAGTAGTGTGACCTAACAGCATAAAGTTATATGGAACGGGAGGGAGCTAGTCACTGCATGTGACACATGTCAGTCTGCTGGCTCTTTATTGTCCACTGGCTCGGCAAGGTGGACCTCTGTGTGTACTTACCCATGGTGTAAAATCAGCATCCAAATCACATTCCCAATGTTGGCTAACACTGGGCCTTGCGGGAATGGTTCTGAGTTCACTTTGCACCAGTTGTGGTTCCATTGCAACGGCTGCAGAGCTGAAGTGACATGACACAGCCTCCTCGAATTGAACACACGTCTCCGCTGTTAACCCAGATTGGGCTGAACGCACCATATGGAAGATTGATTTGTGCAATTAAAATTCAAATCAACATGAAGTCTGCAGTGTAACTAGCCCGTCACACGAGAAGGGCTCGGCTTTGATTTCTTGCATTCAACCGATTAACCTGAGTCCTGGCACTGGCTCTTCCATCAGATGTGACAGTTCCGTCCGTGACACTTACATTCTTTCACCTTGTTTACTTTCTTTGGGGTAGACGGAGCAAACATGTTATCAGAGCTTGAGAAGGAATGATCAAATATTGCTAGGTTTGTCATCATTGATCCTTTTCATTATTGGCAATTATTATCAGCCCTTTATAAATAAAAAGACTAAGTCTGGTCTGACTGTACAATCTTCAGCAGCACTGCCAACATATCACTGAGAAACAGGAATGTGGCATAAAACAAATTACATTTATTTCCCCTCAACCCTAAAAACAACCCCCGATGTGGTACAGTTCCACATGAGCTGGACACCCTTTGGTGCCTCGCTCTAGTGCCCAAATTTAGAGAACTCAGATTTCTGCTGATTCAATGACAACAACTTGCATTTATATAGTGCCTTTAACATAATAACACGTCTCAAGGTGCTCCACAGAAACGTTATCAGACAAAATTGAGTCTTCAGCTGTGGGGGGGTGGGTATCACAGCTGAGCCTGGTGCTTGATCCTAACTTCACTTGATGCCCACTGGCTGGCTTCTGGGCTTTTACATTCGGCATTTCCTTGGGTTCAGTGTCACAGGCCACTCGTTTGTGTGCACCTCACCGTGCCAATGAACCAGAGTGTGCGTTTACCTGCCCAATATCTCAGTAAATATGAGTGGGATCTAGGGGATAGACAGAGAATCCTTGTCACTGTACTTTAGCATACTGAAATATATCATGTGTTGTCAGCTGATTTCCTAGTCTTCGGCAGGTGATGTACACCACAGCCTGTGCCATCAACCACGGAACACATTTATTCAACAGTAGAACTCAGCACAGACGGTGTATTTACAGTGTCAGCTGTGGCTCAGTGGGTAGCACTCTCACATCTGAGTCAGAAGGTTGTGGGTTCAAGCACCACTCCAGAGAATTCACCACATAATCTAGGCTGACACTCCAGTGCAGTACTGAGGGAGTGCTGCACTGTCAGAGGTGCCTCCTTTCAAGGAGATGTTAAATTGAGGCCCCGTCTGCCCTCTCAAGTGGATGTAAAACATCCCATGGCCCTATTTAGAAGAGTTCTCCTTGGTGTCCTGGCCAACATTTATCTGCCAACCAACATCTGGTCATTTATCTCATTGCTGTTTGTGGGATCTTGCTGTGCACAATTTGGCTGCCGTGTTTCTACATTACCACAGTGACTACATTTTCAAAGTACTTTATTGGCTGTAAAGCATTTTCAGATGTCCTGAGGTTGAAAGGCGCTATATGAATGCAAGTTCTTTCTTTAATTACAAACTTTACTAACTTGGCGTGTGAAAAACAAAAAGGCACTTCTCCCAAGTTAGCTCCAAATGTCAAACTAGCCTATGAAACACAGCTCCTTTACTCCTACATGGCTATCCACTATCACAGGATCCTCTGACTGGCCTTGTACCTCTGACAGCCTCAGACCTGCCGCTGCCTGGTTAAGATCTTCTTCTTCTACTTAGGCAGTCCCCCGGAGTCGAGGATGACTTGCTTCCACACTAATATGAGCTCTAAGGTGGCTGATGAGCCCTATGTGGGATCTACAGTCTCTGTCACAGGTGGGACAGGTGGTGGTTGAAGGAACGGGTGGTTGAGGTGCTTGGGTTGCCGTACGCTCCTTCTGCTGTTTGTACTTGGCATCCACGTGCTCCCGACGAAGAAACTCAAAGTGTTCGGCACCTTCTCGGATACTTCTCCTCCACTTTGAGCGGTCTTGGGCCAGGGATTCCCAACAGTCGGTGGGGGTGTTACATTTTTTCAAGGAGGCTTTGAGGGTGTCCTTGAAGCATTTATTCTGCTCTCCTGGGACTCACTTGCCGTGACAGAGCTCGGAGTAGAGTGTTTATTTCGTGCGTCTTGCGTTAAGATACAGCCAATTTGTAGCTGCAAGGTGTTCTGAAAAAAATCCCAGAGCGAAAGGAACTCAAAGATATATTTCTCTTAATTACATGAGACAGTCAGTCAACCATAGGATTCAAAATGGCTGCCAAGCAAACATGTAAAGTAAACAGCCCCGCAGGATGCTTGTAATTGAATGGAACGGGGTGAGATTTTGAATGATCTGTGAAACGGTTCCCAATCCATCATCATCATAAGCAGTCTCTCGAAATCGACTTGTTTCCACTCTAAAAGTGAGTTCTCAGGTGGCTGTACAGCCCAATACGGGAATTACAGTCTCTGTCACAGGTGGGGCAGACAGTGGTTGAAGGAAAGGGTGGGTGGGGAGTCTGGTTTGCCACATACTGCTTCTGCCGTCTGCGTTTGATTACCACATGCTCTCGGCGACGAAACTCGAGGTGCTCAACGCCCTCTCAGATGCTCTTCCTCCAGTTTGGGCAGTCGTGGTCCAGGGATTCCCAGTTGCTGATGGAGATGTTGCATTTTATAAAGGAGGCTTTGAGGATGTCCTTGAAACATTTCCTCTGCCCACTGAGGCTTGCTTGCCGTGTTGGAGCTCCGGATAGAGCGCTTGCTTAGGGAGTCTTGTGTCAGACATGCGGATGATGTGGCCCGCCCAACGGAGCTGGTCGAGCGTGGTAATGCTTTGATGCTGGGGAACAAACCAGCAACAGTGGTCACAGTCGATACACTTGTACCAACCGGCCTGGATTGTGCATTCATTGTAGCCTGCAGAAACAGATAGCACTAACCAGATTTAACCCTGTGTGTGCTGTGACTACCATGGACAAAAATACTCTTTGTCACACCTAGGTGCGTACTTTCCAGCAGTGACCACTGAATACTGATCAGGAGTAAGATACAGCTCTCCCTCCACCACACAACAATCTAATGCAGCCTCACACTTGACATTTCAATTCCCCATCTGTGTGCAATGACGCAGATAGAATGGAAATGTTAAGTTAGTAGAAAATGTAGCGGCCCTGAAATCCCAGTCCTCTGCTTCCCGCAGGCACTCACCAGAAAATGGCCAAAAAGATGCGCACTTACCTTTTTCTGCTGCACCCTCCAGAGATCCCGGTCCTGAGGCCTCCTCTCCCTGCGCATAGGAGCGTGTGCACATCTGGACAGACGCAGAGCTGGACTGGAGTCATGTGGTACTGGGCAACCAATCCAGGTATGATATTTTATCATTCATAATAATGGGAACTCCTTAAGTAGTAGTTCTCATTATTATAGAAACATAGAAACATAGAAAATAGGTGCAGGAGTAGGCCATTCGGCCCTTCGAGCCTGCACCGTCATTCAATGAGTTCATGGCTGAACATGCAACTTCAGCACCCCATTCTTGCTTTCTCGCCATACCCCTTGATCCCCCTAGTAGTAAGGACTACATCGAACTCCTTTTTGAATATATTTAATGAATTGGCCTCAACAACTTTCTGTGGTAGAGAATTCCACAGGTTCACCACTCTCTGGGTGAAGAAGTTTCTCCTCATCTCGGTCCTAAATGGCTTACCCCTTATCCTTAGACTGTGACCCCTGGTTCTGGACTTCCCCAACATTGGGAACATTCTTTCTGCATCTAACCTGTCTAAACCCGTCAGAATTTTAAATGTTTCTATGAGATCCCCTCTCATTCTTCTGAACTTCAGTGAATACAAGCCCAGTTGATCCAGTCTTTCTTGATATTCAGACCCGCCATCCCGGGAATCAGTCTGGTGAACCTTCGCTGCACTCCCTCAATAGCAAGAATGTCCTTCCTCAAGTTAGGAGACCAAAACTGTACACAATACTCCAGGTGTGGCCTCACCAAGGCCCTGTACAACTGTAGTAACACATCCCTGCCCCTGTACTCAAATCCTCTCGCTATGAAGGCCAACATGCCATTTGCCTTCTTAACCGCCTGCTGTATCTGCATGCCAACCTTCAATGACTGATGTACCATGACACCCAGGTCTCGTTGCACCTCCCCTTTTCCTAATCTGTCACCATTCAGATAATAGTCTGTCTCTCTGTTTTTGCAACCAAAATGGATAACCTCACATTTATCCACATTATACTTCATCTGCCATGCATTTGCCTACTTACCTAACCTATCCAAGTCACTCTGCAGCCCCATAGTATCCTCCTCGCAGCTCACACTGCCACCCAACTTAGTGTCATCTGCAAATTTGGAGATACTACATTTAATTCCCTCATCTAAATCATTAATGTACAATGTAAAAAAACAGCTGGGGTCCCAGCACAGAACCTTGCGGTACCCCAGTAGTCACTGCCTGCCATTCTGAAAAGTACCCATTTACTCCTACTCTTTGCTTCCTGTTTGCCAACCAGTTACCAATCCATGTCAGCACACTACCCCCAATCCCATGTGCTTTAACTTTGCACGTTAATCTCTTGTGTGGGACCTTGTCGAAAGCCTTCTGAAAGTCCAAATACACCACATCAACTGGTTCTCCCTTGTCCACTCTACTGGAAACATCCTCAAAAATTCCAGAAGATTTGTCAAGCATGATTTCCCTTTCACAAATCCATGCTGACTTGGACCTATCATGTCACCTCTTTCCAAATGCGCTGCTATGATATCCTTAATAATTGATTCCATCATTTTACCCACTACCGATGTCAGGCTATTATGATTGGGCACACCAAAACACCAATAAAAAATAGAAAAAAAATAAAATATTTAACATTAATTTAAAATAAAGTTAATAAATGTTTTAGAAACAAAAAATATTTTACCGATTTTTAAAAGAAAATTTTAATTATGGTTTAAAATTTTAAGCAACAGCAAAGAATGACTAAAAAAGCAATAAAGAAAGGGAAGATAGATTATGAAGGTAAACTTGCACAAAACATAAAAACAGATAGTAAAAGCTTTTACAGATATATAAAACGGAAAAGAGTGACTAAAGTAAATGTTGGTCCCTTAGAAGATGAAAAGGGGGATTTAATAATGGGAAATGTGGAAATGGCTGAGACCTTAAACAATTATTTTGCTTCGGTCTTCACAGTGGAAGACACAAAAACCATGCCAAAATTTGCAGGCCACAGGAATGTGGGAAGGGAGGACCTTGAGACAATCACTATCACTAGGGGGGTAGTGCTGGACAGGCTAATGGGACTGAAGGTAGACAAGTCCCCTGGTCCTGATGAAATGCATCCCAGGGTATTAAAAGAGATGGCGGAAGTTATAGCAGATGCATTCGTTATAATCTACCAAAATTCTCTGAACTCTGGGGAGGTACCAGCGGATTGGAAAGCAGCTAATGTAACGCCTCTGTTTAAAAAAGGGGGCAGGCAAAAGGCAGATAACTATAGGCCGGTTAGTTTAACATCTATAGTGGGGAAAATGCTTGAAGCTATCATTAAGGAAGAAATAGCGGGACATCTAGATAGGAATAGTGCAATCAAGCAGACGCAGCATGGATTCATGAAAGGGAAATCGTGTTTAACTGACTTACTGGAATTCTTTGAGGATATAACGAGCATGGTGGATAGAGGTGTACTGATTGATGTGGTGTATTTAGATTTCCAAAAGGCATTCGATAAGGTGCCACACAAAAGGTTACTGCAGAAGATAAAGGTACGCGCAGTCAGTGGAAATGTATTAGCATGGATAGAGAATTGGCTGGCGAACAGAAAGCAGAGAGTCGGGATAAATGGGTCCTTTTCCGGTTGGAAATCAGTGGTTAGTGGTGTGCCACAGGGATCAGTGCTGGGACCACAACTGTTTACAATAAACAGAGATGACCTGGAAGAGGGGACAGAGTGTAGTGCAACAAAATTTGCAGATGACACTAAGATTAGTGGGAAAGCGGGTTGTGTAGAGGACTCAGAGAGGCTGCAAGGAGATTTGGATAGGTTAAGCGAATGGGCTAAGGTTTGGCAGATGGAATACAATGTCGGAAAGTGTGAGGTCATCCACCTTGGGAAAAAAAACAGTAAAAGGGAATATTATTTGAATGGGGAGAAATTACAACATGCTGTGGTGCAGAGGGACCTGGGGGTCCTTGTGCATGAATCCCAAAAGGTTAGTTTGCAGGTACAGCAGGTAATCAGGAAGGCGAATGGAATGTTGGCCTTCATTGCGAGAGGGATGGAGTAGAAAAGCAGGGAGGTGTTGCTGCAACTTTATAAGGTATTGGTAAGGCCGCACCTGGAGTACTGCGTGCAGTTTTGGTCACCTTACTTAAGGAAGGATATACTAGCTTTGGAAGGGGTACAGATACGATTCACTAGGCTGATTCCAGAAATGAGGAGGTTACCTTATGATAGATTGAGTAGACTGGGTCTTTACTCGTTGGAGTTCAGAAGGATGAGGGGTGATCTTATAGAAACATTTAAAATCATGAAAGGGATAGACAAGATAGAGGCAGAGAGGTTGTTTCCATTGGTGGGGGAGTCTAGTACTAGGGGGGCACAGCCTCAAAATACGGAGGAGCCAATTTAAAACCGAGTTGAGAAAGAATTTCTTCTCCCAGATGGTTGTGAATCTGTGGAATTCTCTGCCCAAGGAAGCAGTTGAGGCTAGCTCATTGAATGTTTTCAAGTCAAAGATAGATAGATTTTTAACCAATAAGGGAATTAAGGGTTCCGGGGAGAGGGCGGTAAGTGGAGCTGAGTCCACGACCAGATCAGCCATGATCTTATTGAATGGCGGAGCAGGCTCGAGGGACTAGATGGCCTACTCCTGTTCCTAATTCTTATGTTCTTATGTTCTTAAAATAAGCTTACCTTAGTGGGCAGGATTTATAAACATTAAAATGTATTTTTAAATTTTTATTTTTATATGATTTTTATATGATTTTGTATGTTGTAAAATTCTTACGCTGTTAAAAGTAGGCTATGCATCAGCTTTTATCAGGTGCAAGAGTTTTCAGGACATCCACTGGGCAAGAGATGGGCAAATACAGCAATCGTGCCGATGCGAATGTCCTGGCTGTGGGGATACGGAGGATCTGTCAGGCCAGAGCTTAACAAAACGAAAAGGCCGATTTTCGGTGCATGCACATTGCGTGCCGAAAACCGGCTTTTGCGATGCCTTCCCGGATCCGTACTCTCTCCGTACAGACCTGGAGAGGCCAGGACCAATATTTCACAATGTTAAACAATGTTTGTATCTACTCCCAGATTGTCAGTTCCTGTTTTCTGTTATATTGCCTGAGGGATTCTGATGTTTCTAAGATTTTAAATATTACAAATTTAGACAAGGAAGAGTTAAGTCCACTGCTTGGCGAGTTGGCATCATGTTATTGACCTCTCTACAACTCGACTTAAAAACAATGGCAGACCTCGCAGGGAACAATGGAACAGCCTCCTGTCTATTGTCTTGGAGAAAACCTTAATTACTTTTTTGAACCAAGGTTTGCATTGAAAAGTCTTTACTCTTGATTCTAAGTGTGGGGGAGGGAATTTTTCAAAACAAACATTTAAAATATGGTTAATTCTATGGCTGATCTGTTCCATTCTCGGTCCCCGGTTCACACACACAGTCCGGTTCCATTCTCAGTTCCCGGTTCACACACACAGTCCGGTTCCATTGTCGATCCCCGGTTCACACACACAATCCGGTTCCATTGTCGATCCCCGGTTCACAAACACAGTACGGTCCCATTCTCACAGTGCAGTGCAGTGCACTCCCTCAGTACTGCCCCTCCGACAGTGCATAGAAACATAGAAAATAGGTGCAGGCCATTTGGCCCTTCGAGCCTGCACCACCATTCAATATGATCATGGCTGATCATGCAACTTTAGTGCCCCATTTCTGTTTTCTCTCCATACCCCTTGACCCCTTTAGGTGTAAGGGCCACATCTAACTCCCTTTTGAATATATCTAACGAACTGACCTCTACAACTTTCTGTGGTAGAGAATTCCACAGGTTCACAATTCTGAGTGAAGAAGTTTCTCCTCATCTCGGTCCTAAATGGCTTACCCCTTTATCCTTAGACTGTGACCCCTGGTTCTGGACTTCGCCAACATCGGGAACATTCTTCCTGTATCTAACCTGTCCAATCCCGTCAGAATTTTACATGATTCTATGCGATCCTCTCTAATTCTTCTAAATTCAGTGAATATAAGCCTAGTCGATTCAATCTTTCTTCATATGTCAGTCCTGCCATCCCGGGAATCAGTCTGGTGAACTTTCGCTGCACTCCCTCAATAGCAAGAATGTCCTTCCTCAGATTAGGAGACCAAAGCTGTACACAATATTCAAGGTGTGACCTCACCAAGGCCCTGTACAAATGAAGTAATACCTCCCTGCTTCTATACTCAAATCCTCTCGCTATGAAGGCCAACATGCCATTTGCCGCCTTCACTGCCTGCTGTACCTGCATGCCAACTTTCAATGACTAATGTACCACAACAGCCAGGTCTCATTGCACCTCCCCTTTTCATAATCTGTCATCATTCAAATAATATTCTGCCTTCATGTTTTTGCCACCAAAGTGGATAACCTCACATTTATCTACATTATACTGCATCTGCCATGCATTTGCCCACTCACCTAACCTGTCCAAGTCACCCTGCAGCCTCTTAGCATCCTCCTCACAGCTCACACTGCCACCCAGCTTAGTGTCATCTGCAAACTTGGAGATATTACATTCAATTCCTTCGTCTAAATCATTAATGTATATTGTAAATAGCTGGGGTCTCAGTACTGAACCTTGCGGTACCCCACTAGTCACTGCCTGCCATTCTGAAAAGGACCCATTTATTCCTACTCTTTGCTTCCTGTCTGCCAACCAGTTCTCTATCCACATCAATACATTACCCCCAATACAATGTGCTTTAATTTTGCACACTAATCTCTTGTGTGGGACCTTATCAAAAGCCTTTTGAAAGTCCAAATGCACCACATCCACTGGTTCTCCCTTGTCCACTCTACTAGTTACATCCTCAAAAAATTCTAGAAGATTTGTCAAGCATGATTTCCTTTTCATAAATTCACGCTGACTTGGACCGATCCTGTCACTGCTTTCCAAATGCGCTGCTATTACATCTTTAATAATTGATTCCAACATTTTCCCCAATACCGATGTCTGGCTAACCGGTCTATATCATTATGTTCAGCCATGAACTCATTGAATGGCAGTGCAGGCTCGAAGGGCTGAATGGCCTACTCCTGCACCTATTTTCTATGTTTCTATGTTTCTGTAATTCCCTGTTTTCTCTCTCCCTCCTTTTTTAAAAAGTGGGTTTACATTAGCCATCCTCCAATCCATAGGAACTGATCTAGAGTCGATAGAATGTTGGAAAATGACTACCAATGCATCCACTATTTCTAGGGCCACTTCCTTAAGTACTCTGGGATGTAGACTATCAGGCCCTGGGGATTTATCGGCCTTCAATCCCATCAATTTCCCTAACACAATTTCCTGACTAATAAAGATTTCCTTCAGTTCCTCCTACTCGCTAGACCCTCGGTCCCCTAGTATTTCAGAAGGTTATTTGTGTCTTCCTTAATGAAGATAGAACCAAAGTATTTGTTCAATTGGTCTGCCATTTCTTTGTTCCCCATTATAAATTCACCTGATTCTGACTGCAAGGGACCTACATTTGTCTTCACTAATATTTTTCTCTTCACATATCTATGGAAGCTTTTGCAGTCAGTTTTTATGTTCCCTGCAAGCTTACTCTCATACTCTATTTTCCCCCTCCTAATTAAACCCTTTGTCCTCCTCTGCTGAATTCTAAATTTCTCCCAGTCCTCAGGTTTGCTCTTTTTCTGGCCAATTTATATGCCTCTTCCTTGGATTTAACACTATCCCTAATTTCCCTTGTTCACCACGGTTGAGCCACCTTCCCCGTTTTATTTTTACGCCAGACAGGGATGTGCCATTGCCTATCCACCGTCAACCCTTTAAGTATCATTCGCCAGTCTATCCTAGCTTTTTCATGTCTCATACCATCGAAGTTACTTTTCTTTTTCAGGACCCAGGTCTCTGAATTAACTGTCACTCTACATCTTAATGAAGAATTCTATCACATTATGATCACTCTTCCCCAAGGGGCCTCACACAACAAGATTGCTAATTAATTCTCTCTCATTACACAACACCCAGTCTAGGATGGCCAGCTCTCTAGTTGGTTCCTCGACATATTGGTCTAGAAAACCATCCCTAATACACACCAAGAAATCCTCCTCCACCGTATTGCTACCAGTTTGATTGGCCCAATCTATATGTAGCTTAAAGTCACCCATGATAACTGCTGTACCTTTATTGCATGCATCCCTAATTTCCTGTTTGATGCCATCCCCAACCTCACTACTACTATGTGGTGACCTGTACACAACTCCCACTAGCGTTTTCTGCCCTTTGGTGTTCCGCAGCTCTACCCATACAGATTCCACATCATCCAAGCTAATGTCCTTCCTTACTATTGCATTAATCTCCTCTTTAACCAGCAGTGCCACCCCTCCTTCTTTTCCTTTCTGTCTATCCTTCCTGAATATTGAATACCCCTGGATGTTGAGTTCCCAGCCTTGGTCACTCTCTCATAAAAGAGGCTGTAAAAGGAGCGGCGAGCGATGGCCATGGGCAGCGTGGAGGCAGGCCACTACAAGGTACAGCGCGAGCTGGTGCAGGAGAGCGACGGCTGTGAAGAGTGACGTCCTCAAGATCCAGGTCGGTGATTGGAGCGTGGGCAGGTACAGCAGGAGCGGCGAGGTCGGTGCAAAGAAGCGGCAAGAGATGTAGAGGGACATGATCGGGGCCAAAAGCCCTGGGGCAGCATGGACCAGCCCATACTGCGATACGTGTGCGCACTAGGT
This sequence comes from Pristiophorus japonicus, assembly GCF_044704955.1. Taxonomy (NCBI): domain Eukaryota; kingdom Metazoa; phylum Chordata; class Chondrichthyes; family Pristiophoridae; genus Pristiophorus; species Pristiophorus japonicus. The sequence goes on along the minus strand of NC_091993.1, from coordinate 76,618,296 downwards.
TCGTGCAGCAAAGCTCGTCTCCAGTCGTTTTGGGTAATCCTTGCCACTGGACCAAGACCTAGCTCTGTCAAGCCCACCACACGTTAAAAAAAAATTCACGCACAGGCATCTTCCACCCTTCAGGATGTAGCTCGGGTCCTTCATTGCAACACCTGTGAACTCGTCTTTTTTTTGGTGTGGAAGCAAGTCATCCTTGTTTTGAGGGACCACCTATGATATGACATACATAGGCAGTTTATAAGTTCACTATCTTCAGCATAATTCTGACCCCCTATTTGCAACCTTACAATTTATCCCTTACAGTGCAAAAATGTACACCTGCCTCCGCGTGAAAGACCTTTGATCTATCTATCATCTCGGGTGGATGTAAAAGATCCCATGGCACTATTCAAAGAAGAATTAGGGAATTCCATTGGTGTCCTGGCCAACATTTATCCCTTAACTAATATCACTAAAATATCACTAGTATGATGTGGATAAATGTGAGGTTATCCACTTTGGGGGCAAAAACGCGAAGACAGAATATTACCTGAATGGTGGCAGATTAGGAAAAGGGGAGGTGCAACGAGACCTGGGCGTCATGGTTCATCAGTCATTGAAAATTGGCATACAGGTGCAGCAAGCGGTAAAGAAGGCAAATGGTATGTTGGCCTTCATAGCTAGGGGATTTGAGTATAGGAGCAGGGAGGTCTTACTGCAGTTGTACAGGGCCTTGGTGAGGCCTCACCTGGAATATTGTGTTCAATTTTGGTCTCTCAATATGAGGAAGGACGCTCTTGCTATTGAGGTAGTGCAGCAAAGGTTCACCAAACTGATTCCCGGGATGGCCGGACTGACATATGAGGAGATACTGGATCAACTGGGCCTTTATACATTGGAGTTTAGAAGGATAAGAGGGGATCTCATAGAAACATATAAGATTCTGATGGGACGGGACAGGTTAGATCTGGGTAGATTGTTCCCGATGTTGGGAAAGTCCAGAACCAGGGGACACAGTCTTAGGATAAGGGGTAAGCCATTTAGGACTGAGATGAGGAGAAACTTCTTCACTCAGAGAGTTGTTAACCTATGGAATTCCTAAGCCACAGAGAGTTGTTGATGCCAGTTCATTGGATATATTCAAGAGGGAGTTAGATATGGCCCTTACGGCTAAGGGGATCAAGGGGTATGGAGAGAAAGCAGGAAAGGGGTACTGAGGGAATGATCAGCCAGGATCTTATCGAATGGGGATGCCGGCTCGAAGAGCCGAATGGCCTACTCCTGCACCTATTTTCTATGTTTCTAAAACAGATTATCTGATCGTTTATCTCTTTGCTGTGTCTGGGACCTTGCTCTGCAAAAACTGACTTCTGCATAATTCTTCTTGGAAACTGGGAGCAGTTACATATTAATACACTTTGATTCGTTTTAACAAATAGCATCGCAAACCTTCCTGAGAAATGAACGTGGAGATTGTTTCTGATTTGAAACAAACAGTATTGGTGTTAAACATTGGATTCAACAAATATTGCCGAGGCGCAGTGGGATTGATCTTGGCCGAGTAATCCGATAACACACGAATCGCGAGGTGCCATCATGGGGTGCGGTAAGAAGACTGCAGGCATTATTTGCGCAGTATCTACCATGCAATGCTCAGCAGGAGGCCCAATGTAGTATGGCCGTAGTGTCCCTGAGTGAGGCAGAGTTTCCTTAAAGCTAGCCTGTCATTTTAGAAAGCAGTCTCATGTCCATAAAATGAAAAATATCATTTAAACTTTAGCCCTTAGAGATCAACTGCCTTCTGAAAAAAAACATGAAAATTAATTCCAAAATGGCAGTCTTCAGCTCTTAAAGTTGTACTACCTTCTGGACGTAAAAAACTGGTAAAAGTGCTTCAGCACTAACACAAATGGCTCAACAAGCCCAGGGAAAGGGCACCAAGGGACTCGCACACAGCATACCAGCTTTGTGCAGGGGGTCAACACGAGAAGAGAGGTCCTCCAGAAAGAAGGATGTGGGATGAGATCACGAATGCCATCACTGCCAGCAGTGTCACCTCTAGGACCTGAAAGGGTTAGGGTTAGGGTTAGGCCGAAAGAAGTTTTCACAACCTCAGACCAGTGGTCAAGTTCAATGAAAGCCTCTTTAAAATCCATCTCCTGCACCGCAAGCCTCACACATTGCTCATTTCATACACCCAAGAAATCCAGTTTGCCCAGTCAGTGGTTGACCAAGAAGGGAGAAAAGAGGAAGAAGGAGAAGGAGAAGAAGGAGAATTGACACACTCAGCTACCAGCTCATCAAGGTCATCCTATAAGGCCACTTGTAGTGTCTCCCACTGAAAGTCAGCAGTCTTCCAGTAGCCATGCTGCAGCCATCAGTAGGATAGGCAAAGGCACACACAAAGCAGTCGCTAAGGGAATGCACAAAGGTGATTAGTTGATTCCTTGATGTCATATTGGGTGCATGTATGGATAAAGTTGGATTGGAAAGTTTGCTTTGTGGTGGCTTTTATATCGGCATTGTGGCCAAGAGGACACTGTACTAGTTAGTAACAGAGGGAAGGTAAGTTGTGGGACAAATGTTGAAAGGGGAATTAGGATTGTGGTCAATGGTACCACAGGCTGATGATACCATCCTGGATATCCTGGCAAGATAGGGGCTGTCTGGGTTGCATCCTTCCTTCTGCTTCCTCCTCTTCTGCATCTTCCTCTTCCCTCTACGAGCAGCTTATCCCCTTTGCTGCTTCGCCATCAGGGTGGTACATCAGCAGTGTGTACTGTGATGATGCACATAGGATGGAACGGCAGCAGCGGAGTGGTGGAGGGGGAGCAGGTCACCACTGAGATACTGCAGGAGCGAAATTTTGATAATGGCGGTCATTTCACGAAAAGTCGGTGGCCATGGCACTCCCCAATGTGGCAGCCGATTTCCAGTGTTAAGGGGCCTTAAGGAAAGGGGCAATTTCGGACCCCTGTCTTCTCAGAAGCCTTCCTTTACCATCCAAAGCCTTGCAAGCATCCCTGCATACTTGAACAACTTTTTAAATGTGTTACACCAAATCACTCCTTCAATAAAATGCAAAAAATGTCCAAAAGCTGAAATCCAAACTTACCTGAAAGATGTGTGTGCCCCTTTAAGTAGCGCTAACAGCATCTCTGCAGAGCTTCTACACCTTTTTCTGTGAGATGTTAGGACGGGGCATTATGGCGACGGCCAAAATAGCAGTTCTGGTGTCAGATCAGGCACTGCACGCTGATGGATATCTGCTCATTTAAATTTGACAGGACAGTGCAGTTATTGGCAGTGCTAATGCCCTCACCAAAATTGCAGCCACTGTATCCGCGCCAGAAACGAGGTGGCCGCTATTTTCCCTTTATGGCTGACGATACAGCGAGGAATTACTAGGCTTTAACTTTCACAACAAGGCAGAATACTTCTATCTTCAGGAGATGAGGGGCTTGCTGTTAGTAACAAATGGAGGTTCAGCAATTAAAGTGTTACCAAAGCTTGAACTGGTGACCACTTTTTCCTGTAAAAACGGAGCAGTGAGACTTCAATGCACTCTAAATAGTTTTAAATAACAACACGCCCTTTCCTGATTATTTTTTATTTGTTCCAGAATGTCGGTATCACTGGCAAGGCAAGCATTTATTGCCCATCCCCAATTGCCCCTGAGAAGATTATGGTCAGCTGCCTGCTTGAAACGCTGCAGTCTGTGTGGTGAAGGTAGTCCTACAGTGCTGTTAGGGAGGGGGTCTTCCATCACACTTCCATCACACTCCTGAATTGTGCCTTGTAGATGATAGAAATCCTTTAGGGAGTCAGGAGGTGAGACACTCGCCGCAGAATACCCAGCCTCTGACCTGCTCTTGTTGCCACAGTATTTAAGTGACTGGTTCAGTTAAGCTTCTGGTCAATGGTAACCCACAGGATGTTGATTACAGCCTTGGTCCAACCATGGACAAAAGGACTGAATTCCAGAGGTGAGGTGAGAGTGACTGCCCTTGACATCAAGGCAGCATTTGAACAAGTGAGCATCAAGCAGCTCTAGTAAAACTGGAGTCAGTGCGGGATTCAGCGATGGTAATGCCGTTGAATATCAAGGGGAGGTGGTTAGACCCTCATTTGTTGGAGATAATCATTACCTGGCACTTGTGTGGCACTAATGTTACTTGTCACTTATCTGCCCAAGCTTGAATGTCTTCTAGGTCTTGCTGCATGCGAGCATGAATTGCTTCATTATCTGATGAGATGCAAATGGAACTGAACACTGTGCAATCATCAGTGAACATCCCCACTTCTGACCTTATGATGGAGGGAAGGTCATTGATGAAGCAGCTGAAGATGGTTGGGCCTAGGACACTGCCCTGAGGAACTCTTGCAGCGTTGTCCTGGGGCTGGGATGATTGACCTCCAACAACCACAACCATCTTCCTTTGTGCTCGGTATGACTCCAGCCAGTAGAAAGCTGTCCCCCTGTTTCCCATTGACTTCAGTTTTATTAGGGCTCCATGATGCCACACTCAGTCAAATGGTGCCTTGATGTCAAGGGCAGTCATTCTTACCCCATCTCTGGAACTCAGCTCTTTTGTCCATGGCTGGACCAAGGCTGTAATGAGGTCAAGAGCTGAGTAGTCCTGGCGGAACCCAAACTAAGCAGCGATGAGCAGGTTATTGGTGAGTAAGTGTCGCTTGATAGCACTGTCGATGACAACTTCCAGCACTTTGCTGAAGATTGAGAGTAGACTGATCAGGCGGTAATTGGCTAGATTCGATTTGTCCTGCTTTTTGTGGATGGGGCTTACCTGAGCACTTTTCTACAGTCAGGTAGATGCCAGTATTGAAGCTGTACTGGAACAGCTTGGCTAGATGTGTAGCTATTTCTGGAGCACAAGAATTCCGTACGACAGCTGAGATGTTGTCGGGGGCCCATAGTCTTTGCTGTATCCAGTGCGCTCAGCCGTTTTCCAGTTCTCTTTGGATTTGGTGCCAGAGAACTGGAGGACTGCTAATGTGGTGCTCTTGTTTAAGAAGGGAGAAAGGGATTGGCCGAGTAATTACAGGCCTGTCAGCCTAACCTCATTGGTGGGAAAATTATTGGAAAAAATCCTGAAAGACAGGATAAATCTACATTTGGAAAGGCAAGGATTAATTGGGGACAGTCAGCACGGATTTGTTGAGGGAAGATCATGTTTGACTAACCTAATTGAATTTTTTGAGGCGGTAACCAAGAGGGTCGATGAGGGTAGTGCGTACGATGTAGTGTATATGGACTTTAGCAAAGCTTTTGATACGGTCCCACATGGTAGACTGCTCATGAAGGTTAAAGTCCACGGGATCCAGGACAAAGTGGCAAGTTGGATCCAAAATTGGCTTAGAGGTAGGAAGCAAAGGGTAATGGTTGATGGATGTTCTTGTGACTGGAAGGATGTTTCCAGTGGGGTTCCGCAGGGCTCAGTACTGGGTCCCTTGCTTTTTGTGGTATATATCAATGATTTAGATTTGAATATAGGGAGTATGATTAAGAAGTTTGCAGATGACACGAAATTTGGCTGTATGGTTGATAATGAAGAGGAAAGTCATGGACTGCAGAAGGATATCAATCTACTGGTCAAGTGGGCAGAGCAGTGGCAAATGGAATTTAATTCGGAGAAGTGTGTGATAATGCACTTTGGCAGGGCTAATAAGGAAAGGGTATACACATTAAGCGGTAGGCCACTTAATACTGTAGATCAACAAAGGGACCTTGGAGTGCTTATCTACAGATCCCTGAAAGTAACAGGCCAGCTCGATAGGATGGTTAAGAAGGCATATGGAATGCTTGCTTTTATTGACCGGCAGGACAGACCCATGCAAGGTGGCAGCACAGTGGTATACAGGGAGTAGCCCTAGGAGTCATCAACAATGAGTCCGAACTGCATGAAGTCTCATGGCTTCAGGTCAAGCATGGGCAAGAAAACCTCCTGCTGATTACTATCTATTGCCCTCCCTCTGCTGATGAATCAGTAATCCTCCATGTTGAACACCACTTGGAAGAAACACTGAGGGTTGCAAAGGCACAGAATGTACTCGGGTGGGTGGCTTCAATGTCCATCATCAACAGTGGCTCGGTAGCACCACTACTGACCGAGCTGGCCGAGTCCTGAAGGACATATCTGCCAGACTGGGCCTGCAGCATGTGGTGAGAGAACCAAGATAAGGGAAAAACCTACATGATGTCATTCTCACCAATCTGTATGTCACAGATGCATCTGTCCATGGCAGCATTGGTAGCAGTGATAATCGCATAGTCCTTATGGAGACGAAGTCCTGTCTTCACGTTGAAGACACCTTCCATTGTATAGTGTGGCACTACCACCATGCTAAATGGGATAGATTCAGAACAGACCTAGCAGCTCAAAACTGGCCATCCATAGGCGCTGTGGGCCATCAGCAGCAGCAGAATTGTATTCCACCACAATCTGTAATCTCATGGTCAGAATATCCCACACTTTACCATTACCATCAAGCCAGGTGACCATCCCTGGTTCAATGAGGAGTGCAGAAGAGCATGCCAGGAGCAACACCAGACGTACCTAAAAATTAGGTATCAACCTGGGGAAGCTGCAACACAAGATTACATGCTTGCTAAACAGCAGAAGCAGCATGCTATAAACAGAGTTCAGTGATCCCACAATCAACGGATCAAATCAAAGCTCATCAGTGCTGCCACATCCAGTCATGAATGGTGTGGACAAATAAACAACTGTCGGGAGGAGGAGGCTCCATAAATGTCTCCATCCTAAATGATGGCAGAGCGCAGTACGTGAGTGCAAAAGACAAGACTGAAGCATTTGCAACCATCTTCAGCCAGCAGTGCCGAGTGGATGATCCATATCGGCCGCCTCCTGAGATCCCCACGATCACAGAAACCAATCTTCAGCCAATTTGATTCACTCCACGTGATATCAAGAAACATAGAAATTTACAGTGCAGAAGGAGGCCATTTCGGCCCATCGTGTCCGCGCCAGCTGACAAAGAGTCACACGGCCCTCGGCCAACAGCCCTGAAGATTACATTTAAACCTACGAACAATGAACAATGTAAAGAGCACCCAGCCCAACCAGTCCGCCCCTTACACTATAACATTCTACATTCCACCCCAACCGGAACCATGATCTCCTGGGAGAGGCAAAAACCAGATAAAAACCCAGGCCAATTGGGGAAAAAAAAATCTGGGAAAATTCCTCTCCGACCAATCCAGGCGATCGAAACTAGTCCAAGAGATCACCCTGGCTGTATTTGATTCTCTGCGGTACTTACCATCATATCTGTGCCAGCCAACAAGAGGTTATCCAGTCTAATCCCAATTACCAGCTTTAAGTCCGTAACCCTATAGGTTACGGCACTTCAAGAGCCCATCCAAGCACTTTTTAAATGTGGTGAGGGTTTCTGCACCCACACCACCCTTCTAGGCATTGAGTTCTAGAGCCCCACAACCCTCTGTGTGACGAAGCCCCCACCCCCCATCCCCTCTGAACCGTCTACCAACCACTTTAAAACCATGCCCCCTCGTAAGTGACCCCTCCACCAATGGAAATAGGCCCTTGCTATCCACTATATCCAGGCCCCTCAACATTTTGTACACCTCAGTGAGGTCTCTCAACCTCCTCTGTTCCAATGAGAACAAATCCAGCCTATCCAATCTGTCCTCATAGCTAAGATTCTCCATTCCAGGCAGCATCCTTGTAAATCTCCTCTGCACTCTCTCTAGTGCAATCGCGTCCTTCCTATAATATGGCGACCAGAACTGCACGCAATACTCCAGCTGTGGCCTAAGCACAGCATTATACAATTTAATCATAACCTCCCTGCTCTTGTATTCTATGCCTCAGCCGGTCGTACAGGATATACCCAGGCAGAGTGTGCCATTGTCGAGTCCGAAACCGGTGCAGAGGTCGATGTCGGGTGGTCTGCTGGTTTTATTCATATGATTGTTTTCTGTAGTGGTTTGTTATAATTGAGTGGCATGCTCGGCCATTTCAGAGGGAAATTAAGAATGAACTACTTTCTGGAGACCAGGTAAGGACAGCATATTTCCTTCCCTAAAGGACATTAGGAAAGTAAATGTGCCGGCCGAAAAAGAGCTATCCAGCCTAATATCACTTTCCAGCTCTTGTCCGTAGCCTTGTAAGTTACAGCACTTCAAGTGCTTATCCAAGTACTATTTAAGGGTGTTGAAGATTTCTGCCTCTACTACCCTTTCAGGCAGTGAGTTCCAGACCCCCACCACCCTCTCAGTGAGAAAAGTTCTCCTCAACTGCCCTCTAATCCTTCTATCAATTACTTTACATCTAAGTCCCCTGGTTATTGACCTTTCTGCTAAGGGAAATAGGTCCTTCTTATCCACTCTATCTAGGCCCCTCATAATTTTATATACCTCAATCAAGTCTCCTCTCAGCCTCCTCTGCTCCAAAGAAAACAACCCCAGCCTATCCAATCTTTCCTCACAGCTAAAATTCTCCAGTCACAGCAACATCCTCGTACATCTCCTCTGTACCTAGTGCAATCTTCGTGTAATGTGGTGTCCAAAACTGTATGCATTCTTCTTCTCCTTCTTAGGCAGTCCCTCGGAGTCGCGGATGACTTGCTTCCACACTAACAATGAGTTCTCATGTGACTGATGAGTCCTATGTAGGATCTACAGTCTCTGTCACAGGAGGGGCAAACGGTGGTTGAAGGAACAGGTGGGTGGGGTGCTTGGGTTGCCGTGAGCTCCTTCCATTGCTTACGCTTGGCTTCAGCTTCAGCTTGCTCTCGACGTAGAGACTCGAGGTGTCTGGTGCCTTCCCAGATGCTTTTCCTTCACTTTGTGTGGTCTTGGGCAAGGGACCCCCAGGTGTTGGTGGGGATGTTGCACTTTTTCAAGAAGGCTCTGAAGGTATCCTTGAAGCATTTCCTCTGCCTACCTGGGGCTCGCTTGCCGTGTCGGAGCTCCAAGTAGAGTGCTTCTTTTGGGAGTCTCGTGTCGGGCATGCAGACGACATTGCTCGCCCAACAGTTTTGATCAAATGTGCTCAGTGCTTCGATGCTGGGGATGTTGGTCTGAGCAAGAACGCTGACATTGGTGCGCCTATCCTGCCAATGGATTTGCAGGATATTGTGGAGGCAGCATTGGTGGTACTTCTCCAGTGCTTTGAGGTGCCTGCTGTACATAGTCCATGTCTCTGAGGCATATAGGAGGGCAGGTATCACTACTCCTCTGTTGGCCATGAGCTTGGTGCTGGGTTTGAGGTCCTGGACCTCAAACACTATATTCCTCAGGCGACCGAAGGCTGCACTGGCACAGTGAAGGCAGTGTTGGACTTCATCATCGACCTCTGCCCTTGTAGACGGTAGGCTCCCAAGGTATGGAAAATAGTCCACGTTGTCCAAGGCCTCGTCATGGGTTTTGATAATCGGGGAGCAGTGCTGCGTGGTGGGTGCAGGTTGGGAGAGGATCTTTGTCTTACGGATCCATGCTCTCGTATGCTTTGTATGCTTCGGTAAAGGTGTTGACGATGGCTTGGAGTTCGGCCTCTGAGTATGCGCAGACGCAGGCGTCGTCTGCGTACTGTAATTCAATGACAGAGGATGGGACGACCTTGGATCTGGCCTGGAGGCGGCGGAGGTTGAACAGACTCCCGCTTGTCCTGTAATATAGCTCCACTCCAGCGGGGAGCTTGCTGAGGGTGAGATGGAGCATTGCAGCAAGGAAGATCGATAAGAGCGTTGGTGCAATGACACAGCCTTGCTTGACCCCAGTCCAACCGTAAATTGGGTCTGTGGTGGTCCCGTTGATCAGGATCACGGCTTGCATGTTGTCGTGAAGCAGGCGAAGGATGGTGACAAACTTTTGGGGGCAGCCGAATTTGAGGAGTGCGCTCCATAATCTCTCAAGATTGATAGTATCGAAGGCCTTTGTGATGTCAAAGAAGGCCATGTACAGGGATTGGTGCTGTTCCCTGCATTTCTCTTGGATTTGCCGCACGGTGAAGATCATGTCCATTGTGCTCCTTAGTGGGCGGAATCCGCATTGCGACTTTGAGAGGAGTTCTTCAGCCACAGGGAGAAGGCAATTGAGGAGGATTCTTGCAATGACTTTCCCTGTGGCAGACAGCAGGGAAATTCCTCTGTAGTTACCGCAATCTGACTTGTTGCCTTTCTTGAAGATGGACACAATTACTGCATCTCTGAGGTCCCCTGGCATGCTCTCCTCCTTCCAGATGAGAGACATGAGATTGTGTATTCACAACAGAAGTACTTCGCCGCCATGTTATAGTGCGTCAGCGGGGATTCCATCTGTTCCTGAGGCCTTGTTGTTTTTCAGTTGTCGGATGTCCTTTTCTACCTCGTGCCGGGCTGGGGTTGTGCTGAGATGGTGGCGGGTAGCATGCTGCGGGATGGAGTCTATGACACTCCTGTCGAAGACAGAGGCTCGGTTGAGGAGATCTTCGAAATGCTCCTTCCAGCGAGCACTGACTGTCTCTCTGTCCGTGATAAGTATCTCTCCATTCTTAGCCAGCAGTGGGGTAGGGCTTTGGGTGCATGGGCCGTAGGTGATCTTGACTGCGTTGAAGAATCCACACATGTCATGGTTGTCGGATAGTTGTTGCATCTCCTGCGCTTTCTCCACCCACCAGCTGTTCTTTAGGTCGCGAGTTTTTTGTTGGACCTTGCCCTTTAGACATCTGTAGTGCTGCTTTCTTGCTCTCGAGTCATGTTGCTGTTTCCAATCCAAGAATGCCTTACACTTGCGGCTTATTAGCTCCTGGATATCTTGGTCGTTCTCGTTGAACCAGTCTTGGTGTTTCCTGGTTGAGTAACCAAGCGTCTCTTCACAGGTGCTAATTATGGAGGCCTTGAGGGCAGACCAGGCGCTGTGGACATTCTGCATCTCTGGGTCACTGAGAGTCACCAGGTTGGCAATGAGGCACTGGCTGAATAGTGCTTTCTTAGCCGGGTCGTGGAGTGCTCCAGCATTGATTTTCCTGTGGCATTGTTTCTGTTGCTGTTGCTGTTTTGCTATGTTGATGCTGATGACAGAGCAGATTAGGCATTGGTCCATTCAGCAGTCATCAGCTCCTGTCATAGCGCGGGTGATACGCACGTCCTTGCGGTCCCTCGCTCAGACGATGATGTAGTCTAGCAGATGCCTGTGCTTGGAGCGAGGGTGCTGCCATGAAGCCTTATACTTGTCTTTCTCACGGAACAAGGTGTTGGTTATGACAAAGTCATGTTCTAAGCATTTCATCAGGAGGAGGGTATGCTTGGAGTTGGTTTTCCCTATCTCCTCTCTGTCAATCACACCTCCCCAGAAGTCTGTGTCCTTTCTAACTCTGGCGTTAAAGTCACCCAGGAGGATCAGCTTGTGATCTGTTGGTACTCAGGATAGGTCTTGTTCAAGGCTGGAGTATAATTCCTCTTTGGTCTCGTCTCTGTTTTCATAGAATGTAGCTTCCAGTGTTGGGGCGTACACGCTGAAGACCGAAGCACACTGGTTCTGGGTTAGGGTGATCTGAAGAGTCATTTGGAATCTCTGAGACGGCCAACTTGTTCATTTTTTATGACGAAGCCATGGAGGCAATCTTCTTCTGCTTTACCTTTCCAGAAGAAGGTATAATCACCACTTTGTTCCTTGAGCTGGCCTTCCCCTGCCTGCCAGGTCTCACTTAGGGTGGCGATGTCGATGTCGAAACGTCTGAGCTGCAGGACAACAATAGCCGTTCCGGTCTGTCGCTGTTGGGGTTGGCCATGAGGATCCTGATGTTGAATTCAATTTGCCACTTTCTGCCCACCTGACCAGTCTAGATATCTTCCTGCAGTTTACAGCTTTCTTTGTCACTATCAACCACACGGCCAACTTTTGTATCATCTGCAAACTTCTTAATCATACACCCTACATTGAAGTCTAAATCATTGATATATACCAGAAAAAGCAAGAGACCTAGTACTGAGCCCTGCAGAACCCCGCTGGAAACAGTCTTCCAGTCACAAAAACACCTGTCGACCATTACCGTTTCCTGCCACTGAGCCAAAGTTGGATCCAACTTGCCACTTTCTCTTGGATCTCATGGGCTTTTATTTTCTGACCTGGGAGAGAGGGATCCAAGGATAGATCGCTGGGGGATTCTGGAAGTAATGGTGGGGGTGGGAAGAGAAGCCATTGCTGGAGATGTCCTAGCTACGATTAGATATGTAATAGTGTAACCAAGCCCAAGGGCTCTCTCACTGAGCTGGACAACGGAGTCTCCAGTTAGAGAACCGTGGAACAGCTCAGCACTGAATTAATTCAAGTTTGTCAGTTTGATCGAGATATGCTCTTCCTTTAATTTTCTATCAAGCAAATCTCCAAGGCTGGCAGGCTGTCATATTGGTAGGATAGTTTCTGCCACGATTCACCACCTGCTCAAGGGCATTAGGCAATAAATGCTGGCCTTGCCAGAATGCCCACATTGTGTGAATGAATAAAAATAACTGCTGACATAATCACCATATTTTGAAATTACCAGTATTACTGTACTGTGATTGGCTCAAATACCATTCTTATTAGTACTCTGGAACATATATTAACAGTATAACTATTTCTACTGCACTTTTTTTTGACAGACATGTTTCCGTCAAGCCCCGCCCCTGTCAAGCTCCGCCCCCCTCCCCGTCCTGGCCACAATCATTCCCTCCACGTGGCGCTGAGAAGCCGGACATGAGGCCCCCGACTCACTTCGCCCGCTCAGGCTCCTGTCCTGGCCCTGACCCCTTCCCCCCCCCGTCCTCTCCAGGACGTTCCCCCGCTCTGAACCCTCTTGGGGAGCCGAGAGCAGCAGGCCTGGGGCCGAGAGCGGCGGTGGAGGCGAGCAGATAAGCGGCGGGGGGGGGGTGAGAGGAAGGGAGAGGGAGAGAGAGACTGCATCGAGAGAAAAAGAGGCTGAGGGGAGAGTGAGGGAGACTGGGGGGAGAGTGACGGCGACTGGGGGGAGAGTGAGAGAGACTGGAGGGTGGGTGAAAGAGACTGGGGGGAGGGTGAAAGAGACTGGGGGGGGAAAGTGAGAGAGACTGGGAGCGAGAGAGAGGCTGGGGGACAGAGAGGCTGAGGGAGAGAGAGACGGGGGGGGGCGAAAGAGACGGGGAAGGGGATCGGAGGTGAGGGAGGGAACTCAGGGAACCAACCCCCAACAAGGGACATTGTTGGAGTGGATGATATCAAGAAGTCACGACACTGTCAATATTCACTTCATACCCAATAAACCTGTTAACAACCTGTACACAATGCCTGCACCATCTATGGTGGTATTGTGGGTTGGGGGGGCGGGTGAGGGGGAGGATGCACTTGTGCTGGGGTGAGGCACTTTGGCTGGGGGAGGGGTGTATTTGGACTGCAGTAAGACACTTTGTCTGGCCCTTGCTGTCTTCTGGGAAGCTCTGTCCTCTGTCACTTCAGGAAATCAAAGTGGATCAAGTTGCAATTTGCAAAGTTAGTGAGACCTTGGGATGGGCGGTTCCAGTCACACATTCCTGTGAAACTTCAGGGTGTGGCTTATCCTCCAAGAGGACCAATCATAGACAAAGAGTGGAGCATGATGGCCATTTTTGCATTCCAACACATCCATATATTAATGAGCTGGTGAATCTCAGTCTTTACAGCAAACAAGAATCCTGAGCCGCAGCATCGCAGCAAATACATCCAAGAGCCAGGTAAGATTTAAAAAGCTGCAAACTCTTCAGTTCTTTTTCCATTTATACATAAAATCTAAGTGAGCATGCGAGGAAGCAGCTCTCCACTGCCAGAGTTTAGCTTGCAGCAAGATGCGAGATGGTGATTTCCCGCATCAGACTTCTGCCTTCAAAGAGTTGGTGGAAGGTGAGTGGCACTCTCTGTTGGTGGAGGATCATAGGGAGGAAGTTCCTTAAGTATTTTCAGTGTGTGTGTGTGGAGGGGGTTTATGCTTACATTAATGGTGCAAACCTACACTCAGCGATACAGCTGGGGTTGCCAATCCTCCTGGATTACCTGGGAGTCTCCTGCAATGAGGCGTGTATCATCTGTAAATCTCAGAGAAATTAGAAAAAAATATCCAATTGTTCCCTCATTTTTCATTGACTGAAATTTCCCTAAATGCCCACATTGCTGTAATCTCAAATAATGAAGCAATTCCCAGCAGCAAAACTCCGTCACTTTCTGTATTTACCTGTACGATCTGTTTTCTGGATCTGATTTCGTTTTTTTGTGAAAAATTTATGAACATGCTTTTCATTTTGATGTTTTTCTGAAATTTGCTTCTTTTTATTTAATTTCCATCCAATCTTCTCTACACCTGTCCTGTAGCCCCTAACAATTCCTGGGTTCCATGGGCACCATTTGCTCCATGGAACTCAGGGACATCACCCTTCATATGTGAGTCTGGACGGTAAGTCACTGCAAGAAATTTATCCATGGAGGGCTACTTTCTATTCTCTTCTACAGGTACCGAGCAGTTAGCAGAATGGGAGGCGGTGAAAGTACAATTACAATCAATGAGGAATATTTGATCAGCGGTAATGTCACGTAAGTATCTTCTATAAGTATGTTCTATATATTTAGCTTTTGTACAATATCCTGTTTGTAGTTAATAAAAAGTGACAATGTGTAACTTCCAGGTTCATGTGTTGTATTTTCACTGTACTCTTGTTCAGGTTGAATTCTTTAAATGCGTGACTTACATGGACAATACAAAAGATTTGCCTACTGGCTATTTTTATGTCAAATGATATCCTGAACCATGCACACTTCGAATACAAGCAGGTTTCTGGAAAAATCAGGCATTTAGCAAAGAGTTAAGTAAATATGTAAACTGCAATAGTGCTTTTATGTCCGCATTGATATTCAGTTCCAATTTTAGGATTTGGAGGATTCCCATTGAGATTAGACACGGGGACCCTTCTACCTAGCTGCCATTTGCCATTCCACCAGTTCCAGATCTGAGCAGGGCTGTAGTTATAGAAAAAAGAAAGCATGTGGTTTGTTCGAATGTGATATTGCTGTTACTCAGCAGAATAGGAAAGTTCTTACAACCCTTTCTGTTTTAAGGGGAGATACAGAAGTTATTTTTAATAAGTTGACAGGGTAGTAGGGTGACTTACAACAATGCCAAACATAAAAAATAGGTGCAAGAGTAGGTCATTCGGCCCTTCAAGCTTCCACCACCACTCAATAAGATCATGGCTGATCATTCCCTCAGTACTACCTTCCTGCTTTCTCTCCATACCCCTTGATCCCTTTAGCCGTAAGGGCCATATCTAACTCCCCCTTGAATATATCTAATGAACTGGCATCAACAACTCTCTGCGGTAGGGAATTCCACAGGTTAACAGCTCTCTGAATCAAGAAGTTTCTCCTCATCTCAGTCCTAAATGGCCTACCCCTTATCCTTAGACTATGTCCCCTGGTTCTGGACTTCCCTAACATCGGGAACATTCTTCCTGCATCTAACCTGTCCAGTCCCGTCAGAATTTTATGTTTCTCATCCCCTCTCATCCTTCTAAACCACAGTGAATACAGGCCCAGTCGATCCAGTCTCTCCTCATAATTCAGTCCTGCCATCCCGGGAATCAGTCTGGTGAATCTTCGCTGCACTCCCCCAATAGCAAGAACGTCCTTCCTCAGATTAGGAGACCAAAACTGAACACAATATTCCAGGTGAGGCCTCACCAAGGCCCTGTACAACTGCAGCAAGACATAGCTGCTCCTATACTCAAATCCCCTAGCTATGAAGACCAACATACCATTTGCCTTCTTCCCCGCCTGCTGTACCTGCATGCTAACTTTCAATGACTGATGTACCATGACACCCAGGTCTCTTTGCACCTCCTCATTTCCTAATCTGCCGCCATTCAGATAATATTCTGCCTTCGTGTTTTTGCCCCCAGTGGATAACCTCACATTTATCCACATTATACTGCATCTGCCATGCATTTGCCCACTCGCCTAACCTGTCTAAGTCACCCTGCAGCCTCTTAGCATCCTCCTCACAGCTCACATTGCCACCCAGCTTAGTGTCATCTGCAAACTTGGAGATATTACACTCAATTCCTTCATCTAAATCATTAATGTATATCGTAAATAGCTTGGGTCCCAGCACTGAGCCCTGCGGCACCCCACTAGTCACTGCCTGAAAAGGACCCGTTTATCCCGACTCTCTGCTTCCTGTCTGCCAACCAATTCTCTATCCATGTCAGTGCATTACCCCCAATATCATGTGTTTTAATTTTGCACACCAACCTCTTGTGTGGGACCTTGTCAAAAGCCTTTTGAAAGTCCAAATACACCACATCCACTGGTTCTCCCTTGTCCACTCTACCAGTTACATCCTCAAAACATTCTGGAAGATTTGTCAAGCATGATTTCCCTTTCATAAATCCATGCTGACTTGGACCGATCCTGTCACTGCTTTCCAAATGCGCTTTCAGTGATGGGAATTGCATCCGATGTAAAGCTCACTGAGAAAGCAAAGATTTATATTGAAGCACTGAACTCTGAGAAAAAGCAGATTTTGAACAAAGTGTGCAGAAGGAATTCACATGTACCACAGACATCACAGTAAGGAATGACACAAGTGAGCGAATAGTTTTTTACTATGGGTCATCCGGCACTGTTTGAGTTCCTGAAATGGAAGGTATACCCTTCCCCAAAGCCAACATCCCAAACTTTGATGAGCACAAAATTCACAAAAACTGTTTGGTAAAAACAACTAAGTTGAACAGTAACCTGGTGCTGCTGCCTCCCTTGCCACTACATTAGCTGTGCTGCTGCTCTCCCTTCCAGCTAACCGGTGAAACAGGGAAACTCTCATACGCAGTGTTAACTTTCCCTTTTACAGGTTACATCCAAAACCCAGCTTCTCTAGTCTCTCTACATAACTGAAGATCCGCATCCCTGGTACCATTCTAGTAAATCTTCTCTGCACTCCATTCAAGGCCTTGACATCCTTCCTGAAGGGTGGTGCCCATAACTTGATAGGATACTCCAGCTTTGGTCTAACCACTGTTTGATAAGATGGAAGTAATAGCAGATGGAATTCAATGTTAACATTTAAGTAATAAGTTAGATAGGTAGAAAAGAGAATAAAGGGATATGAGAACAGGCAGTGGTATTAGAACTCATCCTGGGTTCTAAGGGCACCATTCGCTCCATGGAGCTCTGGTACATCACCCTTCATTTGTTAGTCTCGATGTTGACGCTGCACGCAATGTAACCTGGGGCTATCACCACTGGTTTTCATACAATATTCATAGATATGAACTTTTCAGTAGAGATCATTGGATAGCCAACAGAACCAAGAGCCCAGGCTGCTTTTAACCTGTCCTCAGCACAGCAGCAGCAAGGTCAGTTGTAGCACCCCTCACACTGTCCTATCTGAGGTCAGCTAACTCAGATCACAGATCAAACCATGGGCTTTCCTCCCATGTATGACTCAGTTTCACACTGGGCAGTGCATTTATTAATTGATCCACCAGGTAGGGTTGCCACCTCCAGTTGAATATATTCCTGGTTTCATCACATGACCTCCAGCCTCCAACTGCCCCGCCCCCACACACCTGTCATTGGTGGCTCAACACGTCCCATCTCACGGCACGCCGCCTTCCCACAGCCAATTGGAAAGCGAAACAGCAGTTCATTACATGATCAGATGATTTTAACTGTCAGTCACCCATCAATTTTTCTCATCTCTGGTATTCTCATCACTAATAAACAGAAGGAAATGAAACAAGTACACAATGTTTTTCACTGCTCCTGTGATTTTTCTGGCATGTTGCTTGCAGCAGTGTCCTGAAGATTAATCTTTAATTCCTGGAGCCACCAGGACAATCCTGAAGGGTCGGTAACCTTACCACAAGGGGGTTATTTATCTTTTAAAACTGCGCTTGTATCTGAGGGCTACTTTCTATTCTTTTTTACAGGTGCCAAGATCAGAGCTTTAAACAGGCTGATGACAAAATTTGGTACATGAACGTTAAAAATGATACAAACACCATCAAGATGACTGACCCAGCGTAAGTATATTCTATAAGTCTCTTGCATCATTTTGGTGAAAGTAAAACACATGGCTCTTCTCCCTCCTGAAATAATGACGGGCAGCTTTCCCCGCTGGCTCAGTGAGTAAAATACTCTGGCCAGTTTGGTACCGAGCCATACAGAACAGTCAGGTCTCAAGTTTGATTCCCAGTCTGTGCTGAGTTGGCTAATCTCAGGCAGGGCAGTGGTAAGGCCACCACAACGGAGCTCAGTGTCCCTAGTCTAAGGAAGGGGTGAATTGTACTGAAAATCACAAATGTGGAAGTCGAACAGACTCAGGATCAGTTGTGATGACACCCATATTAAAATCACCTCCAACACGTTTAACATTAGCTATGACAAAATAAGATTGCTTAAGCTCACACACCTAGAGAGACTTTAGCCCCAAATTTACTTAGGAGTCTGTTTTGGGTGGGGGAGATGGGATAAGGGGCAGATTTCAGGCAAGGTGGAACTTCCGTCACCCCATAAGTGTGGACTTGACTCCGTCCTAGTTCCTAGGATCGGAGACATGTGACTATTGGGTTGGTGCTCCCGCCATTCCTGACGCCACTGGGCACCAACTACATGAAGTTCAGAGCGGGGGCTGCACACAGCAGTAGTGAGGTTTCCTGAAGAAATTAAACGTTTGCTGCTTTTGTTAAATAGGTCAGTTTCTGTACCAGAATCCATCACTTTGAGATGAATTGCAGTGGGGAAACCCTGGCCTTTTACCATGTGAAAGCTTTTGATGGCCTGTACCCCAGGCGCCGCTACTGCCTAATGTTGATAAGGAAGCAAAAGCAGGATTGACTTCATTACGACATCTCGTGCACCCACCCACAAATGAGTCTGACATTATAGGCTCAATTTTCTCCGGTGATTTGTGCCGTTTTTTTGGCGCACGCTGCTTTTTTTGTTGTAAGTTTAATATAAGTTTCCCCAAGGAATCTGCACCACTGTAACTCAGTTAGTTTGATTTCTTTAGGTTTGTTTTTTTTCATCATAACCCGATGTCTGCGCCAGTTTTTGCCAATTATGGAAGTTTGCCCCAAAAAAATTTCTCCGAGGTCAGCGTATCTGACCACTCTCGAAAAACCTGGTGAGTTGTGAAAAAGCAGCGCACATTGAAAAATCGCCACAGAAAGATGTCATTGTTTTTCAGCAAAGTTTTTGAGGGAGTCAAGAAGACTTAAATATACAATTTTTTTTACCTTATCACACAGTAAATAGAAGCTTGATGGAATTCTGTAACTTTTCATATTCTTTCAACTGACACTGCATACAGAGCTGGAAGGTCAGAGCGTTGGCCGGTCAGAATCAATCCCCCAACCGGACACTGTGGCTCGGGGCTTGGCTGCAAAAGAAGTCCGGGTGCGGTGGGGGGGGGGGGGGGGTGGGGGAATGGCAGGGAGCAGGGGGGGCGGCTGTGGAAGGCGATCGGAAGGCATCACAAGACTGCACTGTGCATCAAATGTAGACTGTGGGGTTGGGGGGAGGGGGTGGGGTGTTCCCGATCACTGCGCCTGCTCAGATCTGGGTGTGGTCCATACAGACCTGTGGGGAGAGAGAACAAAGAACCTTGTCCTGCCTGCCTGCCATTTTGAGCTACGATTTTTCCAATGATAATTACAGTTCTCACACAGCACTCAATGTTCTCTCACACACAACTGGCTCTTTAAAAATGGCTGATTTCAGGCCGGGAGCTGTATTGCGCATGTGCGCCCAGAGGCATCAAAAACGTCCTTTTTCCCCCGCACATATGCAGGAGGTGTAGCATCATTTTTTTGGCGCAGTCAGTAGGCTCCACCTCCTCCACCCCCCCACCCCACTCGAAGCAACTGCGTTGCGTCAATTTTGAAAAATACATCGGGGAAACTTGGCACATTTATTTTTGGAGTAGTTCTAGCCTAGAAAAACGGAAGTAACTTTGGCAATATGCCAAAAACGGCTTTGGGCAAAATTGAGCCTTATGATTGATGAATAAAGCAGTGGGGACCCAAGTAATTAGGTCTTGCCTTAAATTCCTCTCTGACCAGCCACAAGAACAGCGTTAGTACACTGAGGAAAATTCCTTTGCATTATATAGTTGAATTCTCATATTGCAATACAAAAACGATGGATAAATGTTCTTTACTCCTTGTAGATCTTTTATCGTGACTGGGAAGTTAATGACACCACTGGAGACTGTTGAAAAAGGGAAAGAGAAGAAAATTGCCTTCATGGAAAGCGCAGATAAGAGTTTGTCAGGGCTTATCAGCTACCAGTGTGGTGACAAGCAACTGGTTGTGCTCTTCTACAAAGCGTCCACCAACAGTGACTCAGACCCTCCGTTGTGCGCTTTGAGTATTGAAAATGACAAAAAAATACTGGATGCCAGCCTGTACAATGCCATGCACAAGGTGATGGAAAACTCAGCCGCGTTTACCAGGAAAGCAATCTCAGAATCTGAGCATATGCAGAGCCTGGAAATTTATGGCTTGAAAGTCATTGTTACCCGAGAGAATAATGCTTTCAGTGTAAACGTAAGAAATTAGAAAAGGAGTCACATTAATCATCATTCATTTTTGAGTCGGGTGATGAAATGCTTCTAACAGTCAGTGCACTGTCTCATTACTTCAGACCCTAAATAAATATTCATAGAGTGTTCATGTGTGTGCACATCTGTTTTCTGTAAAGTTTGTGTGGTCTCTCCTAATCTAGAGCTAAATATGAAATGACTATAACTATACACACTCAATATTTTACGATTTTTTTTTTCCTGTTTTAATTTGATTTAGTTCAACATGGCTAGTGCATAAAGATTAGTTTAATTGTCCCTTTCAAAGACTCACACACATCAGAATTTCATGGACAACAGTGCAATACTTCTTTGCAAACGCCACTCACAAGTTAAAACAGAAATATTCTAGGAGTGTTGGTTTAAAATGCAATGGGAATTAAAATCAACTAATACTGAAAGTACAGCCACAGTGTATAGTGATATTTCCAAATACACAATGCAATGAGTTCTTCTGTCCCCTTATCCATCTCCCCTCCTTCCATGCCATGCCAGACGTGGCTCAGTGGGTAGCACTCTTGCCTCAGAGTCAGGGACTTGAGCACAAAACTCCAGGCTAACAATCCAGTGCAGGACTGAGGGAATGCTCCATTGTGGGAGGTGCCATCTTTTGGATGAGATGTTAAACCGAGGCCCTGTCTGCTCCTTCAAGTGGATGTAAAAGATCCCATGGCACTATTTCGAAGTTGAGCACAGGAGTTATCCCTGCTGTCCTAGAAACATAGAAAATAGGTGCAGGAGTAGGCCATTCGGCCCTTCGAGCCTGCACCACTATTCAATAAGATCCTGGTTGATCATTCCCTCAGTATCCTTTTCCTGCTTTCTCTCCATACCCCTTGATCCCTTTGGCCATAAGGGCCATATCTAACTCCCTCTTGAATATATCCAATGAACTGGCATCAACAACTCCTGACCAATATTTATCCCTCAATCAACATCACTAAAACACATTATCTGGTCATTACCACATTGCTGTTTGTGGGAGCCTGCCTTGCGCAAATTGGGTGCCACATGACTACAATTCAAAAGTACCTCATAGGCTGTAAAGCGCTTTTTTGACATCCTGAGGTTGTGAATGGCGTGATATAAATGAAAGTCTTTCTTTTTCTCTACTCTATTTCCCCCTTCTCCTTTCTCCCCAGCTCTGCCCCTTTCATCCCTCCAACCTTATCTGATGAACTGCTCAGTGCCTGCTTCCTCATTAAATATCTCTCCTTTTGCTGTCACACGCTCTTGTCCCTCATGGCCAGCCTACAGCTTTCCTCTGCCTCAATCAAAGCATGCTCCAGCACGTCCATCACTCACACATGGGCACCAAACTGCCATATTTCCTTCTCTGGGCACCATGCGCTCATAAATCTCTACAACCTGCTCCTTATCTCCCTCACTAACTTCACTGTCTGCTGCAACATCACCAACAAATCTCCCCCTGACTCTTCTAATGAAGCACACCACCCCGTCTGAGCCAAGGCACCAAGTCTACCCTAGTCATAACATTCTGTGCAACATTCATAACATTCATGGCTTACTGAGTCTTTTAAAACTTCTTTGACCGTATTGCTGCCTATGAAACTGTTAAGCACTCCATCATCCTCCAGCGCCTTCCCTCCGCTGTCAACACTGCTGCTTTATGGTTCCAGTTCACCCTGTCACGACAGTTCCTCCAATGGTTTCTCCTTTTGTGCTTGTATGGTCACCCCTGCTGTAGTCCTTGGTCCAATGCCTTTTATCATTTAAAAGCTGCCCCTAAGCAACACCATCTAAAAATATAGAATCAATTTCCATATATAGGTGTCCTAGAAACATAGAAGCATAGAAAATAGGTGTAGGAGCAGGCCATTCGGCCCTTCGAGCCTGCACCACCATTCAATATGATCATGGCCGATCATGCAACTTCAGTACCCCACTCCTGCTTTCTCTCCATACCCTCTGATCCCTTTAGCTGTAAGGGTCACATCTAGCTCCCTTTTGAATATATCCAACGAACTGGACTCAACAATTTTCTGTGGTAGAGAATTCCACAGGTTCACAATTCTCTGGGTGAAAACATTTTTCCTCATCTTGGTCCTAGATGGCTTACCCCTTATCCCTAGTGTCATGTATGTAACCATCATGCAACGGTAACCTTCATGTAACTGTAACCTTCATGCAACTCCTGTACACTGTACTTATACCCTAGAAATGCACACCCTGACCACAGGGGGTGAACTTGTGGGAGACACTCCTCACCTGGGTCTCCAGGTATAAAGAGGAGGTCCCACCCAGAGTCAGCACTCCTTGGTCCTGGGGAATAAAGGTTAAGGTCACGTAGTGACTGTGTCTGCAGTACATGCCTCGTGTGAATTTGTAGTAAGGTGCAGGGACACCACCCTTAGACTGTGACCCCTTGTTCTGGACTTCCCCAACATCAGGAACATTCTTCCTGTATCTAACCTGTCCAATACCGTCAGAATTTTATATGCTTCTATGAGATCCCTTCTCATTCTTCTAAATTTCAGTGAATATAAGCCTTGTTGATCCAGTCATTCTTCATATGTTAGTCCTGCCATCCCAGGATCAGTCTGGTGAACCTTCGCTGCACTCCCTCAATAGCAAGAATGTCCTTCCTCAGATTAGGTGACCAAAATTGCACACAATACTCAAGGAGTGGTCTCACCAAGGCCCTGTACAACTGCAGCAAAACCTCCCTGTTCCTATACTCAAATCCTCTCGCTATGAAGGCCAACATGCCAATTAGCTTTCTTAGCTGCCTGCTGTACCTGCATGCCTACTTTCAATGACTGATGTACCATGACACCCAGGTCTCGTTGCACCTTCCCTTTTACTAATCTGTCACCATTCAGATAATAATCTGCCTTCCTGTTTTTGCCACAAAAGTGGATAACCTCACACTTATCCATATTATACTGCATCTGCCATGCATTTGCCCACTCTAACCTGTCCAAGTCACCCTGCAGCCTCTTAGCATCCTCCTCACAGCTCACACTGCCATCCAGCTTAGTGTCATCTGAAAACTTGGAGATATTACATTCAATTCCTTCGTCTAAATCATTAATATATATTGTAAATAGCTGGGGTCCCAGCACTGAACCTTGTGGTACCCCACTAGTCACTGCCTGCCATTCTGAAAAGGACCCGTTTATTCCCATTCTTTACTTCCTGTCTGCCAACTAATTCTCTATCCACGTCAATAAGTGGAAAAGTAAGCTGTGAGAAGGACACAAAGAGGCTCAAAGGGATCAAGGCAGGTGAAGTGAACGGGCAAGAAGGTGGCAGATGGAGTTTAATGTGGGGAAACATGAAATTATCCACTTTGGTAGGAAGAATAGAAAAGCAGAATATTTTTTAAAAGGTGAGAGACTAGGAAATGTTGGTATGAAGAGGGATTTGGGGGTCCTTGTACATGAATCACAAAAAGTTAACATGCAGATACAGCAAGCCATTAAGAAGGCAAACAATATTGCAAGTGGGATGGAGTGTAAGAGTAAGCAAGTCTTGCTGCAACTATATAGGGTTTTGGTGAGACCACACCTGGAGTACCGTGTACAATTTTGGACTTCTTACCTAAGGAAGGATATACTAGCCTTAGAGGGGAATGCAGTGGAGGTTCAGTAAATTGACTCCTGAGATAAGAGGGTTGTCCCAAGAGAGATTTAATCGAATGGGCCTATACTCTCTGGGGTTTAGAAGAATGAGAGGTGTTCTTATTGAAACGTCCAAAATTCTTAGAGGGCATGGCAGGTTATATGCTGAGAGGCTGTTTCCCCTGGCTGGAAAGACTACAATTAGGGGACATAATCTCACGATAAGGGATGGGCCAGTTAGGACTGAGATGAGAAATTTCTTCATTCAAAGGGTTGTGAATCTTTGGAATTCTCTACTCCAAATGGTCAATTTGTTGAATATATTCAAGACAGAGATTGATAGATATTTAGACTGAATAGAATCAAGGGTTAAGGGAATACAGTGGGAGAGTGGAGTTGAGGTAGTTCAGCCATGACCTTATTGAATGGTGGTGCAGGCTCGAGGGCTGTATCGCCTACTCCTGCTCTTGTTTCTTATGTTCTTACATTGAAAACCTGGCCTAAGATGTGTGACAAAAGAACACCTCACATTATAAACATTAAGTCAGAGTACAGGCCAGTGTGCTACCTGGTATGGATAACAATCAGAAGGCACAGCCAGTATCCCAGGTGTGTGTACAGTGGCTATACGGCAGTGCCACAGTGTCTTACAAACAAATGTCAGATGGAATGCTAACAGTCGGAGGACACGGTCATAGTATCCCAGCCACATGTTGCATGATCTCGGGCAACGGGCATTGTTCATGGCACGTGTCCCAGCTGCGAGCTTCACATAGTATAGGGTAAGTCAGAGTGCACAAGCACACCGCAGGTATCAGTTTTAAATTAATCTCGTTCAAAGTCATTCTGAGGCTATATTCCCAATCCCAGACTATATCAAATTAAGCAATACTCCACAATAACTGCTGTTGGGTGACACAGACTATTTATTAGTATTATTTTAAAATTCCATTCAGAGTTTGATTAAAATTTACTGAGATTTTCATCCTATAGTATATTTCTATGCAAAGTTAGGATCATTAGAATAATAGATTTTAAATACATAATTTTGAAATGTTGTACTTTAAATGAGGTGGGCCCGATTTTCCTGTCTGTAATCGCCATGGGTGCCAGTTCACAAGGCGGAATGGGCAGGGACAAAGGACAGACACATTGTTGCCAGGTCTCTGCCCCATTTGCACAAAGAGCACTTTCTGCAAACGAGCAATTGCATGAAGCTGCTGCCTAAACCAAGCAAGAGCCTGAAAATAATGTAAATGACACAGAACTGGCCAAGTAACATCTTTCATAGCACTTTCCTGCAGCAATGCAGGACGTACAACTCTTTAACGTGATTGTTCTGAGTTGCCAGGCTGCGCCTTGAGATCCAACGGTCTTTCATGAGGCAGGCAGCAGCTTTCAGCTTGATGCTGAAATCATTTTTGGACATATGTGTCAGCCATTTAAAAAATTATTTAGTACAGTTGAGCTGTGAGGTAAAAAACCCAGGCATTTATAGACTGTCTTTGGAGTTGCAGTTTTCTGCCCCTACGGGTTGCACCTACCGCTTCTGAAGTGTTTTCGCCGCAGCGTCGCATGAGGTGGCCTCTTTCGTGAAATGCAGCTCTTTGTCATTTCTTTTTTGGCGGACTGGAAGTCGGTCATAATGGGGAAGGAAGTGAGGTGATAAGCAGAAGATTGACCACAAGAGGGGCAGAAGTGGAGGCAGGACGGAGTCACCACCGTTGTCATTCATCAGCGGAGCAGTGATGACATCATTACACGTGTGCATCACGTCTCTCCCCTTCACTTAAAGGGGAGAGATGCTGCAAGCTCTGCAAAGACTTTGGTTAGATCCACTGGACACCAGGGAGGGTTTCGGCTGGGCCAGTGGTCTGGCACCCAAGAGGGGGTGCCAGGCTGCCTGTTGGTGGCCCGGCCGAACCCAGGGATATAATTCGCCCGCCGCTCTGGAAGTCGGCCGGCAAAAAAAATAAAATGGCGGCCGCGGTAGTGCGCCCTCCCGTTGAATGCCCACCGCGCAGCTGTGTCCCACACACTGAAAACAAGGTGCACCAACAGAAAAAGCTCTCGGGGGCACCGCTCGGCAGCCCGAAGATTTTTTGTGCTGAATATCGATTAATAGGAGATCGGTGGTGTGCCCTTTGATGACGCACTTAGGAGGGGTCGGCAGCAGCGGGGTGGAAGTGGAGACCGCCGTAAAAACCACCGAGGTGAATTTGGCTAGCGGTGGCCATTGGACTCCAACACGTGGCCGCAGCTTTCTGGTGGGAAGACGCCTTTTCGAGAGACTGAATTTCAGCCCCATGGATTCCAGAGAAATGAAATACTATTGCAAGACAAACTCCTACTCAGCATTATCCTGCCAACCAAATATAACGACTGCGTAAAAATTATCTAGACCTGATAGTCAGAGGCTCTGAATCACCAGGGAGGCAGCAACAGTTGTGCAACATGTTCCAGGAGGGCCTTGTGAACCTTTTTGGAACGTGTTCTTTCCAGTGGGAACAACAGTCTGTGGTGCACTGATACATAAAGCAGGTGGTTTGTTTACAAGAGCAAGCAATCACATTATTTTCCACATGGACAGAAAGAGAACAGAAGCAAGCCCTGGGATCTTTTTCCAATGCCCGGTTTCCCAGGGCCCGCACATGTAGTTCAACATGCTCCTGCACACAGAAGTGTCCCACACATGGACGACAAGAGCTTCTATGCAAATCCATGTTCAGCTTATGTGCTATTATCTGCACAGGATACTGCAGTAGAATGCTCACTTCCCTAACAGCAATAATACTGCATTAATTTTACAGCAATCCACCATGGCCTCATCATTTGTTAATAGCGATTAAGTCAACGGCTGGATCCTGGGGATACTGACCTCATGTCCCTTCTTTGGTACCTGTATCCACGGACATGCAGTGGAGCAGAGATATAATGAAGTACATGCCTCCACCAGATCTATCAGCAAGCACACCAGAGCCATGGTTAAACAATGATTCTGACAGCTTGACAGGCGAACACACAACATCCAGTAGAGCCCAGCCAACATTTCCAGGATAATCATGGTCTGTTGCATTCTCCATGAATTTACAATTCAAAGAGATATCCACAAGGAGGCAGCCGGAGCACAAGCCCTCTGAACAGCAGCTGGAGGATGTCACTGAGAGCTGAGGAAGCAGCAGCATAAGCAGCTTTGGCGTTTGCAAGAGCCATTCGGCAGGCACTGACAAAGAACGGTTTATTTTAATCATCCACGTATCTTTCACATCACCAGCCTTTCCTGCATTTCCCCCATGCCATGCGATAAATCATCTTCCTCAGCGTTTCCACTTTTCTGCCAGCTATCCCATTCCTCTTCACTGCAGGTCCTTCCCACAGCTGCAGGTATGTCTGGAGCAGACAAGTGTCCTAAGGTGAACTGCAGAGTTTCTATTTGGGCATCAGATTGCACACATGTGAGTTATGGAAACAGTAGCTACCTACCGTGGGATAAAGGCACAGTACACAATGTCATTAACAATCTGTCATGCTTAGAAAGCATCCTTCTTTCAAAATAAAAGCAGAAAATGCTGGCAACGCTCAGCAGGTCAGGCAGCATTTGTGGAGAGAGAAACCGTTGTTTCAAATCGATGACCTTTCATCCTTCTTTTAAAAGCTGGGCCCTGATCAAATGTTCATGATAAGATGACCCTCCAGCCAGTTTCCTGCCAGCTCTACACACTGCCCACTTGTGCTGTGTTTCAGAGCGTGCTGTCCTCAAACTTACTTGTTAAATTCCCCAGTGATTGCATCTGTGTTGTGAGATTGAGTGATAGGATGTCGTAAGAGTTGCATGGCTTCTTGTGCCAAATCTGCAGTAAAAATATATCAAGGGATCCGCATCACAGCATAATGCCACGCTGCCTTCTGCAAAACACTGGCATGGACCTGCTGCTCCTTGGAAATTGCAATGTCAATAAGTGTATGATTATATTAAAGGCTGGACACATTGTGCAAAGCCTGCTCCTTTCTCATCTCCATCTTCCTCTTCCAAGTCATATCTGTCTGTGGAGGTCCTTCCCTCAAGAGTGGAGAACGGTTACAGTTCAGTCATTGCCGCTCCCATAGTCATCCTCTCCCTCTTGTGATGCTGTGCTTTTTCCTACAAGGCAGTATGACATATCCCAAAAGCTGTGTGTCAGGTTTCATCCAGGTGTAGAGAAAACATGCAAGTGCTGTTCATTGAATGTGTTGATAAACGGTTACCCAGTGCCAGCTCCTCCTGAAAGATGGTGCTGGGCAAGCGAGGAGCAAGGAAATATACAGTACAGCCTCATGGACAATATGAAAAGCAGGAGAAATAATAAACGAGCACAGGGATAGGAGGGAACAGATGACAATTGCTGCGGTGGATAAATGAGCTCACAGTATAGTCCCTCACCTTGCCACTCTTGACTCCATTGAACATTTTCTGGTTTTCTGAACCCTCATCCTCTGCATTATGTCACTGCATTGATTTCTTCAGCCACCTCCCACTAAGCTTTCTGATTCTTACACTGACCTAAAAACTATCAGGAAGGGACAAGAATGTAACCTTAGGAAACACCGGAAGTGACATAGCAGGGGTGGGAGGAAAATCCATTGTTGAGTAGATGCTCTGAGATTGGCCCAAAATGAAGGCAGAAATACGGAGCTGGACAAAGGAGGTGTTGGAGGAGAATGGTGTTGTCGATATCACTAAAGGCTGCAGAGAGGAAAAAGGGCAATATTGCACCTTGAATACAATCATTCCTTAGGTTAGGGTCATTTCTGTGTTGTGAGAGGGGCAGAAACCAAATGGGAGAAATTCAAACAGAGTTGACGGAGAAGGGCATGGGCGAGGAGGAGATAATACATTCAAGGTCAGCAGTGCCCTAAATCGTGCTCCCTATTGAGTGAGGACCTAATCTGAGGCGTTATTCACGGAGGGTGCTCTCCAATGAGCTTAACTCAAAACCAGAGGTGGGCCCAGAGAGTTCAACTTAGGCATATGACAAACATACATTGTCCAAATAATGCTGGGGTCAATTTGGCAGGAATAAAATCGATCGTTTCAAGGTTTTGCTGTGTGCATTAAGTCTGTGATTACAAATCACAGAAAAAGATCTTCTACAAGCAAACCCACCAAGTTACTGGACCAATACACATGAACTGGTATGGATTCAGTTTCTGTTTTACATGCTGTAACTTGGTAGACTCCAAACAGTATACTGTCTCTTGCGCTTATTTATATCTTTAAGTGACTGGGTTGTTATATTGCATTGCAGGTCACAATCTGTACAGATCATGGGTTTGAATTTCTGTACACATTCCATTACAGTGCAGCTAAATGTACCTTTCATAAGGTTTTGGCTTTTTCCACCTCGATATTGTCCTCAACACATCTTGCCATGCCTGGCCATTAGTCCTGTTTCACTACTTCTCCCTCCTCCGAGCAGCCCTGCTGCCACTCCTTACTGCCCTGCCACCACTTTTTGCGACTTTGCAATCAGCTCGCAGAATACGTTTTACTTTCCATAGAATTGAAGGGACCTTAGTGTTAGGGAAATTGATGGGATTGAAGGCCGATAAATCCCCGCGGACTGATAGCCTGCATGTCAGAGTACTTAAGGAAGTGGCCATAGAAATAGTGGACGCATTGGTGATCATTTTCCAACAATCTGTCGACTGTTTCTGTGGACTGGAGGGTAGCTAATGTAACACCACTGTTTAAAAAAGGAGGGAGAGAGAAAACGCGTAATTATAGACCGGTTAGCCCGACATCAGTAGTGGGGAAAATGTTGGAATCAATTATTAAAGATGAAATAGCAGTGCATTGGGAAAGCAGTGACAGGATCGGTCCAAGTCAGCATGGATTTATGAAGGGGAAATCATGCTTGACAAATCTTCTGGAATTTTTTGAGGATGTAACTAGTAGAGTGGACAAGGGAGAACCAGTGGATGTGGTATATTTGGACTTTCAAAAGTCTTTTGACAAGGTCCCACACAAGAGATTGGTATGCAAAATCAAAGCACATGATGTTGTGGGTAATGTATTGACATGGATAGAGAACTGGTTGGCAGACAGGAAGCAGAGAGTCGGGGTAAACGGGTCCTTTTCAGAATGGCAGGCAGTGACTAGTGGAGTACCGCAGGGCTCAGTGCTGGGACCCCAGCTATTTACAATAACATTAACGATTTAGATGAAGGAATTGAGTGTAATATCTCCAAGTTTGCAGATGACACTAAGCTGGGTGGTGGTGTGAGCTGTGAGGAGCACGCTAAAAGGCTGCAGGGTGACTTGGACAGGTTAGGTGAGTGGGCAAATGCAAGGCAGATGCAGTATAATGTGGATAAATGTGAGGATATCCACTTTGGGGGCAAAAGCACGAAGGCATAATATTATCTGAATGGCGGCAGATTAGGAAAGGGGGAGGTGCAACGAGACCTGGGTGTCATGGTTCATCAGTCATTGAAAGTTGGCATGCAGGTACAGCAGGCGGTGAAGAAGGCAAATGGTATGTTGGCCTTCATAGTTAGGGGATTTGAGTATAGGAGCAGGGAGGACTTACTGCAGTTGTACAGGGCCTTGGTGAGGCCTCACCTGGAATATTGTGTTCAGTTTTGGTCTCCTAATCTGAGGAAGGACGTTCTTCCTATTGAGGGAGTGCAGCGAAGGTTCACCAGACTGATTCCCGGGATGGCGGGACTGACATATGAGGAGAGACTGGATCAACTGGGCCTTTATACACAGGAGTTTAGAAGGATGAGAGGGGATCTCATAGAAACTTACAAGATTCTGACGGGACTGGACAGGTTCGATGCGGGAAGAATGTTCCCGATGATGGGGAAGTCCAGAACCAGGGGACACGGTCTTAGGATAAGTGGTAGGACATTTAGGACTGAGATGAGGAGAAACTTCTTCACTCAGAGAGTTGTTAACCTGTGGAATTCCCTACCGCAGAGAGTTGTTGATGCCATCATTGGATATATTCAAGAGGGAGGTAGATATGGCCCTTGTGGCTAAAGGGGTAATGAGGGAATGATCAGCCATGATATTGAATGATGGTGCAGGCTCGAAGGGCCAAATGGCCTACTCCTGCACCTATTTTCTATGTTTCTATGTTTGGTCTTGGGTTTATGATGGGCTGGGTTGCTGCTAAGGTTTTGGGTTGATTTGAGCGCTATGGTTGGGCTTATGACTAGGTTTGGGCTGTGTAGGGGAGGACGAAAACCCCCTCATTTTACCCAGAAGGAAAAGGGTTGTGGGATCAGTCTGTGCTGTGAATTGAAACCGATACGGTTTGACCTTGGCAGAGCAGTGATTGGACAGGGGAGGACACCGGAGGGCCAATGGTGGGACAAAGTCAGCCCGAAGCATGTGGCTTTCAAGCCAATGGGAGAGCACTTGCTCGAAAACTGTGGGACTGACCCATAGCCATTATTGGGCTTTGTCTTCCCCATGTTTACACTATGGAAGGAAATTATGCAGACCTTCAGAAAACTAGGGAACCCAAAACAAATCAAGGGCCTACACAATGGCTACAGGAGGCCAACCCAATTAACACTTACTCAAATCTTGAGTAGGTTAGAAAAACTGAATTGGAGGAAAATTATGCAGTTCTTCAGAAACCAGGGAACCCAAAACAACCCAAGGGCCTACACAATGGCTACAGGAGGCCAACGCAATCAACACCCACTCCAGCCTTGAGTAGGTTAACATCAGTGGAAAAAGTCCGCAATAATCTAAAACTGCTGCATTTTTCAAAATCACAAAGCCCACCAATGGGAAGAATCGATTTCAGCAGGAGAGGCGGACTGGATAATCTGGCTATAAAAAGGGGTTTCTGACGTAGTGTGTGTGGTTCCCTGCCCTCGTGATCCAACAACCAGCAAGCCCCTCGACACTGAAGGAAAGCCAGTGTCCGAAGACACCGAAGATAGAAGAAACAAACCACCAGACTGCAGAAGGCGCAGTAGTGATCGGAACTGGTCCTCGGAACTCCCAACTCAGTTAGGCCAGGAAAGGTGGGAGGTTGGGCATTGTACTGCTAAACTTGTGGAAAGATTTTTGTTGTGTCCGTTTAGTGGGATTTAGGGGGATTGTTTTGTTGGTGTATTGCTGTTTGTTGAGATACACCTTGTCAAATAAATTGGAAGCCTAAAGTTCCTCTTGGAATCACCTTGTCTCAGTTCCATTGTATTACATCTCCTGATCGTGAGTCTTATGTCAGAACAGTGTAAAGGAAGCCAGGAGCTCCTCGAAAACGCTCAACTGTGTGTCACAGGCTAGGGAAGAAGGGGTTAGGAGTGTTTGACACTCACAGGTGCCTCACAGGCTAGGCATAAGCTGTGGGGATGCACGAGTCTCAAAACCCCCTTCATAAGCTGTGGACACAGTCTCTCCAGGGGTGCTCTTGCAGCACTCAGGGTACCTCACAGGCCAGGCATAAGCTGTGAGGGCAGAAGCCCAGAGAGAGACACCCAAGGCACACCAACACTCCCTGAGAAACCCCTTACAGAACATGGTGACCGCGGCAGGACATAAGCAAACAGGAGATGTTAATATAACAGATGAGGTGATAAGAGAGGAAACTAAAATGGAGGAGAGAATTTCCTCATACATTTTCGGCAAGGTGAACCTCACCAAACCTTGGGTGCAAGCCCTCACTCGGGCAGAGCGCCCAGTGGATGCTGCTGCTCAGTGGACAGCAGGGAAGGACCACAACCGCAGGGTGGAAAAGGCCACCTGGCTTATCTGCCTCACCCGCCAAGTCCGAAAGCTCGACCAGCGGGTGAAGGACTTGGAACAGAGTCTTCAGAAATCAGAGGAGCTCTCTGCTATCCGGGCTGCGGTTGGGGACAACCTGCTGGCCAAATTAGCTGTGGAGCAGCAAGGGAAGAGGCAGTTGGAGGAGACCTTCCGAAATAGACGGGACTATCTTCAGTGTCAGGTCACTGAGGCCAAGGGTAGTGAGGGGTCCCTCCGGGAACAGAACTCTCGATACACCCAGAAAATTTGGGAACTAGAGAATAAATTAAAAGACGTACAGACAGCCTATAAAGTGGCCAGTAGCAGTGAGTTTGCACATCACGGTCCCTGCCAGGAGAGGATTGAAACTCTCACCCACGCTCTATCCCAGGCAAAGGGGATGGTCGCCCTGACAGGACCTGGAGGGTCCACACGGGACAAAGGAGAGTATTGGGGGGGTAGAGGAGAATCCAAAGGCAAGAGACGCCCGACCACCTTCTGCTGCACCGAGTATGGTGGGACAGCCTGAGGTAGAGGGACCAGCACAGAAAGATCCTGAACCAGGACGGATGTGCCTGGTCAGGCAGCGCAAGTACGGTCCTCCACAGGGAGGTGGCCAAGGTCGGGGAGCGCTGGAGAGCGACTTTATTTTTCCCCATGGAGTTCAATCACTCAGGGCCATGGTGGCCCATTTGGCCAAACTCACTCGCAGCGGGGACCCGTCTATCCACTTCATGGAGGTGATGCAGGCAGGGGAAATTAATGGGTGTGACGAGGAAGAGACAGCCAAGCTGCTGCTCTTCTCTCTGGACAGCAAATTGTACCAGGCTCTACCGGCAGAATTCCGGAGGGGACAGCGTACATTTACTGAGGTCCAGAGGGCCGTCCTTGAGGCTATGGGCTTCGATGACGGCAGTCCTTTCGAACGGGTCGAAAGAACAAGGCAGCTCGCAGGGGAAACCCCGCAGGCATTTGCGGACAGGCCGTGGGTGGTATACCACGCAGCCTGTGGGGAGCTCCTCGACCGGGCGAATCCTTCCGCAGTACAGACTGGCCGCTGGCTGAGGATGCTGGTGGCAAACTGCTTGCCCCGGCTCAAGGCCAGGGCAGAACTGTGGTTCGATTCCCGGGACCCCAACCTCACCAAGGAAGCAGTGGTCAGGCAACTGGCACTGGTCCAACGGAATGGAGGAGGGGAGGAGGAGAAAACCTCCAAAGGTCGGGAAAATGAAGTAAAACCCAACTCGATTCCCAAAAGGGAATGGCACCAGGAGGGTGGCCGCTCGATTGATAAGGAGGGAGTGTGCTACGGGTGCGGGAAAGCTGGGCATTTTAAAAGGGATTGCAGGAGCCCAGTAAAGAGATATGGGGGGAGAAGTTCTTTTGGAGCCGCCCAGAGTGGGGGAAGTGGAGGGAGCTCCTCACCATCCCTTGATGAGATAGTAGCTGCAGTGAGGACAGCACTGGAGGGGACTGGGAAGGTAGCCACGGCAACAGGCAGGGAAGCACCAGCAACCTGGGGCATTGGAACCGGTTCTGGGGGAGGTGGGACCAGTACAAACCGGACGGTCTGCACCTGGGCAGGACCGGAACCAATGACCTAGGGGGAGTGTTTGCTAGTGCTGTTGGGGAGGATTTAAACTAATATGGCAGGGGGATGGGAACCAATGCAGGGAGACAGAGGGAAACAAAAAGGAGACAAAAGCAAAAGACAGAAAGGAGATGAGGAAAAGTGGAGGGCAGAGAAACCCAAGGCAAAGAACAAAAAGGGCCACTGTACAGCAAAATTCTAAAAGGACAAAGGGTGTTAATAAAACAAGCCTGAAGGCTTTGTGTCTTAATGCAAGGAGTATCCGCAATAAGGTGGATGAATTAATTGTGCAAATAGATGTTAACAAATATGATGTGATTGGGATTACGGAGACGTGGCTCCAGGATGATCAGGGCTGGGAACTCAACATTCAGGGGTATTCAACATTCAGGAAGGATAGAATAAAAGGAAAAGGAGGTGGGGTAGCATTGCTGGTTAAAGAGGAGATTAATGCAATAGTTAGGAAAGACATTAGCTTGGATGATGTGGAATCTATATGGGTAGAGCTGCAGAACACCAAAGGGCAAAAAACGTTAGTAGGAGTTGTGTACAGACCTCCAAACAGTAATAGGGATGTTGGGGAGGGCATCAAACAGGAAATTAGGGGTGCATGCAATAAAGGTGTAGCAGTTATAATGGGTGACTTTAATATGCACATAGATTGGGCTAGCCAAACTGGAAGCAATATGGTGGAGGAGGATTTCCTGGAGTGCATAAGGGATGGTTTTCTAGACCAATATGTTGAGGAACCAACTAGGGGGGAGGCCATCTTAGACTGGGTGTTGTGTAATGAGAGAGGATTAATTAGCAATCTCATTGTGCGAGGCCCCTTGGGGAAGAGTGACCATAATATGGTGGAATTCTGCATTAGGATGGAGAATGAAACAGTAATTTCAGAGACCATGGTCCAGAACTTAAAGAAGGGTAACTTTGAAGGTATGAGGCGTGAATTGGCTAGGATAGATTGGCGAATGATACTTAGGGGGTTGACTGTGGATGGGCAATGGCAGACATTTAGAGACCGCATGGATGAATTACAACAATTGTACATTCCTGTCTGGCGTAAAAATAAAAAAGGGAAGGTGGCTCAACCGTGGCTATCTAGGGAAATCAGGGATAGTATTAAAGCCAAGGAAGTGGCATACAAATTGGCCAGAAATAGCAGCGAACCTGGGGACTGGGAGAAATTTAGAACTCAGCAGAGGAGGACAAAGGGTTTGATTAGGGCAGGGAAAATGGAGTACGAGAAGAAGCTTGCAGGGAACATTAAGGCGGATTGCAAAAGTTTCTATAGGTATGTAAAGAGAAAAAGGTTGGTGAAGACAAACGTAGGTCCCCTGCAGTCAGAATCAGGGGAAGTCATAATGGGGAACAAAGAAATGGCAGACCAATTGAACAAGTACTTTGGTTCGGTATTCACTAAGGAGGATACAAACAACCTTCCGGATATAAAAGGGGTCAGAGGGTCTAGTAAGGAGGGGGAACTGAGGGAAATCTTTATTAGTCGGGAAATTGTGTTGGGGAAATTGATGGGATTGAAGGCCGATAAATCCCCAGGGCCTGATGGACTGCATCCTAGAGTACTTAAGGAGGTGGCCTTGGAAATAGTGGATGCATTGACAGTCATTTTCCAACATTCTATTGACTCTGGATCAGTTCCTATGGAGTGGAGGGTAGCCAATGTAACCCCACTTTTTAAAAAAGGAGGGAGAGAGAAAACAGGGAATTATAGACCGGTCAGCCTGACCTCAGTCGTGGGTAAAATGATGGAATCAATTATTAAGGATGTCATAGCAGTGCATCTGGAAAATGGTGACATGATAGGTCCAAGTCAGCATGGATTTGTGAAAGGGAAATCATGCTTGACAAATCTTCTGGAATTTTTTGAGGATGTTTCCAGTAAAGTGGACAAAGGAGAACCAGTTGATGTGGTATATTTGGACTTTCAGAAGGCTTTCGACAAGGTCCCACACAGGAGATTAATGTGCAAAGTTAAAGCACATGGGATTGGGGGTAGTGTGCTGACGTGGATTGAGAACTGGTTGTCAGACAGGAAGCAAAGAGTAGGAGTAAACGGGTACTTTTCAGAATGGCAGGCAGTGACTAGTGGAGTGCCGCAAGGTTCTGTGCTGGGGCCCCAGCTGTTTACATTGTACATTAATGATTTAGACGAGGGGATTAAATGCAGTATCTCCAAATTTGCGGATGATACTAAGTTGGGTGGCAGTGTGAGCTGCGAGGAGGATGCTATTAGGCTGCAGAGTGACTTGGATAGGTTAGGTGAGTGGGCAAATGCATGGCAGATGAAGTATAATGTGGATAAATGTGAGGTTATCCACTTTGGTGGTAAAAACAGAGAGACAGACTATTATCTGAATGGTGACAGATTAGGAAAAGGGAAGGTGCAACGAGACCTGGGTGTCATGGTACATCAGTCATTGAAGGTTAGCATGCAGGTACAGCAGGCGGTTAAGAAAGCAAATGGCATGTTGGCCTTCATAGCGAGGGGATTTGAATACAGGGGCAGGGAGGTGTTGCTACAGTTGTACAGGGCCTTGGTGAGGCCACACCTGGAGTATTGTGTACAGTTTTGGTCTCCTAACTTGAGGAAGGACATTCTTGCTATTGAGGGAGTGCAGCGAAGGTTCACCAGACTGATTCCCGGGATGGCGGGACTGACCTATCAAGAAAGATTGGATCAACTGGGCTTGTATTCACTGGAGTTCAGAAGAATGAGAGGGGACCTCATAGAAACGTTTAAAATTCTGACGGGTTTAGACAGGTTAGATGCAGAAAGAATGTTCCCAATGTTGGGGAAGTCCAGAACCAGGGGTCACAGTCTGAGGATAAGGGGTAAGCCATTTAGGACCGAGATGAGGAGAAACTTCTTCACCCAGAGAGTGGTGAACCTGTGGAATTCTCTACCACAGAAAGTAGTTGAGGCCAATTCACTAAATATATTCAAAAGGGAGTTAGATGAAGTCCTTACTACTCGGGGGATCAAGGGTTATGGCGAGAAAGCAGGAAGGGGGTACTGAAGTTTCATGTTCAGCCATGAACTCATTGAATGGCGGTGCAGGCTAGAAGGGCTGAATGGCCTGCTCCTGCACCTATTTTCTATGTTTCTATGTTAACCCTGTCAGTACAGAGGCTGTGACTAGCCCAGACCCAGCCTGCATACCTGTGCCCACTAGAAAAGATGGAGGTTGAGGGTGTATTGGGTACTTACCTTTTGGACACTGGTGCTTCCAGCACGATAGTCCATTCGGAGGACCCCGCAACCTCACCTCTATCAAACGGGGTGCCGTATCAACTAGTTGGGTTCACAGGAAATGAGAAAGCTGGGTTTTTCTCAGTCCCGCTCGCAGTTCGTTTAGAAACACTCCAAACACAATGGAAGTGCGTCCTGATGAACTGGGAGCAGGTGGGAAAAGGGATCTTGGGGGCTGATTTCATCATCGCTCGCCAGATCCTAGTAGACTTGAGGAATCACTGTCTATGGGGCATAGTGGGCACAGGAGCAGAGGGAGAAGTCATGGTTATTGATAAGAAACAGGGAAAAGGGACTCTGTGTACAATGAAGCCAAAAGTGGGTTACGACCTGGAGGTTCTGGTCGGTAACACCCTGGCCGGGTACCGGGCCTATGTGCAAGCAAATCTTGCAGCATTTGCCACCCATAAACACGATTGTGGGAGAGTCACAGGAGTGGAGGTTAGAATAGATGGGGATCCCATGTCCCGCCCGCAAATGCAGTATAGCTTTCCCCGAGAGGTAGAAGCAGACTTGGAGACAGCTTTAAGCTCGCTTGTCGAGCAGGGTGTTTTGAGACCCATAGCCACCCATGTCAACTCCCCGCTTTGGCCGGTTAGGAAACCGGACAATTCTTGGAGGGCTACGGTGGATTATAGGGTGCTCAATAAAAACATCCCAGCTTGTGCTCCCACAGTAGCGGTGGTTGCGGATCTGATAGAGGAAATTCCTGCATCCACAACCACGTTCACAGTGTTGGACATATCCAACGGGTTCTTGTCTATCCCTGTACGGAGGGAAGACCAGTACAAGTTTGCCTTCACCTTCCGGGAACAGCAGTGTACATGGAGCTGCCTCCCACAGGGCTTTCATAATAGTCCCAGCATCTTTCATCAATGCATGGCAAACTGCTTAAAAGGCTTCAGCCAACCACACCAGCTGGTCCAGTATGTGGACGACCTGTTGTTGTTCACAGACAGCAGTGAGGAACACGGTCCACTGCTGGCCGAATTGTTGGTCTTACTGAAGGAAGGGGGTTTTAAAGTTAACCCCAAGAAAGCCCAGATAGGTCTAGGAGAGGTAAAATTCCTGGGCCTGACGATAAGGGCAGGAGAAAGGGCCATTGATGAGGCTAGAAGAAAGGCAGTGCAGGAACTCCCTGTCCCTAGGGATGTGTCGGGGGTAAGGTCTTTCCTGGGAATCACTGGCTACTGTAGGGACTTCATCGAGGACTATGCAGCCACTGCCGCCCCTCTGCTCAGACTCCTACATAAGGGGGTCGAGTGGGAATGGGACGAGGGCTGTGAGGCAGCATTTGTCCGTCTTAAGAGAGATCTGCAGGTAGCACCAGCCCTAGGGGCAATTGATGGGGGGGAGGAATTCTTCCTGGAGGTGGCAGCCAGTGGCGACAGCTTAAGTGCAGTGTTGCTCCAGGAGCGAAACGGTCAGCTGAGACCAGTGGTGTACTCCTCCAGGGTCCTCACGGAGGTAGAAAAGGGATACTCCAATTGTGAGAGGCACTTGCTTGCCACCCACTGGGCAGTAAAGAGAGCTCAGATCTTTACTGGAATATCCCCCATTACACTCCTCACCCATCATACCCCAACACAGATGCTGTTGGACGGGAGGATTAAGGACGGGACAGTGAGCAGTGTTAGAATCACTCGCTGGACCCTCCTCCTCTCCCAAATGACTTTAAAGGTCAAGGGCCTCTGCGAGCCCAGGCTCGCAGCAAATTTAATCTATCCAGGGCAGCCGCATAGATGCTTTGTGGAGAGGGTATGGGACATCAACTTTGGATTTCGGGCAGGGATACACCCCACAGGCCACGAGATCTACGTTGATGGCTCCAGTTCAGTGTCCGCGGGTACAAGACTCACAGGCTGCGGAGTTTGGGATCCCAAGGCAGGGATTGCCTTGGCTCTTAAACTCCCATGCACCCTGAGCGCCCAGCAGTCGGAACTCTCGGCGGTGATGTATGTGGTCACACACCCCGAGGAATTCCCTACCCCATACACGATTTGCTCGGACAGCATGTTCACTTGCAATTCGTGTACAGAGTATCTGGCGATTTGGTCATGCCGGGGGTACACCTCTGCGGATGTGACCAAACCCCTGCTGGAAAAGATCGTGGCTGCAGTGGGAGAAACTGGGGATGTATATATCCATAAGGTAAAGGCCCACTCCAAAACTGAGCCATGGGGGGAAGGTAACCAGCAGGCAGACCTGCTGGCAAGGGAAGGTGCTCGTACAGGTCGCCCATGGGACCCATATGAGGCAGGCAGGATAGCAGCAGCAAGAAGCAAGCCAGGGACACAAGGGAGCGTAGGGGCGGCTGCGGCCCCGGACCTTAAAGTAGTCCAGATGCAGGATCCGATCCTGAAGGCTGCCTTGGCTGCTATCAAAAAGGGGGAAAAGGCGGAGGGCCCATACAGTGCTGCAGATATTGCTGTGCGGGAAGGCATGTTGTTTAAAGGGGACAAATGGGTAGTGCCGCCACAACACCGGAGGGAATTCCTTCAGCTGGCCCATGAGGGTCCAGGTGCGGGACACCCTGGGCCTGAATCTACCTGGCAACGGGTAGAAAAGGCAGGGTGGTGGCCAGACCTCCGGGAAGACGTCCGCAACTTCTGTGCGGGCTGTCTGGTTTGCGCTGCAAACAACCCAGACCCTCAGAAAAGGAAGGTGTCTATGGGACACGTCAGGCGGGTAGAGGGACCATGGCAGTCGATCCAGATCGACTACATCAGACCCCTACCGGCCGCCCAGGGAGGTTATAAATACTGCCTCGTCCTGGTGGATGTATTTTCCAAGTAGGTGGGAGCCTTCCCTTGCCGAACAGCTACCGCGGTGGGGACTGCAAAAATCCTGGTGAGGGAGGTGTTCTCTCGGTGGGGTCTACCTCAAATCGTGGAGTCCGACCGGGGAAGCCACTTCACCGGCCAGGTGATGCAGGCCACCCTAAAGGTGCTGGGGATAAGAGCCAAATGGCATGTCGCCTACAACCCTCAGTCCTCAGGCCCCGTAGAACGCCTGAACCGGACCCTAAAGGAAAGGCTGCACAAGGAGACGGGAGACTCACCGAACAAGTGGGTGGAGGTCTTACCATTGGTCCTCATGGGAATCCGGGCCAGTCAGTCAAAGAGCACAGGGTACTCACCCCATGAGCTGATGACTGGCCGGATCATGAGAACCCCAGTGCATGTGTTGGCGCCGGTTCTCACCGAAGGGCAGCTTCGAGAGGTGAACCGGGACCGCTTCGCCAGGAATCTGTTTGAACAGCTTCAACAGATTCACTGGCAGGCGGCCAACAACATGGGTAAACAGCACCGTGCCAATCGGCTGCTGCTGGAACCCCGCAGTCACCATGATTGGGAGGTGGGCGACCAGGTGATGGTGAGAAGCTTTGCCCTGGTCGGGGTATTTGAACCACTGTATATGGGACCATACAGCACAGTCGACAAGGCTAGCCCTATGGTCTATGCGGTTCAATTGCCTCGCCGGGTGAAGTGGTATCACATTAATCAGTGTCAATTGTTTGACCCCAAAAGAGGTAAAAAAACAGAGGGGATGAGCAAGGGAAGGGAATCGGGCACTGGGGTAAGAACAGGCCCCGGTGGATTTGGAGGCTCCGGAGGAGGCAGCGGGCCCCGAAGCTCTACAGCCAGGGCTGGTTCACTGCTCCTGTAAGGCTATCCCACCACTGGGTAGAGGTTCCCAGCCCACTAACAGAACTAAGGAGAAAGGCTCTACCATTAGCAAGGTCCAAGGGGAAGCTGAACCTCCCATGGTGGATCAGCTGGGGCTAGCCCAAGAGATGGAGGAGGTAGCATTGCAGCCCATAATGTGGGACTCTGCACCGACAGTAATTAGGAGTAACAGAGTGCCACAGACCAGGGCGCCGTGGTCCCCTGTTTACTTAGCTTCCCGCCCCAGACCGAGAAGGCGAAAGACAACAGGGAGGTTGCTCTGTTGTGCTAGCAAGGGTCTCCCACCGATTATCCGGGGCTCGGGACGGCCTTGGAGGGCAGCACAAAACTCATTAAGGGGGACTATACGAGCCCCTCAGCGGAGGGCATCCTGGTCCCCAGGGTACGGTCAGCCGAGTGGTCGACGACGCCTGTATAGTGACAGGATGTCGCCTGGCCACCCGGGGATGGGTGGCGGTGTATATATTTTCCCTTCCTGTTTTGTTACTTTGTGTTGTGTGCATATGTGTTTAGGTAAGGCAGTGACTATTGGGTACAGCATTTTTGTGTTTGGAACATGTTACGCGGGCCGAGCCTGGAGAGGTCTCTCAAGGCATGGCCATGTTCTTCTTGCCTTTCAGATGTCAACACCTCCCGACTGGACGTTAGTGATGCTGGTATCGCTAAGGATCTGCACCGGGCACCGAGGGGACACCAAGGACTCCCTGGTTTTCAGATGCTCCGGGAGCAGAGCGCCGACAGTGACCACAGGAGAAGGGACTCCGGCGGCGGATGGCCGGGTCACCTACTCCCATGAGGGGAGATGGCCTGGGTGGTTGGGATCGAACTCCACCAAGTACTTCAACCATAAGGACTTTACCTACAGAGAGGCCACCATCCCCTGCCCAGAGATCACTGTGGCCACTTCCAGAGTGAGAGTGACAGACTTGTATAAACAGTGGGATAGGGCCGAACCGGGCAGGCAGAGGCGTGGCACTTTAAATTACATTTTCACGGGGTTTAACACCGGGGCGTCCGCCATAAACAGTTTGGATGACATGCAGCTGGCCCTCCAAATAAATGGGTTAAAGAATCAGCTGCGCAAAATCCTGGGGGACGAGAATACCGTAGTGGGATTCGCGCTCCACGAAGAGGTGGCAATGACAGTTCACTTCAAGGAGATTATCTCTCAATTGGAGGCACAGGCCAGGGCTGTAAACGCCTTGATTCGGGAGGATAGAAACGCCTCCGATCAAGCCGCCCAAAATGAGGTGTGCATGCTCTATGGGGCCTGGTTGCTGGGAGAGGGACGGAGTAACCTCGAGGATCTGAGACAGGGACAGGTCCCCTCCTGGATCAGCAACTAGCACTTAGCAGCACTGCTAAACAATGATAATGCTTTGAGTCCTTGCCAACTTCGTGTAGCGCCGGAAGCCAACCTGGTACCAGTGGACTGTGGAAAGTCAAACCATACCATCATGGGTGTGGTGGTCAGGATGCCCGTGATGGGGGCGCCCCCACGACCAGCGCCCCCACGACCAGCACCCCTGTACCGTGTGGAGAATGTGGGAGTCATTCGTGGAGAGGTGCATGTTCGATTCCAAGAGGTCCCACCTTATGTCACAATGTGGGAGCACACTGTGACAGGTACAGACCTCTCGGGTTGTCGGAGCAGGGGAGCACAGGTAATCCTGTGCCCCCAGCACTTGAACGATTTTGCAAGGCCACAATGCGGGTTTAGCACTGCTGGGGCAGAGCCCATCAATTGCACAATGGAGGTAATGGCCCCTAACCACATGCCTCCACAGGTAGCATATGTAGGCGGTGGGACATATTGTGTCACCACAAGTGCCCAATGGTATGAACACGGACCGGGAAGGTGGTGTCCAATACCGTACAGCAGCTTTTGCTTTAAACCCAGGGCAGAGGTTCAAGTGGCACACACCAGAATCACACCCATCCCTGAACCTTCCATGATTCACCTCACGGTACAAAACAACCTCAGCCACCTACAACAATATGTCGCCCATTTTGGCTATCCCATTGCCCCACTACCTGAGAAACATACAGCCCTCCTCCAGGCAGTGGATTTCTCTCAAAAACATTTTTACACCATGGAGCAGAAAACTGAAACTCTAGCAGGGGAGATTGCCCAGATTAAACCCCCAGCATGGTGGGATTTGGGGATACGGGCAGACATACCTGCGTGGATCCGAGTGGGATCGCATGCCTTAGTAATCGGCTAACTCCTGATTGTAGCATATCTGCTAGTTACAAGCTGTAAGCTCAGGAGAAAAAGAAAAAGAAAGCAGTTCCTCAGGCTACTACACAGACAGGAGAGCCGTTGCTAAACAGTCAAGGCGTGTAAACAAAGCTTGACCGCGACACTTAGGCGGTTTTGTTATTCCCAGGGATGACTGCGTTTTCATACATGGCC
Organism: Pristiophorus japonicus; assembly: GCF_044704955.1. Taxonomy (NCBI): domain Eukaryota; kingdom Metazoa; phylum Chordata; class Chondrichthyes; family Pristiophoridae; genus Pristiophorus; species Pristiophorus japonicus. Next base: position 76,574,408 of record NC_091993.1, on the reverse strand, counting down.
CTTGGGGAGTTTGCAGGGCAGGTTTCTTTGTTTTATGGTTAAGACTGCAATGAGACTCAATGTTCAATTACTGCTGTAACCTTAAGCACATATATGTATATTGCTGTCATATATTGTAACCTGTTGGATTCTGTGTTTTGTACCGCGTTAAAAGGAATTACGATATATATCGACGGGATCAGTTTATAATTAAACTGGGGAAAGTTGGGCAATTTGGGAGACCTCGGGTTTTCTCACCACCCTGAACTTTGACACTCTCGAGTGGTGTCTCATTGTGTCAGATGGGGGATTATGTAGGGGAGGACGAAACCCCCCTCATTTTACCCAGAAGGAAAAGGGCTGTGGGATCAGTCTGTGCTGTGAATTGAAACCGAGACGGTTTGACCTTGGCAGAGCAGTGATTGGACGGGGGAGGACACCGGAGGGCCAATGGTGAGACAGAGTCAGCCCGAAGCATGGGGCTTTCAAGCCAATGGGAGAGCACTTGCTCGAAAGCTGTGGGACTGACTCATAGCCATTATCGGGCTATTGTCTTCCCCATGTTTGCACTATGGAAGGAAATTATGCAGACCTTCAGAAAACTAGGGAACCCAAAACAAACCAAGGACCTACACAATGGCTACAGGAGGCCAACCCAATTAACACCTACTCAAACCTTGAGTAGGTTAGAAAAGCTGAATTGGAGGAAAATTATGCAGACCTTCAGAAACCAGGGAACCCAAAACAACCCAAGGGCCTACACAATGGCTACAGGAGGCCAAAGCAATCAACACCCACTCAAACCTTGAGTAGGTTAACATCAGTGGAAAAAAACCCACAAAACTAAAACTGCTGCATTTTTCAAAATCGCAAAGCTCACCAATGGGAAGAATCGATTTCAGCAGGAGAGGTGGACTGGATAATCTGGCTATAAAAAGGGGTTTCTAACGTAGTGTGGGTAGTTCCCTGCCCTCATGATCTAACAACCAGCAAGCCTCTTGACACTGAAGGAAAACCAGTGTCCGAAGACACCGAAGATAGAAGAAACAAACCACCAGACTGCAGAAGGCGCAGTAGTGAGTATAACCTCTGGTCCTCGGAACTCCCAACTCAGTTAGGCCAGGAAAGGTGGGAGGTTGGGCATTGTACTGCTAAACTTGTGTAAAGATTTTCATTGTGTCCGTTTAGTGGGATTTAGGAGGATTGTTTTGTTGGTGCATTGCTGTTTGTTGAGATACACCTTGTCAAATAAATTAGAAGCCTAAGTTCCTCTTGGAATCACCTTGTTTCAGTTCTATTGTATTACATCTCCTGATCGTGAGTCTTATGTCAGAACAGTGTAAGGGAAGCTAGGTGCGCCTCGAAAACGCTCAACTGTGTGTCACAGGCTAGGGAAGAAGGCGTTAGGAGTGTTTGACACTCACAGGTGCCTCACAGGTTAGGCATAAGCTGTGGGGACGCACGAGTCTCAAAACCCCCTTCATAAGCTGTGGACACAGTCTCTCCAGGGGTGCTCTTGCAGCACTCAGGGTACCTCACAGGCCAGGCATAAGCTGTGAGGGCAGAAGCCCAGAGAGAGACACCCAAGGCACAACAACACTGATAGCAACCATGACATCACAGGCCGAAGCTACGCAAGGTGTTCATGATGTTATGCGGACACTGGTTGCTGACATGCAAACTCAGACTGCAGCGTTTCAGACGCTCCCGGCGTTCCTTCAGTCTCAAAGTGCTGATATGCAAGCTGTGTCTGCCACAATCCTCTCTGTCTTCCCCACAGTCGGACGGGGAACAGACGGTGCTGCAGTAGGTCAGCAATCTGTGGGGGCACATATTGCTCCTGATGTTCAGGCATTGCCCCGGGGGAGTGGCAGTGTGCCGCAGGAAATGGAAGGTGCTGTCCTTCCTCTCGATGACAGCATTCCAACTCCTGCCACTGCCAGGCCGCCTTTGCACCCGACACGGCCTGCACACCAGCCATCCCACACTGCTGCCGCCCATCCTGAGGCGGTGCAGTCAGCAGTCGGGCCTTCCATGGTCAGAGCTGGTCCAGGGCATCCTCCTAGGCCATCTGACCTGTGTCCCTCAGATACACAGCAGCCCTCAAGTGGCCTTGCTGCAGGCACTTAGGAACTATTGAGGGGGAGCAGTAGTTGAGGGAGGGACTGAGGCAGAGGGGATGGAAATGCCTACGTAAAACCCACTGATGGAAGGTGTCCCCATAGGTCCAATGTACATTTGGTGTCAATGTTCATCATCTGTTGTATAATTTGAAGGGGTGGGTGCTCCATGTTGATTTATTTGAGGGTGTGGGTTTTGGGGTTATTGGAGGGATGTGTTTGCAATAAAATGTTACATTGAACGATACCTTCAGCCTCTGGTGTACGACTGTGGACTTGTTACGGAGATGTGGCCTTATCGTGGCACAATGCACAGTCATTATTAGCTGCATCCCTCAGTTCTCTCCATTTAAGCGAAGTGCTCCCTTACGAGCTGCCGCTGAATGGCCCTGGCGCCGCCAACTTTGGCCACTGCCTCCTCCGAGGCTGCTGCTGGTCGTTGTCGTGTTGCTGGGCATTCGGGGCATCACTACGATGCTGTTCCTCCTCCTCCTCCCCCTCCTCCTCACCCTCCTGAGGTGGGCCTGTGATCCCCAGTGGCAAGGCCTGGGCCCTCATGATGACCAAGTTGTGCAGCGTGCAGAACACTACAATGAATAGTGAGACCTGTTGAGGGGAGTATTGAAGGCTGCCCCCAGAGTGGTCCAGACATCGGAATCGCTGCTTCAGCAGCCCTATTGTCTGCTCTATGATGTTGCGGGTGGCGGCATGGCTCTCATTGTAGCGTTCCTCCGGCTCTGTGGTGGGGTTGCGGAGGGGGGTCATTAGCCAGGTGGCCAGGCTGTACCCCTTGTCCCCGAGGAGCCACCTCGGCCTTGCCATGGTGGCTGAAACAGTCGAGGCACAGTGCTCTCCCGCAGGATAAAGCTATCATGTGCACTTCCAGGATAGCGAGCATTGACTGCGTGTGGTCGCACACCAGCTGCACATTTAGGGAGTGGTATCCCTTTCTGTTTCTGAAAACCTCTGCATTCTGGAAAGGTGCTCGCAAGGCCACATGCGTGCAGTCAATTGCTCCTTGCACCTTAGGGAAGCCCGCTGTCCTAGCAAACCCACATGCGGCTCATCCGCTTTCTCCCTGGTCATTGGGAAGGTAATGAAGTCCATTCTACGTGTGTAGAGAGCCTGTGTGATGTCGCGGATGCAGCAATGTGCTCTGCATTGTCGGACGCTGCATATGTCTCCTGATGCAGCCTGGAAGAAGCCGGAGGCATAGAGGGTGGGTGCCGATGTGAGGCTGTAGGTCTGCCTGCAGGAGATGGCATTTCTCTGTATCTCATCATCATCTCATAGGCAGTCCCTCGAAATTGAGGAAGACTTGCTTTCACTCTAAAATAAGTCCTTAGGTGGCTGAACAGCCCAATACAGAACCACAGTTCCTGTCACAGGTAGGACAGACAGTCGTTGAGGGAAGGGGTGGGTGGGACAGGTTTGCCACATGCTCTTTCCGCTGCCTGCGCTTGATTTCTGAATGCTCTCGGCGAGAATTGCCGCCAGTAAGGCCAGGGTAGTGTAAGGCCTCCTGCCCCGACGTTTGTTGGACAGCTTTCTTGCTCTTTTCACTTTGTTGCTTTAAGCGTCGGAATCACACACGCACTCAGTTGTGATTTATTTAAACGTTTATACTATATAAATCCAGCATGAAAGTTACTGAGACACACACACTTCACAAAACTAGTGTACGCTCTCTGCCTGTGAGGCACACACCTTCCAATCTCGAGTGTCTGCAAACTAATGTCTCTCCTCATTCTCATACCAAATCATAGTATCAATGGTACATGTAAATAATTAACATACAGATGATATAGACTAAATGACCATTGCCCTGAAATCATGTCTAACTGCTTCATGGATTACTGTACACAACCAGGTGATCAGCAGGAGTTGATACAAAATCAAGTCTTCGATTCCATGCATAATATCAATACCTCCTGCATGGCTCAGAGACGTGGACCATATACAGTAGACACCTCAAATTGCTAGAGAAATACCACCAACGATACCTCCGCAAGATCCTGTAAATCCCCTGGGAGGACAGACACACCAACGTCAGTGTTCTCGATCAGGCCATCATCCCCAGCATTGAAGCACTGACCGCACTCGACCAGCTCTGTTGGGCAGGCCACATTGTCTGCATGCCGGAAACAAGACTCCCAAAGCAAGCGCTCTACTCAGAACTCCTACACGGCAAGCGAGCCCCAGGTGGGCAGAAAAAATGTTTTGAAGACACCCTCAATACCTCCTTGATAAAGTGCAACATCCCCACTGACACCTGGGAATCCCTGGCCAGAGACCTCACTAAATGGAGGAAGATCATCCGGGAGGGCGCTGAGCACCTTGAGCCTTGTCGCCAAGAGCGTGCAGAAAATAAATGCAGACGGAGCGTGCGGCAAACCAGACTCCCCACCCACCCTTTCTTCCAATAACTGTCTGTCCCACCTGCGACAGAGACTGTAATTCCCAAATTGGACTGTTCAGTCACCTGAGAACTCACTTTTGGAGAGGAAGCAAGTCTTCCTCGATTTCGAGAGACTACTTATGATGATGAGTATCAATGGTATATACAAATAATTAACATACAGATGATGTAGACTAAATGACCAGCTACCCATTGTCCTGAAATCAAGTCTCATTGCCACAATCAACCCCAGCCATGAATTACTGTAACCACGCAGGTGATCAGATTGACATATTTGAATGGCTAAATGGCTCCATATCGTCTAACATCCTGTTTTTGTGAGACATACTTCAATCAGAAGGCTGCTTCAACATTTACCCAGCATGTGTCATCTCCAGACTGCGCCGAAAACAAAGTATTTCGGAAATGCAGCTTTCACTCCCACAACCTCTAGCGGCTCTCCTCCTTCGGCCGCTGACAGGGCCAACAGCCCTTCTCTCTTCACGAAGCTTTGCTAAAGCATGTGGAATGCGATGCTGGCGAACTAGTAATGTCCCCATAAAAGTTTTTGAAGTGACTTTTTCTCAAGCTGAACTGTTATGTCTGTCTGCAAACTCGGAGGCTCACGCACCGTGCTGTGTGTAAACGTAGCACTGACTGTGACCTCCGAGGGAAGTGTTTCCTCATCCCTTGAAGTAGCCGCCAGTTAACGACTCTGCAAGCTTGGACCGATTGTTTTTCCAGACATTGTTGTTGGCGGGCACTCAATGAGGCGGCCGCACCTAATTTAACGACCGGGACATAAGCGTGGACGTTGCACCAGATGACGTTGGGATTGCACTGATCGTCAACAGTCAGACGCTAGCGGGTTGTGCCCCAGGTAAACCTTGAATGAATTTTCCGTCGGGCCACTAAAAGCTGTGCACCCGGTCGGTAAGTTCTAACGCTCGCATCAGGGCGCTAACTGAGGCTATGGACAACCGAAAATCCAGTCGAAATGTGAGGTACATTAGATAACCTTGGAACACAGTCGTGGGAATCGCAGTGCGTTGCAGGCAGCATATCAAATTGGTGCTGCCTGCTGCTTGATATGAATGTTGCGTGCAGCCAGCACTACCTGCGCTGTTCATTGACTGCACACATCTGCAGGGAGCCTGATATCACGAGTGGCTGGCGCTACTCAAAGGCAGCCTGCACGTCTTAAAGGGGAGGTGCATTTTGGTTGTAAGAAATGATGGGTGTCATTTGAAAACTGAATCTGCCATGTGATACTTTGAGGAAAAACTGAACATAAGAGCAAGCTGAATGGCGGGCGAGCACCAAGGTTTTCTGTTAACGCACTGGAGGTTGGTGCAATAAGTGCCGAGAAAAAGAGACATCCTGTATCCGCAAGAGGGCATGGAGGCCCTCCAGACACATGCTCAGGGGCAGTGGGAACAAGAAGCGGTGGAGGTCAATGCCAGGAGTGTAGCTCCAAGAACATGGATACAGTGCAGGAAGAAGCTTAACAATCTAACACGAATTGTCAAGGTGAGTGAGTTCAGTCTTCAAATGGCATATCCTAGCAACTGCATCACTAGCCTCATCCACGGCTCAATTCACTACACCCCCATCACCTAGCTACCAACAATCTCGATCAATCAGTACACAATCCTTCAATTGATATGCTTCAGCTCACCCTCACACATTTAGCACTGTCGCAGGCCTCGCACCCATAACTCACAGCTCGCACCCACTGGCAGCTATTCAACCACAACAGCCACACCACACAAACATATTGCAGGACACTCACTGACACACTTCCCTCTTTCTTGCAGGAGAAGGTGGCGCAAAACAGCAGGCAACAGGGAAAGAACTGGAGGAGGACAAGCGCGCCTGCATGTTTAACCCCCATGGAGGAGACAGTGCTGACCATCATGGGAAGGGGCATCGCTGAGGCCGTGGCCACTGGCGGCGGTGGAAGGATCGATGATGAGAGTATCTGCATACCTAATCCTCCTTCTCACTTCCCACTTCTCCCTCATCCCACAATCTCTTCTGACTCACAAGCTGCAGATGGTATGAGGATGCACCTATTACGTTCTCCTCTCCCCTCACCACGACCCGACCCTTGTCCCTTTTACATTTCAGATACCCAAGACTGCAACCTTCCCAGTAACAGGAGGAAGAAGACAGTGATGATGAAGAGACACCGTCACTCAATCTTTCACTTGCAGTCACCAGCTCAGAGATTGAAACTGTGCATATATTAGAGGCTAGGATAGAGGAGGGATCTGAACATGATGAGACACTGAGCACAAGTGTGCAGGAGCCAGGGTGAGGATAGCACAGGTGCCAGATCACCGAGAGCGAGGTTGCTCACTAGTTCTGCTGCAGAGGAGTCAGATGAGGACTTTGATGGGCCAGGCTCCAGAAGAAGGCTGATGGGCGTACAGAACCAAATGCTTGATGCACTGGAAAGCCTGCCAGAATGCCTGTACACACTGACAGGGAGCATGGAGGAGTCCAGCTCCAACTTGGCACAAGGCTTTGCGCACAGCTTGGAGCCCATCATTTTTGACTTTGGGCTCAATTTTCTACATGGGCTATTTTTGGCGCCATTGAAGAGGTACGTATGATTTTTTAGTGGCACAAGTGCACCAAAAAAAAATCCAAGTTTCATTGGAATTAACTTTGAATTTGGAGCAGCGCAGATCGGTCTTAAGCTTTGTGGGAGGAGCTTAAGGCCTGCGCCAAAAACGGATGTTGCTAGGGCAACGAGGGACGCTCAGAAGGGCTGAGGTTAGAAACCGAAAAAGGGCCGAAGCTGGGTTGGAAGCTGAAACTGCTGCCTCCTGAGCCGAAAGGACCTCGCACCGGCCCACTGCCTTCCCGGCCGAAAGCCATCAGGGGCACAAGGTTAATCAGAGGTTCTGTGATCGAGTGAAGCCATGCAAGAAGCACGCAATAAGTTTCAATGGTCAGTTTTATGTTTAACGAAGAAGTTTTGTTATTTTAATAAGAATAGTACTAGAAATATACTGCTTCAACTGAATATTATTCCTTAACCTAGTTAATGTTAAATAAACCTGTCTTGTAGTTGCTAGCCGAACCTACGTTCCGATAGTATGTATTCCTCCCCTACCAAAGTCTAAGCAATTACATGATTTATTCCAGTAAGCTGGAACACAGCGACGAGGGTTATCTGGATATTGGACATTTGAAAGGCACTCTATTGTTACTAGGGAGCAGCAGGCTCAGCGAAGTGGCTAATGATGCAAACCCAAGGAATATATCTGCTGTAAAAATACCAAAATGGAACACCTACCCACCAGCATCTTAATTGACCTGACTTCCCTTGTATTTGTAAATAAGGAGCTTATGCAACTCCATTGCACAGAATGGCATATATTGGACTAAGTAGCACTGTGTCGCACAGGTGTTAGACTGAAGCCAACAGCACATTATTCCATCAGCAGGCTACAACAGCTCTCTACATGGATTATCACATCATGTGCCAGAAGGCATTTGACAAGGTGCCACATAAAAGGTTATTGCATAAGATAAAAGTTCACGGGGTTGGGGGTAATATATTAGCATGTAGAGGATTGGCTAACGAAGAGAAAACAGAGAGTCAGGATAAATGGTTCTTTCTCTGGTTGGCAACCAGTAACTAGTGAGGTGCCGCAGGGATCAGTGCTGGGACCCCAACTATTTACAATCTATATTAACGAATTGGAAGAAGAGATCAAGTGTAACGTAGCCAAGTTTGCTGACGATACAAAGATGGGAGGAAAAGCAATGTGTGAGGAGGACACAAAAAATCTGCAAAAGGACAAAGACAGGCTAAGTGAGTGGGAAAAAATTTGCCAGATGGAGTATAATGTTGGAAAATGTGAGGTCATGCACTTTGGCAGATAAAATCAAAGAGCAAGTTATTATTTAAATGGAGAAAGATTGCAAAGTGCCGCAGTACAGCGGGACCTGGGGGTACTTGTGCATGAAACGCAAAAGGATAGTATGCAGGTACAGCAAGTGATCAGGAAGGCCAATGGTATCTTGGCCTTTATTGCAAAGGGGATGGAGTATAAAAGCAGGGAAGTCTTGCTACAGCTATATAAGGTATTGGTGAGGCCACACCTGGAATAGTGCATGCAGTTTTGGTTTAAATATTTACAAAAGGATATACTTGCTTTGGAGGCAGTTCAGAGAAGATTCACTAGGTTAATTCTGGGGATGAGGGGGTTGACTTATGAGAAAAGGTTGAGTAGGTTGGGCCTCAACTCATTGGAATTCAGAAGAATGAGAGGTGATCTTATCGAAATGTATAAGATTATGAGGGGGCTTGACAAGGTGGATGCAGAGAAGATGTTTCCACTGATGGGGGAGACTAGAACTAGAGGACATGATCTTAGAATAAGGGGCCGCCCATTTAAAACAGAGATGAGAAGAAATTTCTTCTCTCAGAGGATTGTAAATCTGTGGAATTCGCTGCCTCAGAGAGTTATGGAAGCTGGGACATTGAATAAATTTAAGACAGAAATAGACAGTTTCTTAAACGATAAGGGGATAAGGGGTTATGGGGAGCGGGCGGGGAAGTGCAGCTGAGTCCATGATCAGATCAGCCATGACCTACTCCGTGTGGCCAACTCCGGTTCCTATTTCTTATGTTCTTATGTTCTTATGTACTCTAGTACAAAGCAAATTTTTCCATGTAAAGCAAGGTAATCACATTTACTGCTTTGTTTTAACCATATTTAGAGTTTGTGCATAATTCGTATATATACAAGTCTGGGCAACAATCACTCAACAACAGCTAAGACTTACATGCATCCAAGTTGGATGCCAACAGCAACATTGATGCCGGGGGTTGTGGAAGAAAATGAGCACAGTACGAGGACACTGGAAACAGTGGAGACCTATTACATTCAAACTGTTTATAATCAAATTCAACTGCAGTGTGCAATAAAACAGACAGTTTTGTAGGGTGTGTGCGGGGTCCTTTCGGCCCGGGATGGCTGGCAGTGGGCTGGCATACACTTATCCTGGGCCGAAATGAACCACCAGCACCCCCCACCTACCTGCCCTGTCTTCAGCCTCCCGGTCTGCTCCCCCGCCCCTAGCCCCGGCCGAAGGTCTTGCCAGTGCGTTCTCCCACCCCTAGCCCAGACCGAGTGGTCTCCTCCCTCCTGGTCAAAGGCTGCCCCCTACCCCCTCTCCCTCCCCCCACCCATTCCCAGGAGGCGAGTTGGTAATTCAAGTATTTTAATGAGGCTGGCAGCCTCTGATTTAACCTGCTTTGCAGGTTTTACAGTGTCCGGCCGGGTTTCCTAGACCGTGGAAAATCTGGCAGGTGACGGGAGCAGAGGGCAGCTTTGGGGGAAAGGTAAGTGCCTTTACAGCACTACCTGTGGGCTAGGAGTTGCCAGAATGTTTCCCCACAGCCCCCAAGGTCCCCACCATCAAACCAACCCCCATACAAAGACCCCCCAGGGTCGGGGTTCGGACCCCCCTCCTGGGATCGGACCCCCCCCACCCCCCCCGGGTCAGGGATCAGACCCCTCCCTGGATCAAACTGCTCCTGCGGCCTGCTCCAGAGTCCTCCCCACCTGACTGGAAGCCAAGTCTGTCAGTCAGGTTAATTCCGGGCGGGGAACCTGTCAATCACAAAAGACGTAAGCTGCAACTCCACAGCATGCGAAGAAACACAGACTTCTGGGTTTCCTGTTCGACACTTGCCGTGCCCCCCCACCCCCACTACACCCCCGCCCACTCCCCCCCCCCCCCCCCCCCCACCAGCAATCTCAACACACACTGTTAATATCAAGACCTTCGTTTCAGGTCGATGACCTTTCGTCAGATCTTGAGGAACAACCCAAGGTTGGCATCCAGTGATTATTACTTCTTGATTTAGTGCATCATCTTGCCTGCTCTCTTCAACCTGCCTGGGGTCCTGCGTGATGGGGCTTGGCCCTTCACCCAGGTTTCTCCATTGAGAAAACCAGGCCCTAGGTTTCCTTGGTAGTTGAGGTGCTGTCAACCAGGAGAGCAGCAGTGGCGGGGCGGGGCAGCGGGGGGGAGGTAGGAAAATTGGGTCACCTTTGGAATCAGCGGGCCTCCATCCAAAAGAGCAGCCATTGCTAGTTTCCAGTGGAGCCTAAGCGGATGGAGGTTTTCCAACTACAAGGCCCCTGATGTCATAAGGAGGTGGTGCCGACAGGTGAAGTGCCTCTCGCCTCCTATCTGTCCGGTGATCTGAGTGCTGGGAAGAAATTGAAATCTGGATCATTGTCGGGATGTAATTGGTGCCCACATTGTCTCCAGGCCAGGGTCATGGCATTGAATGTGACATTTGTTTTCATTGTCACCCTTACAAGGGAGGCTGACCACGGTCAGAGCTGTACCTTTTTGTGGGAGGTTAAGCCACCTTCGACCCCATTCAACCACCTAATGCCACATCATCAGCACCCCTGCTGAACCACCTGTTAAATTGCTAAATAAACTGGTTTGCATCAGAAAATTCACTATGGGTCAATCCAGCTGCGCACTGTGAATTTATGGACCAATGCAGTTGTGCACTGTGAATCAGGGTCCGTTCCAGCTGTGTGCTATTGAATAAGTGGGCCAATCCAGATGTGCACTGTATGAATTTCTTTAACCTCCTCCAGCCCTACAACTCTCCGAAATCTCTGTGCAACCACGATTTCCAATGCCCCTCTATTTGCTGCCGTGCCTTCAGATGCCTGGGCCCTAAACTCTAAATTTCCTCCCTAAACCTCTATACCTCTCTCTCCTCCTTTAAGATGCTTAATCTTACCTCTTTGACACGGATTTTTGTCACCTGCCCTAATATCTGTTAATGTGGTTCGTGTTAAATTTTGTTTGATAATGCTCCTGTGAAGCGCCTTGGGAAGTTTTACTATGTTAAAGGCGCTATATAAATGCAAGTTGTTGTTGCCAGTCTAGTTGTGTACTGTGTTGAATTAGTGCTCTGATATATTGAATGAGGCAAATAGAAAACATGTCTTCACAAGCAAGGCCCGGCAGACTATCGTGGGCAGTGTGAAGAAATGCTAAATGCCTTCTACAAATTTGAAAGACACTCGGCAAATATTCAGATGGTGCAGCAGGGGTAGGAGGCAGTTGTCTTATGAGGGTAATCACCACAACCTAGAAATGACTGCTGGCAATACTAGCAAAACAACTCTTCATGCATTTGTATGACGTTCCTCTGCCTGCTCTATTGCGAGTAAAATATAGCACTTGGGCTTGTGGGCACAAATCAAGAACATGGTGCATTGCTTGCATACTCTGTTTGTAATGTTCTGCATTGAGTTCTTATTAAAGAAGGTGCTCAGTGCAGACCGAGAGGAAATAAAGTCTAGATGAGTGACCATCATACCTGTACACTTTAGCCCACTGCCTATTGTGGTTTAAAGGATTAATTTTCCTCTTCAACTTCCTGCAGTGCTTTTGCTTTGTGCCACTTGTTCTCATCAAATATGTACATGCCTCTTTTTATGGTGCTATCGTACCATATGCAGCATGTCACAGTTATTCTCCTTGATTCATCTGTGTCTTATTGCAAGGCACTACCAGGAGGGTCAGAGCATCTGAGATATTGGCCGGAATTTTCATGCTGCCATGTGTGCGGGATTGGAGGCGGGTCGGGAGTAAAATTCTCGAAAAATGGGAGCTCATTGGGAACCCGCCGTGATCCCGCCTCCTCGCGCCTTTAACTGGGCACGGAGCCAAATGGCAGAGGCAGACAACTTAATTCAGCTCACTAAATCCTTGTGGTCAGACCCTTAACAGTGTTTTTAACCAGACCTTTTGAATTTCACTGCATGACCACGGGAATCACGCAGCTCGGGAACCACATCTGTCAAGCTGAGACAGAAGCTCAGTGGCCATTGATCGAGGTCATTACTGCAGAGCATGGCAAGCACAATAAATACTGCCATGTGACACCTGCTCACTGGGCTAAGGGAAAGGCTCTTGCTGAGTGCATGTTGAGCACTGATTTAGGTGTCGACAGTTTGTAAGTCTTTTCTGCAACTTCGGAAGCCGTTCTCATTTCACTATCACATCATTGACAGATTGCTTCTCTGACCTGTACTTGACCTGCCATCTCTTACATCAGCATGGGTGCCATTTATACTGTCTCACCTTGCTCCTCAGAATCGGACCAGGATAATCATCATATCATCATCATAGGCAGTCCCGCGAAATCGAGGAAGACTTGCTTCCACTCTAAAAGTGAGTTCTTAGGTGACTGAACAGTCCAATACGGGAATTACAGTCTCTGTCACAGATGGGACAGACAGTCGTTGAAGGAAAGGGTGGGTGGGAGAGATTTGCCGCACACTCCTTCCGCTGCCTGCGCTTGTTTGCCGCACGCTCTCAGCGACGAGACTCGAGGTGCTCAACGCCCTCCCGGATGCTCTTCCTCCACTTAGGGCAGTCTCTGACCAGGGATTCCCAGGTGTCAGTGGGGATGTTGTATTTTATCAAGGAGGCTTTGAGGGTATCCTTGTAATGTTTCCTCTGCCCACCTGGGGCTCGCTTGCCGTGTAGGAGTTCCAAGTAGAGCGCTTGCTTTGGGAGTCTTGTGTCAGGCATGAGAACAATGTGCCTTGCCCAACAGAACTGGTCGAATGTGGTCAATGCTTTGATACTGGGGATGTTGGCCTGATTGAGGACACTAACGTTGGTGCGTCTGTTCTCCCGGGGGATTTGCAGGATCTTGCGGAGACATCGTTGCTGGTATTTCTCCAGCGATTTGAGGTATTTACTGTATATGGCACCAGGATGAGCCCCAACACCAGCAGCAGAAAGCACACCAAAAGCAGCAGCAGCAACAGCATCAACAACCTTCTCCTCAACCACCTGATTCTTCATGGGACAGAGGGCAGGAGCGCAGAGCTGCACCGTGCTACCCCTAACACAGGGTATCCAGGCAGAGGATGAGCTTCCTCAACATGACGGAGCAGCAGTGCCAAAGGAGGCTCAGGCTATCGTGCCAGGTCGTCGCAGACATTTGTTGCTTGATGCAACAAGACCTGCTGCCTAGAGAACCTTGTGGACACGCCGTACCAGTGGCTGTCAAAGTCACCAGCACCCTCAACTTCGTCGCCTCAGACTCCTTCCAGGGATTTGCAGCTAACATTTGCAGCACCTCGCAGTCGGCCACCCACAGATGCATCACCCTGGTGACTGATGCCATGTTTGACAAGTCAGCCAATTATGTCAGCTTTGCCACTGATGAAGTCAGTGTTGCTTTGCGGCTCTGGTTGGCTTCCCATGGATGCAGGACATCATCGACTGCACACATGTGGCCATCAGGGCACCCCATCATCAACCAGGAGTGTTTGTGAATCACAAGGGTTTCCATTCCCTCAATGTGCAGCTCGTCTGCAACCATAGGAAGATCATCATGCAAATATGCGACAAATTCCTGGCAGCTGTCATGACTCTTTCGTCCTGCGCCAGTCCACCCTCCCTCAGCTCGTCACACCACCAAACAGACTTACTGGCTGGCTGCTTGGAGGCACAAGGGCTATCCACTGAAAACATGGCTCATGACACCCTTGAGCAGGACAAGGACTCAGGCCGAGGAGAGATATAATGAAAGCCACATGCCCGCCGATTGTGGCAACTACAGGGGAATTGCCCTGTTATCAGCCATTGGGAAAGTCGTCGCTAGAGTCCTCCTCAACCGTCTTTTCCCTGTGGCCGGGGAGCTCCTCCCGGAGTCACAGTGCGGATTTCGTCCCCTACGGGGCACAAGGACATGATTTTTACAGCGCGACAGCTACAGGAAAAATACAGGGAACAGCACCAGCCCTTTTGGAACAGGGACCAGCAGGGAGTCCGGGGCCCAGCGTCGGCGGCAGTCGGGAGCAGCGTCGAGGAGGTGCGTGGAGAGGCCTATAAAAGGCACAGCAGGGAGTCCAGGGCCCAGCGTCGGCGGCAGTCGGGAGCAGCGTCGAGGAGGTGCGTGGAGAGGCCTATAAAAGGCACAGCAGGGAGTCCGGGGCCCAGCGTCGGCGGCAGTCGGGAGCAGCATCGAGGAGGTGCGTGGAGAGGCCTATAAAAGGCACAGCAGGGAGTCCGGGGCCCAGCGTCGGCGGCAGTCGGGAGCAGCATCGAGGAGGTGCGTGGAGAGGCCTATAAAAGGCACAGCAGGGAGTCCGGGGCCCAGCGTCGGCGGCAGTCGGGAGCAGCGTCGAGGAGGTGCGTGGAGATGCGTGACTTGTGCAGCTACAGGGAGAAGGCAAAAAAGAAGTAGAAAGAAATCAAAAGGTGACGTCACAGCCAAGAGGGTAAGTGATTGGCTGGTGATTGGTGAGTAGTTTTTCTTTTTTCTCTTCCATATCAGTGAGTAACTTTTAACATTGTTGTTGCCAATTTAAGTGTATCTAAGGGTTAAGTCATGGCAGGAGAGCTCGGTCGGGTGTTATGCTCCTCCTGTACCATGTGGGAACTCAGGGACGACACCAGTGTCCCTGACGACTATATTTGCAGGAAGTGTGTCCACCTCAAGCTCCTGACGGTCCGTGTTGCGGAGTTGGAGCTGAGGGTGGATTCACTCTGGAGCATCCACGATGCTGAGAATGACGTGAGTATCACGTGTAGCGAGTTGGTCGTACCGCAGGGAAAGGGTCCACAGCCAGATAGGGAATGGAAGATCAACAGGAAAAGCAGTGCAAGGAAGGTAGTGCAGGAGTCCCCTGTGGTCATCCCCCTGCAAAACAGATACACTGCTTTGGGTACTGTTGAGGGGGATGACTCATCAGGGGAGGGCAGCAGCAGCCAAGTTCATGGCACCATGGCTGGCTCTGCTGCACAGGAGGGCAGGAAAAAGAGTGGGAGAGCAATAGTGATTGGGGATTCAATGGTGAGGGGAATAGATAGGCGTTTCTGCGGCCGCAACCGAGACTCCAGGATGGTATGTTGCCTCCCTGGTGCAAGGGTCAAGGATGTCTCGGAGCGGGTGCAGGACATTCTGAAAAGGGAGGGAGAACAGCCAGTTGTCGTGGTGCACATTGGTACCAACGACATAGGTAAAAAAAAGGGATGAGGTCCTACGAAACGAATTTAAGCTAGGAGCTAAATTAAAAAGTAGGACCTCAAAAGTAGTAATCTCGGGATTGCTACCAGTGCCACGTGATAGTCAGAGTAGGAATCGCAGGATAGCGCAGATGAATACGTGGCTTGAGCAGTGGTGCAACAGGGAGGGATTCAAATTCCTGGGGCATTGGAACCGGTTCTGGGGGAGGTGGGACCAGTACAAACCGGACGGTCTGCACCTGGGCAGGAACGGAACCAATGTCCTAGGGGGAGTGTTTGCTAGTGCTGTTGGGGAGGATTTAAACTGATATGGCAGGGGGATGGGAACCAATGCAGGGAGACAGAGGGAAACAAAAAGGAGGCAAAAGCAAAAGACAGAAAGGAGATGAGGAAAAGTGGAGGGCAGAGAAACCCAAGGCAAAGAACAAAAAGGGCCACTGTACAGCAAAATTCTAAAAGGACAAAGGGTGTTAAAAGAACAAGCCTGAAGGCTTTGTGTCTTAATGCAAGGAGTATCCGCAATAAAGTGGATGAATTAACTGTGCAAATAGATGTTAACAAATATGATGTGATTGGGATTACGGAGACGTGGCTCCAGGATGATCAGGGCTGGGAACTCAACATCCAGGGGTATTCAACATTCAGGAAAGATAGAATAAAAGGAAAAGGAGGTGGGGTAGCATTGCTGGTTAAGGAGCAAATTAAGGCAATAGTTAGGAAGGACATTAGCTTGGATGATGTGGAATCTATATGGGTAGAGCTGCAGAATACCAAAGGACAAAAAACGTTAGTGGGAGTTGTGTATAGACCTCCAAACAGTAGTAGTGATGTTGGGGAGGGCATCAAACATGAAATTAGGGGTGCGTGCAATAAAGGTGCAGCAGTTATAATGGGTGACTTAAATATGCACATAGATTGGGTTAACCAAACTGGAAGCAATACGGTAGAGGAGGATTTCCTGGAGTGCATAAGGGATGGTTTTTTAGACCAATATGTCGAGGAACCAACTAGGGGGGAGGCCATCTTAGACTTGGTGTTGTGTAATGAGAGAGGATTAATTAGCAATCTCGTTGTGCGAGGCCCCTTGGGGAAGAGTGACCATAATATGGTGGAATTCTGCATTAGGATGGAGAATGAAACAGTTAATTCAGAGACCATGGTCCAGAACTTAAAGAAGGCTAACTTTGAAGGTATGAGGCGTGAATTGGCTAGGATAGATTGGTGAATGATACTGAAGGGGTTGACTGTGGATGGGCAATGGCAGACATTTAGAGACCGCATGGATGAACTACAACAATTGTACATTCCTGTCTGGCGTAAAAATACAAAAGGGAAGGTGGCTCAACCGTGGCTATCAAGGGAAATCAGGGATAGCATTAAAGCCAAGGAAGTGGCATACAAATTGGCCAGAAATAACAGCGAACCCGGGGACTGGGAGAAACTTAGAACTCAGCAGAGGAGGACAAAGGGTTTGATTAGGGCAGGGAAAATGGAGTACGAGAAGAAGCTTGCAGGGAACATTAAGACGGATTGCAAAAGTTTCTATAGATATGTAAAGAGAAAAAGGTTAGTAAAGACAAACGTAGGTCCCCTGCAGTCAGAATCAGGGGAAGTCATAACGGGGAACAAAGAAATGGCGGACCAATTGAACAAGTACTTTGGTTCGGTATTCACTGAGGAGGACACAAACAACCTTCCGGATATAAAAGGGGTCGGAGGGTCTAGTAAGGAGGAGGAACTGAGGGAAATCCTTATTAGTCGGGAAATTGTGTTGGGGAAATTGATGGGATTGAAGGCCGATAAATCCCCAGGGCCTGATGGACTGCATCCCAGAGTACTTAAGGAGGTGGCCTTGGAAATACTGGATGCATTGACAGTCATTTTCCAACATTCCATTGACTCTGGATCAGTTCCTATGGAGTGGAGGGTAGCCAATGTAACCCCACTTTTAAAAAAAGGAGGGAGAGAGAAAACAGGGAATTACAGACCGGTCAGCCTGACATCGGTAGTGGGTAAAATGATGGAATCAATTATTAAGGATGTCATAGCAGTGCATTTGGAAAGAGGTAATATGATAGGTCCAAGTCAGCATGGATTTGTGAAAGGGAAATCATGCTTGACAAATCTTCTGGAATTTTTTGAGGATGTTTCCAGTAGAGTGGACAAGGGAGAACCAGTTGATGTGGTATATTTGGACTTTCAGAAGGCTTTCGACAAGGTCCCACACAAGAGATTAATGTGCAAAGTTAAAGCACATGGGATTGGGGGTAGTGTGCTGACATGGATTGAGAACTGGTTGTCAGACAGGAAGCAAAGAGTAGGAGTAAATGGGGACTTTTCAGAATGGCAGGCAGTGACTAGTGGGGTACCGCAAGGTTCTGTGCTGGGGCCCCAGCTGTTTACACTGTACATTAATGATTTAGACGAGGGGATTAAATGTAGTATCTCCAAATTTGCGGATGACACTAAGTTGGGTGGCAGTGTGAGCTGCGAGGAGGATGCTATGAGGCTGCAGAGCAACTTGGATAGGTTAGGTGAGTGGGCAAATGCATGGCAGATGAAGTATAATGTGGATAAATGTGAGGTTATCCACTTTGGTGGTAAAAACAGAGAGACAGACTATTATCTGAATGGTGACAGATTAGGAAAAGGGGAGGTGCAAAGAGACCTGGGTGTCATGGTACATCAGTCATTGAAGGTTGGCATGCAGGTACAGCAGGCGGTTAAGAAAGCAAATGGCATGTTGGCCTTCATAGCGAGGGGATTTGAGTACAAAGGCAGGGAGGTGTTGCTACAATTGTACAGGGCCTTGGTGAGGCCACACCTGGAGTATTGTGTACAGTTTTGGTCTCCTAACCTGAGGAAGGACATTCTTGCTATTGAGGGAGTGCAGCGAAGGTTCACCAGACTGATTCCCGGGATGGCGGGACTGACCTATCAAGAAAGACTGGATCAACTGGGCTTGTATTCACTGGAGTTCAGAAGAATGAGAGGGGACCTCATAGAAACGTTTAAAATTCTGACGGGGTTAGACAGGTTAGATGCAGGAAGAATGTTCCCAATGTTGGGGAAGTCCAGAACCAGGGGACACAGTCTAAGGATAAGGGGGAAGCCATTTAGGACCGAGATGAGGAGGAATTTCTTCACCCAGAGAGTGGTGAACCTGTGGAATTCTCTACCACAGAAAGTTGTTGAGGCCAATTCACTAAATATATTCAAAAAGGAGTTAGATGAAGTCCTTACTACTAGGGGAATCAAGGGGTATGGTGAGAAAGCAGGAATGGGGTACTGAAGTTGCATGTTCAGCCATGAACTCATTGAATGGCGGTGCAGGCTAGAAGGGCCGAATGGTCTACTCCTGCACCTATTTTCTATGTTTCTATGTTTCTATGTTTTGCATGGCCATCTTTGACCTTACAAAGGCCTTTGACACTGTCAACCGCGAGGGTCTATGGAGCGTCCTCCTCCATTTCGGATGCCCCCAAAAGTTTGTCACCATCCACCGCCTGCTCCACGACGACTTGCAGGCCGTGATCCTTACCAACGGATCCATTACAGACCCAATTCACGTCCAGACTGGAGTCAAACAGGGCTGTGTCATCGCCCCAACCCTCTTCTCAATCTTCCTCGCTGCCATGCTCCACCTCACAGTCAATAAGCTCCCCGCTGGAGTGGAACTAAACTACAGAACCAGTGGGAACCTGTTCAACTTTTGCCGTCTCCAGGCCAAGTCCAATTTCTGTTGTCGAGCTACAGTACGCGGATGACGTCTGCGGCTTTGCATATTCTGAGGTTGAACTCCAGGACATAATCGACATATTTACTGAGGCATACAAAAGCATGGGCCTTACGCTAAACATCCGTAAGACAAAGGTCCTCCACCAGCCTGTCCTCGCCGCACAGCACTGCCCCCCAGTCATCAAAATCCGCTGTGCGGCCCTGGACAACGTGGACCATTTCCCATACCTCGGGAGCCTATTATCAACAAGAGCAGACATTGACGACAAGATTCAACACCGCCTCCAGTGCACCAGTGCAGCCTTCGGCCGCCTGAGGAACATAGTGTTTGAAGACCAGGCCCTCAAAATTGCCACCAAGCTCATGGTCTGCAGTGCTGTAGTAATACCTGCCCTCCTGTATGGCTCAGAGACATGGACCATGTGCAGTAAACACCTCAAGTCGCTGGAAAAATACCACCAATGATGTCTCCGCAAGATCTTACAAATCCTCTGGGAGGACAGACACACCAACATTAGCGTCCTCAACCAGGCCAACATCCCCAGCATTGAAGCACTGACCACACTTGATCAGTTCCGCTGGGCAGGCCACATTGTTCGCATGCCAGACACGAGACTCCCAAAGCAAGCGCTCTACTTGAAACACTTTCATGGCAAAGGAGCCAAAGGTCGGCAGAGGAAACGTTACAAGGACACCCTCAAAGCCTCCTTGATAAAGTGCAACATCCCCACTGACACCTGGGAGTCCCTGGCCAAAGACCGCCTTCAGCGAAGGAAGTGCATCTGGGAGGGTGCTAAGCACCTCGAGTCTCGTCGCTGAGAGCATGCAGAAATCAAGCGCAGGCAGCGGAAAGAGAGTGCAGCAAACCAGTTCCACCCACCCATTCCCTCAATAACTATCTGTCCCACCTGTGACAGAGACTGTGGTTCTCGTATCGGACTCTTCAGCCACCTAAGTACTCTTTTTATTAGTAGAAGCAAGTCTTCCTCAATTCCGAGGGACTGCCTATGATGATATGATGAGAGCAAACAATAGGCATGCTGAAAATGCACATCAGATGGCTTGACAGATCTGGAGGAGCCCTTCAGCACACACCAGCCAGGGTCTCCACAATCGTTATGGTCTGCTGAGCGCTGCACAACATTGCACAGCACTGAGGATTAATGCTGCATGAGGAGCAAGGTGCTGAGCGCACAGCCTCTTCATAGGACGAGGAGGACCATCAGCTATAAGATGAGGAGGAGCAGGAGGAACATGAGGCCCAGATTCCATCAGCACGCAAGCACATTGCTGCCTGTGATGCCAGGGATGGCCTCATCATGGCCAGATTTACTTAACTTCCTGCATTACACCCATATGGCTGCCACATGCTGTGTCAATCTTTCCCCACCTCCCCACAACACCACAAAGCATCCCTCCAATGACCAAGCCATTCCTTTCAAACTGACCCCAATTGCAAGAGGTAACATTATGTCTGTACATTCACTTCAACTCATTGAACCACTTCCAAAGTAGCTGACAAAACTGGGCATGACCTGAAAGTGATGAAAATAATATGTTTATGTATGACATAACAGTAATGGAATCTTAATAAAAACACTTCTTTAAACCCTCATGTGCTTACCCTTATGCATCTACTTCTGTGTCATCTTTCTCTTATGTGTCCTTCTACAAGGTGCAATCCCTGTGGCTTCAGCAAGGGTAGACTCAGGCTGCTCACTTCCCTCCTGCGACTGCGTGGACACTTTTGATGGACATCCTCTGGGTTTTGGAGCCTGTGTTGGTCCAGCCGAAACCTGCTCATCCTGCAACTGTGCCATCACGATCCAAGGAGGCATTTGGGGATCTGACTGATGAGAGGCAATGGGGGAGAAGTATGAACGCTTTGAGAGAAACTCCCACTTCCATGTCCCCTCTCACCATCATCCCTCTCATGGGCCACCCGCACTTCCCCGATAGCAAGGAGTCGGAGAGTACCTTGCTGCACAGCAGTGGGCCCATGAGGACCCAAGTCTACGTTGACATCCCTCCTATAGAGGAGGTGTATGAGCCTCTGCCATCTGTTCTCCACAGAGATCATATGCTCATGTGAGTGCCGCATTAGCTGCTCCAGGCAGGTAGCCATCCTTTCAATGGAATAGCCTACAGTCGCCATCGCCTGCGCCATGGTGGTGCTCATGTTGGAGATGGATTCCTCCATTCTCTGCACATTTGCAAACAACACAGCCACAAAACCTGTCAGAACCTCTTGCACTTCTTCCTGCACCTCCAGGATCGCACTCTTTCTCGATGGCCCCCAGACTCAGTGTCTGCACGCAGCTCCAGGAGCGCACTGCACCCTCCACTGCTGTCCCTGTCTCCACCATCTGCTCTTGCTCACTTGTGAGACACCAGGTAACAATACTACTCTATCTCGCGTAGGACCCACTGAGGTGCGCGTGTCTACACTGGTGCTGGCTGCACTTGGATCTGGTGACGCTGCACCCTCAGTGACTGGAGGTTCCTCTGAGGAGTTGTCTTCCTCTTCCAGCTGAAGAGTGGGGCGGGGTGGGGGGGGCAGTGGGAGGGTATCTTGATAGACTTGTGGGAGAGTAAAGAAATGATTTAGAAATGTTATTTTAAATATAATTATATAGCTCCAACTAGTGGACTACTGTGGTAATGCAGCCATTGCATTGCTGTATTCGCAATAAAGCATCAGGTGACAGGTCACCTGACAGGTTCCTGTGTAATGGTGTCATCTTGGAGTCTGTGTGTTTGTGAGGTCGTAAAGAATATATCACATTGGCGATGAAGGATGGGATTTCTGGATTCCCTCGCTGAAATTTTTGTTGGTGGATGATTACAGCCAAACAACAGAGAGACTAAAGAGGTTCTTTGTGTTGCAGAACAGATAAAAATCCAAGGTAAATTGCAAGCACACTTGGCTGAATTGCCAGAGTCCAGATGGCCGCACCTATGGGAATAATAGGTCACTTGGGTGAATTCCATCGCGACCGTGAAACTTTCGTACATATATGGAGTGGGTAGAAATGTTTTTCACCATGAATAGTATCATCGAAGTCCCCGATGATGAAAATCATAACCGGGTGGTGTGAAAAGGAAAGGGGCTATTTTCCTGACTGAAGCAGGCCCTGAGGTGTATGAAACACTGAAAAATGTGCTTGTTTCCGTCAAGACAAAGGATACATCAGTTATGGAGATTCTAAGGAAGTTAGAAAAGCACTACAGTCCTGAGCCCCTGGAAATTGCTGAAAGTTATTGTTTTGGAACACAAGATCAGTTAATTGACAAAAGTTTCAGCGAGTACATTGTAGCATTAAAGCAATCTATTCACTGTCATTTCAGAAACTTTCAGGATCGAGCATTGCATGACCGTTTGTAGGATGAAAAATGAAGCAATCAGAAGAAGGTTGCTGACAACTCCTAACTTGACTTTTGATTTAGCTTGTCAGACAGCTATGACAATGAACATGGTCAACCAATGTTCCCGAGAATTTCGTACCATCATCACACAACCAAGGTGAATCACCTTCAGGTTAAAAGTAAAAGGCAGTTGGGCCCCAAGGCCTCAGCAATTGGCCAAGGTAACAATACATTGAAGTCATACTATCAGTCCCTGGGACAACACATTGCTCAAAGTTGTCCATATGTGAAGGCAGGATGTTTCTTCTGCAAGAAAACTGGGCATCTTGCGAAGACATGCCGACTGAAGAGTAAACCAACTTTCAAGGCTATAAGTAGAAATCTGCAGAGACTACATAGCATGGAAGAAAAGCAACAGGATGAAGGGATACACGCCATCAGGAGCACATGGGTATCTAACAGCGATTCAAAAAGTATCATCATCCAAGTAGATGTTGCAGGAACCAAGATACCCATGGAAATCGACAATGGTGCATCCGTGAGTGTAGTACAGGTTGAACCTCTCTTATCCGGTACACTTTTATCCGGAAACCTCCCTTGTCCAGCATCAGCGGCCCCGGGGGGGCGGGGGGGGCGCAGGCGCAGAACGCGGCCGGGTCGTTGACAGTAGCATTGTCAGCAGTACTTGGTAAGGTATCTGCTCGGCCCGGTGCTCAGAGCCACACTGAGCCAGTGGCCCGGGACTGCTCATTCACAGCCAGGGCAGAGGGGAGTGGGGGATGAAAGAGGCACAGCTTAAAATAATAAACCAAATCACAGCTGAACCCCTCCACCTTCAATAAATAAATCTACTTCGCTTCAATATCAATCCATCAACACAACTCCTACTCCGTGTAGAAATGATTATTAAATGATTATTTTCTGATTCGGTCATGGACGTCATGGGCGGATCCTTGGTACTCGGGTCCACCGAGCACGCCGAAGAGAACCACGTGTTGGCACACTGCAAGAACGATGCTCCCTCTGAGGCCAGGTCGGCGCACTGCGTCCTGGGGCCGACCGCTCCTCCTCTCCGAAGCTCGGCCCGTAATGTTGACCTCCCGTTGTCCATCAAAACCTCTTATCCGGCACAGGCCAGATTCCGAGGGTGTCGGGTAAGAGAGGTTCAACCTGTACCAGAATCACTATATCTCAACAAATTGCATGATTTCCCATTGGAGAAATCCAAGATAGAGCTGCGAGGCTACTCAGGAGAGAACATTCCTTTGGTAGGTCATATCACTGTACCGGTGAAATACAAGGATCAATTTCAGAGCTTGCCACCCTTAGGGCTCAATTTTGCCCAAGCCTGTTTGCTGCAATATTGCCAGAGTTACGCCCGTTTTTCTAGGCCAGAAATGTGCCGGAAATAATTTGCTAAAGTTTCTCTGATCTATAATTCGAATTTGGCACCGCGCAGAGGGGCCAGAGGGTCTAGTAAGAAGGAGGAACTGAGGGAAATCCTTATTAGTCGGGAAATTGTGTTGGAGAAATTGATGGGTTTGAAGGCCGATAAATCCTCAGGGCCTGATGGACTGCATCCCAGAGTACTTAAGGAGGTGGCCTTGGAAATAGCGGATGCATTGACAGTCATTTTCCAACATTCCATAGACTCTGGATCAGTTCCTATGGAGTGGAGGGTAGCCAATGTAACCCCACTTTTTAAAAAAGAAGGGAGAGAGAAAACAGGGAATTATAGACCGGTCAGCCTGACATCGGTAGTGGGTAAAATGATGGAATCAATTATTAAGGATGTCATAGCAGCGCATTTGGAAAGAGATTACATGATAGGTCCAAGTCAGCATGGATTTGTGAAAGGGAAGTCATGCTTGACAAATCTTCTGGAATTTTTTGAGGATGTTTCCAGTAGAGTGGACAAGGGAGAATCAGTTGATGTGGTGTATTTGGACTTTCAGAAGGCTTTCGACAAGGTCCCACACAAGAGATGAATGTGCAAAGTTAAAGCACATGGGATTGGGGGTAGTGTGTTGATGTGGATTGAGAACTGGTTGGCAAACAGGAAGCAAAGAGTAGGAGTAAATGGGTACTTTTCAGAATGGCAGGCAGTAACTAGTGGGGTACCGCAAGATTCTGTGCTGGGCCCCAGCTGTTTACATTGTACATTAATGATTTAGATGAGGGGATTAAATGTAGTATCTCCAAATTTGCGGATGACACTAAGTTGGGTGGCAGTGTGAGCTGCGAGGAGGATGCTATGAGGCTGCAGAGCGACTTGGATAGGTTAGGTGAGTGGGCAAATGCATGGCAGATGAAGTATAATGTGGATAAATGTGAGATTATCCACTTTGGTGGTAAAAACAGAGAGACAGACGATTATCTGAATGGTGACAGATTAGGAAAAGGGGAGGTGCAACGAGACCTGGGTGTCATGGTACATCAGTCATTGAAGGTTGGCATGCAGGTACAGCAGGCGGTTAAGAAAGCAAATGTCATGTTGGCCTTCATAGCGAGGTGATTTGAGTACAGGGGCAGGGAGGTGTTACTACAGTTGTACAGGGCCTTGGTGAGGCCACACCCGGAGTATTGCGTACAGTTTTGGTCTCCTAACTTGAGGAAGGACATTCTTGCTATTGAGGGAGTGCAGCGAAGGTTCACCAGACTGATTCCCGGGATGACGGGACTGACATATCAAGAAAGACTGGATCAACTGGGCTTGTATTCATTGGAGTTCAGAAGAATGAGAGGGGATCTCATAGAAACGTTTAAAATTCTGACGGGTTTAGACAGGTTAGATGCAGGAAGAATGTTCCCAATGTTGGGGAAGTCCAGAACCAGGGGACACAGTCTAAGGATAAGGGGTAAGCCATTTAGGACCGAGATGAGGAGAAACTTCTTCACCCAGAGAGTGGTGAACCTGTGGAATTCTCTACCACAGAAAGTTGTTGAGGCCAATTCACTAAATATATTCAAAAATGAGTTAGATGTAGTCCTTACTACTAGGGGGATCAAGGGGTATGGCGAGAAAGCAGGAATGGGGTAGTGAAGTTGCATGTTCAGCCATGAACTCATTGAATGGCGGTGCAGGCTCGAAGGGCCGAATGGCCTACTGCTGCACCTATTTTCTATGTTTCTATGTAGTGTGTCCAGTCGCCTCAGGGGGTGGAGCCTGCTGTCTGCACCGAAAAATGATGCCGCACCTTCTGCGCATGCGCGGGAAATAACGGTTATGTTTCTGACGTTGTTGCAATGGACGCGCATGCGCAGTACAGCACTGAGATGGCAATCGGCCATTTTTCAAGAGCAGGTTGTGTGTGTGAGAACGTTGAGTGCTGTGTGAGGGCGTTGGGAAAATCGCAGCTGCAGCAATACTAGATGTAACGTGGTGCAAGGACCAAGAATTTCTCACAGGATGAAGTGGAGGCACTAGTTACTGTGATTGAGGCCAGATGGCAGGAGCTGGACACCAGCAGACGTCACACAAAAGTTCCACCCAAAGAAATGAAGAAACGCTGGCACCAAGTTGCAGAAGATTACTGTGCAATGGTGACCACTACGCGATCTGGAGGCCAGTGTAAAAAGAAGTGGTAGGACCTTGGTCAATAGTTAGTGTAAGTAATATTTTCATTTATTCATTGGAATTGCAATTGTAAATGTGACCATCTGAATGTCCCACCCAGCAGAAATACACTCTTTCTAAAAAGTTAGATTTTCATCTTTACAGAGGAAGGTGACACATAATTAAAGGGAAAGAACTCAAATAGGAGGAGGCCTGGCAAATCTGCAGCCACTGACACCCTTGGAAGAGAGGGTTGCTGCTTTAATGGGTCCTGTCTGGAGAAAAGCAATTATCACTGTACAAACTGAACCCACACTCGAGAGAGAGAATAAGTCCTGCAAATTCATCATGGTCCTTCAAATCAGCACCCTGCGCCCTCCTCTGCTGCTAACCATTTGTCTGTTCTGTTATATTTTGCAGAACTTGAGGCCAACGCTGACGATGCAGAAGAAAGTTCAGATGCGGATGAGCCTGAAGAGGAGAACATCTTCCAATCCAACCCTCCAGACCAAGAGCAAGGGGGTGAGGGTGAGGGGGAGGGGGAGGAGATGGAGCTAGATGAAGCCCCCTGTTTTACTGACTTTAGAATAGGTGCCACTCATTGCGGTGACAGCCCTTCCGTGACTAGTGGTTTGAGTGTTGGTGGGACATTCCATGGTTTCCCACCTTCCGAGGTTACAGGTCCCAGTGGTGTTGTGCAGCAAGGCACACCCAGGGCCCCACCATCCCAGGCTGTGGGTCCCAGTGGTGGGGTGCAAACCACACCCGTGGGGAGGAGCGGAAGGAGAGCTCGACCACGCTCTCCTGAGGTGCAGGATCTAACAGATGTGGTTCAGATGATGTCATTGAGTACGGAGAGCACTGACCTTACACAATCACTCCTGGACACCATCACTGGGGTGAGTGATGAGGTAGTGAGACTGTCGGGAGAAGTAACAGCAATGACACGAGAACTGGGAATGATATCCAGGACCATCAGTGAGGGAGGGAATGTCAGAGGTAGTGCCAACCACATCATCGACCATGAGGGAGGGAATGTTGCAGGTCGTTGAGACACTGTCAGGGCGCATAGCAACAAAGAAACATAGAAACATAGAAAATAGGTGCAGGAGTAGGCCATTCGGCCCTTCGCGTCTGCACCACCATTCAATACGATCATGGCTGATCATGCAACTTCAGTACCCCCAAGGGACAGTATGTTGGAATTAGCTGCTGCAATAATTGAACACGCCCAGACCGCGCGCCCATTCACAGAATCAACTGTCAATCCCATTCCAGTTCTCACACCAGCCTCTGAAGAGCCCAAAGCCGGGCCATCCAACTTGCCGCCTGGGTGCTCCAACTTGCCGTCTGCCGCCTGCCGCCGACGCCCGCCCTCAACAGGTGTGCAGTACCCGAGATCTTAGAAAGAATAAGCTTGGTACCAAGCAGAGAAACACTGCGCCACTGCCTGTGGGCAGGAGTGGTGTTGTGTCCAAGACCAAACGCAGCGGGCGGTCTTAGAATGAGGTGGAGGAGAGATGGGTGCTGCCTTTCTCTGTTGTTGCTGCTGCTGCTGCTGCTGTTGTTGTTATTATTGTTGTTACTGTTGTAACTATTCTCAAATTAAAAGTTTTTTTAAGTTATGTAAATTTACAGGTTTAAAAGTTTGTAAATGATCTTAAAGTTTTTAAGTGATCTAAAAAAGTGATCTTAAAGTAAAGTTTGATACTAGACTAATTTTATTAAAGTTAAGTACAAAAGAACTGTTTGCTAAAATTTTGAATAAATATATTTTACATTAAAACTGAATCATTTCCATTATTTGTTCCATTAACACGACACAACATTACGGAACAGATCCAAACAGTAAACAGTCCACATGGAATAGTTGTAGCTGAGCCCTCAGGCATCAGTAAAGCTTTCACCAAAGAGCTACTGGCACAAGGCTTGAGCAATCTTTAAAGGGGCATGATGGCCCGCCCTCATCCTCCTCCTCCTCCTCCTCCTCCTCGTCATCCTGC
Organism: Pristiophorus japonicus; assembly: GCF_044704955.1. NCBI lineage: Eukaryota > Metazoa > Chordata > Chondrichthyes > Pristiophoridae > Pristiophorus > Pristiophorus japonicus. The sequence continues at coordinate 76,546,196 of NC_091993.1, read as the reverse complement.
TCATCATCTGCATCTTCCACATCATTATCATCAGCCACTTTCACTGCAGGTGGGTTTTCCACTATCAGCTGCTGCTGCCTCATGATGGCTAAGTTATGCAGCATGCAACATACAACAGTGAACTGACTGACAATCTCAGGGGAGTACAGCAAGTAGCCTCCGGAATGATCCAGGCATCGGAAACGCTGTTTCAAGATGCCAATGATCCTCTCTATGGTGCTGCGCGTCGTAATGTGCAACATGTTGTATTCCCGGTCAGCTTCGGTCCGGGTTACGCGTAGGGGCGTCATGAGCCAGGTGGCGAGGCCATACTCTTTGACTCCCAGTAGCCAGCTCTGCCCTTCTGGCTGCCGCTGAACTATATCAAATATAACGCTGTCGCATAGAATGACCGCATCATGGGTGCTCCCAGGGTATCTTGCATCGACTGACATGATACGATGCATGTCGTCACACACGAGCTGCACATTAACAGTGTGGAAGCCTTTTCTGTTTCTGTACATCTCGGAATCCTCAAAGGCGTTTGCAAGGCGACGTATGTACAATCAATGCAGCCCTGCGCCTTTGGGAAGCCAGCAATCCTGGCGAAGCCCACAGCCCTTTCATGGATTGCCTGGTCAGTCATGGGGAACATTATGAAGTAATCCCTCCATGCATATAGTGCAGCTGTCACCTGGCGAATGCAGACATGTGTTGCAAGTTGAGAGATGGCGCACTAATCCCCAGTTGTAGCTTGAAACGAGCCAGAGGTATAGAATGAAAGTGTAACCTTCACTTCAACAGACAAAGCAGTCCTCCTGATGCTTCTAGGTTGCAGGTCTGTTTGACCAACTCACAGATCTCAGTTACAACTTCTTTATGGGAACTCAGCCTTCTGACACAGTCTGCATCACTCAGGTGGAGGTACGAACACCTGTCTCGATATACCCGAGGTGGGTAAGGTCTCCTACCTGGCATCCTACGGGCTCTGATGTTCCTGATGCAATGACGTTGAATCAATTGTCTCCTACATAGCAGCATGATGCAGAAGGCTCGCACAAGGTATGACATTGTTAGTATTGCCCCCATACTTAAATTTAACGTTTGAAAGAAGCTTAAAATGGCAGGAAAGCAGGCAGGACAGGTTCACAGTTTTCTCTTCCCAAGGTCTGTATGGATGGACCACACCCAAGGTCTTGTGACTTCTCCTCTATCTCTCCCCTTAACTAATTGCAGTCTTGTGACTTCTCTCCTTCACTCTCTCCCCCCACCCCACCCCCACTCATTGCAGTCTTCAGAAGCCTTCTGATCGGCACCTCGCTCCCTGGGATTAGTGCAGAAGCCTTACGATCGGCACCTTGCTCCCCAGGTCGAAGCCCTCCGGATTGGCACCTCGCCCTCTCTCTCTGCTCCCCCACCCCCACGGCTTGTTTTGTAGTCGAGCCCTGAGCCGCTGTGTCCGGGCACGAGGCCGATTCTGCTGGCCAAAGTTATGACCCCCAGCCCTGCTTCAAGATGTTCGGTGATGGCGTGTGAGTGAGTAAAAAAAGAGAAAACTTCTGAAATCCAACAAACTTTCATTTACTACGTTGACAGATTTTAAAAAAGTTGAACTTTATTATTGATTTTTACAGTGTTCTTGACTCCCTCCAAAATCTTCGACTTAAAAACAATGACGTCTTTCAGCGCCGATTTCTCAATGTGCGCTGGTTTTCTTAAGTGCCCAGAAGGTTTTTCAGGAGTGACCAGATACGCCGACCTAGGAGGAAAAAATGTTGGCAAAACTGCAAAAAATTATAAAAACTGGCGCAGACATGAGGGATAGATCTAAGATAGATTTATATAATTGGACTAAACCCATTGTTGTTGTACCAAAGTCAGATGGTAAGGTAGGATTGTGTGGTGATTATAAAGTAACCAAAATCAAGTTCTAGAGGGTAATGTCCCCAATACATTGCCAAATATAGAAGATTTGTTCACAACACTGATAGGTAGTCAGATCTCAAAGTTGGATCTTACAAATGCCTAATAACAGCTTGAACTAGATAAGGAGTCCATGTCATGCTTGACTATAAATACTCATCTAGACCTATATCAATTTAATAGGCTACCATTTGGAGTGTCTTTCATCCCCGCCATATTTCAAGGGGTGATGAACCAGATTTTGCAAGGTATTGAAGAGGTAGTATGTTATTTAGATGATATACTCATTTCAGCAACAAACAGGCAAATCCATAATAACATACTGAATGAAGTGCTGAAACGGCTAGAGAAGCACAGAGTATGAGTAACTGCTCACAAGTGTGAGTTATTTCAAAACTCAGTGGAGTACTTAGGGCACAGAGTAGACATAGATGGTTTACATCCAACCAAGGGAATGCTGGATGCAATTAGAAATGCATCTACTCCCAAGAATGTCACTGAACTTCGATCATTTCTTTTCCTACCAAATTTGGCTACAGTATTACATCCACTGAATGAGCTGTTGAAAGAACAGGTCCATTGGAAGTGGTCAAAAGTATGCAGTACAGCATTCAAGAGGTGTAAAAGCCAGTTGATAGAGAGCACCATGTTATGACGTATCTAAGGAGATCAAGCTAGCATGTGACGCCTCTCCGTATGGAGTTGGGGCAGTGATCTCTAATGTACCATATAGTGGGAAAGAGAGACTAATTGCTTTTGCTTCACGCACTCTCAGTGCCAGTGAGTGTAATTATGTCCACATCGAAAGGAAGCTTTGGCATTAATTTTTGGGTCAAGAATTTCCACAAATACTTGTATGGTCATAAGTTTACCATTGTTATTGACCATAAGCCCCTGACAGAAATCCTCCATCCAAAGTCCACAGTTCCAACATTAGCTGCAGCCCGAATGCGGAGATGGGCTTTGATTTTGTCAGCATATACATATGATATTGAGTACAGACGATCAGCTGATCACAGTAATGCTGATGCTATGTCCAGGTTGGGTTCCCCATCACAAGTTACACCTGATACGGAAGAAGTATTCTATTTTTCGTACATTGATGAACTGCCAGTCACAGCTAAAGAGATTGGCAGAGCAACCTAACGTGACCCAGTTATGTCAAAGATGTATGATTACATTTCAAATGGCTGACCAAACCAAGTAATAGAGGAAGATATTTATCCATTTTTCATTCATAGGAATGAATTATCAGTGGATAAAGATTGCATCATGTGGGGTACAAGAATGGTTATACCAAATAAATTCAGGTCCAAATTATTAGGAGATCTTCATGACCAGCACCTGGGAATGTGCTTGACCAAGAGTTTTGCATGCAGTGGCCAGGTCTAGATAAAGATGTATGGTACATCGTTAGTCATTGTACAACATGTCAGTTGGTAAGCAAGAAACCACCATCATTACAATTAAAGCCATAGAAATGTCCTTCCAGGGTGTGGCAAAAGTTACATGTACACTTTGCTGAGCTAGAAGGACAGCAATTGTTTATTGTGATTGATAGCCATTCGAAGTGAGTAGAGGTATTTCCAATGTGAAAAATAACAAAACTAAAATACTAGTCAATTTGCGAAGATTGTTTTCTTCAAATCGCTTCCCAGAAGAAATTGTGTCTGATAATGGGCCGCAATTTTGTTCAGAAGAATTTGCACAGTTCATGAGCAGAAATGGGGTGAAACATACCAAGGTTCCACAGTGCTACCCTGCTTCAAATGTTGCAGTAGAATGTACAGTACAAATTGTAAAATGTGCCCTCATCAAGCAAATGTTGGATCCAAATCCAAAGAAATGGCAGTTGTCGTTGGATCACAAATTGGAAAATTCTCTAATTACTTATCATAATACTCCTCATACAACTACTGGTAGAACACCAGCAGAGTTATTTCTCAAACGACAGCCACGAACCAGGTTCTCGTTGTTAAAGCCAAACTTGGCAGAGTCCATAGAAGAGAAACAATTAAGACAGAAAGGGAATCATGATCGAGGTAGACTAAAAGAGAGAAGTGTGCAATTAAATCAGAAGGTGAGAGTGAAAAACTATCTCCATCAGTGGTTCAAGTGGTTACCAGGAAAAATGGTGAAGATATGTGGTCCTTGCACATATTTGGTCAAGATGTTTGATCATGGACAGGTTAGGTTTGTTCACATTGATCATATTTTACCCACTGATGTGTAAGGAGTCGAAAGTTGGAATGATTCGATTATTTCTGATTCATCAGATAGTCTTGTTACAAGTACAGTACCAGTAGCAAACGCTACATCAGATGTAATAGAAACAAGTCCAAAATAAAGTCAAAATTTAAATCTGAGTCTGAGTCAGGCAGACAAACAGTCTGAAGTTGTCGAGAATTCAAATGTGGATCAAGGGTTGCCCTTGGAGAAAAACTCTCCTCAGGCTATCTCCAACAAGCGAGAGTCTAACTGTTGTGTCTCTGTAAAGCATGCACTCCCATGTTCCGCCACCAGGGAGGGCATCCCCTGAAGTCCCAAGAGATCCCAGCATCCCTTGGGAGCACTGTATATAAGCTGGCCCTTAAGGCCTGTTCTTTACTCTGGAGTGTCTTAATAAAGACTGAGGTCACAGTCTCATCTGTGTTACGAACACAATAACTGGCGACGAGGATACGAATCCAATGCAAAGATGCAGCAAACTGTGGGCATCCTGGAGAAGTTCTCAGAGGATGAGGACTGGGAAGCCTATGTCGAATGGCTAGACCAGTACTTTGTAGCCAACGAGCTGGACGGAGAAGGAAGCGCTGCAAAAAGGAGAGCGGTCCTCCTCACAGTCTGCAGGCACCGACCTACAGCCTCATGAAGAATCTTCTGGCTCCAGTGAAACCCACAGATAAGTCGTATGAGGAGCTGCGTACACTGGTTCGGGAGCATCTTAATCCGAGGGAGAGTGTGGTGATGGCGAGGTATCTGTTCTACACATGCTGGCGATCTGAAGGTCAGGAAGTGGCGAGATACGTCACCGAGCGAAGGTGACTTGCAGGACAATGTGAGTTTGATGGCTAGCTGGAGCAAATGCGCAGAGACTTTTTTGGACTGGGCATTGTCCACGAGACCATCCTACGAAAATTTTTGACTGTAGAGACACCGACCCTCAGTAAGGCCATTGCGATAGCACAGGCGTGTATGTCCACCAGTGAAACAAATCTCTCAGCACACAAGTGCTAGCAATGTTCATAAATTAACTGGAACTGTGTTTGTGAGCAGAAATGTACAGGGCTGAAACCACGAGTCTGGAACTGCCAGCGGGCCTCAGGTGACCCAGATGACTCAGAGTCTGCAACAAAGGATGAATGCAAGGCAAGTCACACCTTGTTGGCGTTGTGGAGGCTTCCATTCAACCTATTCATGCCGCTTCAAAGGGTATGTTTGCAAGAGCTTTGGAACAATGGGGCACCTCCAACGAGCTTGCAAATGAGCTGCAAGCTCTGCAAAACTTGCTAACCACCACGTGGCAGAGGAAGATCGGTCCATGGTGGATCAAAGCAATTTCGAGTCTCAGAGAGAGAAGGCAGATGCTGAAGTACACGGGGTGCACACATTTTCGACGAAATGTCCACCTATAATGCTAAGTATAAAATTGAATAGCTTACCCGTATCCACGGAACTGGACACTGGTGCTAGCCAATCCATCATGAGTAAAAAGATGTTTGAGAGACTGTGGTGCAACAAGGCACTCAGACCAGCCCTGAGCCCCATTCACACGAAACTGAGAACATACACCAAAGAGCTTATCACTGTCCTGGGCAGCGTCACGGTCAAGGTCACCTACGAGGGCACGGTGCACGAACTGCCACTCTGGAATGTCCCGGGCGATGGCCCCACACTGCTTGGAAGGAGCTGGCTGGGCAAAATCTGCTGGAACTGGGATGATATCTGAGCACTATCACACGTCGATGAGTCCTCATGTACCGAGGTTCTGAACAAATTTCCTTCCCTTTTTGAACCAGGCATTGGATATTTTTCCGGGGCGAAGGTGAGGATCCACTTGGTCCCAGAGGCACGACCCATTCACCACAAGGCGCGAGCGGTACCTCATATGATGAGGGAGAGAGTGGAAATCGAGCTGGACAGGCTGCAACGCGAAGGCATCATCTCCCCAGTGGAATTCAGCGAGTGGGCCAGCCCGATTGTTCCAGTACTCAAAAGTGATGGCACGGTCAGGATTTGTGGCAATTATAAAGTAACTATTAATTGTTTCTCACTACAGGGCCAATACCCACTACCAAAGACAGACGACCTATTTGCGACGCTGGCAGGAGGCAAGACGTTCACCAAGCTCAACCTGACTTCAGCCTACATGACGCAGGAGCTGGAGGAGTCTTCGAAGGGCCTCACCTGCATCAACAAGCACAAGGGACTGTTCATCTATAACAGATGCCTGTTTGGAGTTCGGTCGGCTGCAGCGATCTTCCAGAGAAACATGGAGAGCCTACTCAAGTTGGTACCACGCACAGTGGTTTTTCAGGATGACATATTGGTCACGGGTTGGGACACCGTCGAGCACCTACAAAAGCTGGAAGAGGTCCTCCAGCGATGGATCGTGTAGGGCTGTGGCTGACGAGGTCGAAATGCGTCTTCATGACAACAGAAGTGGAGTTTTTGGGGAGAAAGATCGCGGCGGACGGCATTTGGTCCACAGACGCCAAGACAGAGGCTAACAGGAACACGCCCAGGCCACAGAGCATCATGGAGCTGCGGTCCTTCCTGGGACTCCTCAACTATTTTGGTAACTTCCTACCGGGGTTAAGCACCCTCTTCGAGCCCCTACATGTGTTATTGCGTAAAGGTAAGAACTGGGTATGGGGAAAAAAACAAGTCATTGCTTTTGAGAAAGCCAGAAACATTTTATGCTCCAACAAGCTGCTTGTATTGTATAACCCATGTAAAAGACTTGTGCTAGCATGTGATGAGTCATCATACAGAATCGGGTGTGTATTGCAACAAGCTAACGTTGAGGGGAAGTTGCAACCTGTCGCCTATGCCTCCCGGAGCTTGTCTAAGGCCAAGAGGGCCGACAGCATGATTGAGAAAGAGGCATTAGCGTATGTTTGTTTGGGGTAAATAAATGCATCAGTATCTGCTTGGCCTCAAATTTGATCTGGAAACTGATCACAAGCCCCTCATATCACTGTTCGCTGAAAACAAGGGGATAAATACTAATGCCTCAGCCCACATACAAAGGTGGGCACTTGCGCTATCAGCGTATAACTATACCATCCACCACAGGCCAGGCACCGAGAACTGTGCGGATGCTCTCAGTCGGCTACCATTGCCCACCACGGGGTTAGAAATGGTGCAGCCTGCAAACTTGTTGATGGTCATGGAAGCGTTTGAAAATGATAAATCACCTGTCACGGCCCGCCAGATTAGGACTTGGACCAGCCAAGATCCTCTGCTGTCCCTAGTAAAAAACTGTGTACTGCATGGGAGCTGGGACAGCATCCCCGTTGAAATGCAAGAGCTAATAAAGCCATTCCAGCGGCGAAAGGATGAGCTGTCCATTCAGGCAGACTGCCTGTTGTGGGGTAACTGCGTAATGCTACCCAAAAAGGGCAGGGAGACGTTCATCTCAGATCTCCTCAACACACACCCGGGTATAGTAATGATGAAAGCGATAGCCAGATCCCACGTGTGGTGGCCCGGTATCGACTCTGACTTAGAGTCCTGTGTACGACAATGCAGCATGTGTGCTCAGTTGAGCAACGCGCCCAAAGAGACACCACTAAGTTTGTGGTCCTGGCCCTCCAGACCATGATCGAGGATCCATGTCGACTATGCGGGCCCGTTTCTTGGTAAAATGATCCTGGTGGTGGTGGATGCTTTTTCAAAATGGATTGAATGTGAAATAATGTCGGGAAGCATCGCCACCACCACCATTGAAATCCTGAAGGCCATGTTTGCCACCCACGGCCTGCCTGACATACTGGTCAGTGACAACGGGTCATGTTTCACCAGTGCTGAATTTAAAGAATTCATGACCCGCAGTGGGATCAAACATGTCACCTCAGCCCCATTTAAACCAGCCTCCAATGGGCAGGCAGAGTGGGCAGTACAAACAATCAAACAGAGCCTTAAACGAGTCCCAGAAGGCTAACTCCAAACCCGTCTGTCCCGAGTACTGCTCAGCTACTGCACGAGACCCGACTCGCTCACAGGGGTGCCCCCAGCTGAGCTATTCATGAAAAGGACACTTAAAACCAGACTCTCGCTGGTTCACCCCAACCTGCATGATCAAGTAGAGAGCAGGCAGCAGGAACAAGATGTAAACGATGGTCATGCCACTGTGTCACAGGAAATTGATCTGAATGACCCTGTGCATGTGCTAAACTATGGACATGGTCCCAAGTGGATCGCAGGCACGGTGATAGCTAAAGAAGGGAATAAGATGTTTGTAGTCAAACTAGACAATGGACAAATTTGCAGAAAGCACCTGGACCAAATGAGGCTGCGGTTCACAGACTGCCCTGAACAACCCACAGCAGACACCACCTTTTTCGAGCCCACAACAGACACCCAAAGGATCAACGATGCCATGCCGGACCAGGAAATCGATACCATCACGTCCAACAGCCCAGCAAGGCCAGGCTCAACTAGCAGCCCTGCAGTGCCAACAACATGCCAGCCCAGCGAGGGCACAGCCAACACACCAGAACAGACATTTGTACCGAGGCGGTCCACCAGGGAAAGAAAGGCTCCTGAAAATGCCTCACCTTGGAAATAGTTTTCATTTTGACTTTGGGGGGGAGTGATGTTGTCTATCTGTAAAGCATGCACTCCCATGTTCCGCCACCAGGGAGCGCATCCACTGAAGTCCCAAGGGATCCCAGCATCCCTTGGGAACACTGTATACAAGCCGGCCCCGAAGGACTGTTCCTCACTCTGGAGTGTCTTAATAAAGACTGAGATCACTGTTACTTTAACTTCCCTGTATGCAGTCTCATCTGTGTTAGGAACACAATACTAACCACCACCCCTTGACATTCAATGGCATTGCCATCGCTGAATCACCCACCATCAACATCCTGGGGGTCACCATTGACCAGAAACTTAACTGGACCAGTCACATAAACAGTGTGGCAACAAGAGCGGGTCAGAGGCTGGGTATTCTGTGGCGAGTGTCTCACCTCCTGACTCCCCAAAGCCTTTCCACCATCTATAAGGCACAAGTCAGGGGTCTGATGGAATACTCTCCACTTGCCTGAATGAGTGAAGCTCCAACAACACTCAAGAAGCTCGACACCATCCAGGACAAAGCAGCCTGCTTGATTGGCACCTGCTCCACCACCGGCACACCATGGCTGCAGTGTATACCATCTACAAGGCTTCGCCAAGGCTTCTTCGGCAGCACCTCCCAAAACCACGACCTAGAAGAACAAGGGCAGCAGACGAGTGGGAACACCATCACCTCCAAGTTCCCCACCAAGTTACACACCATCTTCACTTGGAAATGTATCACCGTTCCTGCATCGTCGTTGGATCAAATTCCTGCAACTCCCTCACTAACAGCACACGGACTGCACTTTCTCAAGGGCAATTAGGGATAGGCAATAAATTCTGGCGTTGCGAGTGATGCCCACAACACGGAATTAATGAAAAAAAAATCAGTCCCCGTATGAGTCACTGCTGTATGCCACGTGGCGGTATGAGAAACAATTCTGTCACCACGTTGCTGAGAGGCTGCCCTCTCTCCATCTCCAATTGCTAGCTGCTCCTTAACCCCTGGCACCTCCAGGGCGACTTCCTCTGCTGCTGTCAAAGTGGCGAAGAATGGAGGGCCACCTCTGGTTCTCTCCCTCTCCCTGTTATTGTGAGCTCATTTCTCCTGCAAGGAGGTAAAGAAGAGAAGGTTGAGTGAGAGTGATGGAATGAGGGTAAGGAATGTGTCGGTTCCATTTTTAGAGGGTGACTATGAGGGAGTGTGGTGCCAATGCCAAAGTGCCAATGCCAAGCAGTCTCATTGTGTGGTGTTAGTTGGTATGATTACATTAGGATGAAGGTGAGTGTGAGGGATGGTTAGTCAGAGGGGGAAGTGATGATGCTGAGAGAGGGATGGTGGACCTGCAAGGTATGTTGATGTGAGGAATGATGTGCAGGAGTAAGCTTGGGAAGGCAGAGTGATGGGGATGTGATGAGAGGCACAACAGGATGAGGTTGAGTGTGCCTTTGCACTCACCTTTCCTGATCTCATCAGATCATTGAAACACTTCTGACACTGCACCCAGGTCCTCCTCACCACATCCCTGCTGTTCACCTCCCCGGCAATTTGAAGCCAGGCTCTTTCTGTCTCCTCGTGAGATCTCCTGCGCCCATCAGAAGGGAAGAGGACCTCCCTGTGAGCTCTGGCTCCCTCCACAAGAATATGCAAGGAGTTATCTGAAAACCTGGGTGCAGCCCTCTGTCTCTGTGAAGCCATCCCTGCAAGGCTGAGCAATAACCAGATGGTTATCCAGGTATCCCGGTATCCTCCCTGTACAGTCCTAGATGGACCTGTAAATGGTATGTGACCAAGGCTGCTTTAAATATCCCCACTCGAAATGAGTTATCGCTGACACCATCAGACCCGCACCATTTAATAAGGCCATTTAATAAACCCACAGGCCTGCCTTAATAGGCGCCATTAATGGAAAGTCGCTCTGAGGAGCAGAATGATAAGAACACGGTTCCAACCTGCCACACCGACTGTCCACACCCGACATGCCCACGTAATGAAAATGCTGGCCATAGGTGATGTCACATTTCAGGATTTTTGACTACATCTCCATGGAGTGGTGGGGGCATGTGGGAGGAGGGGGGCCTGGATGTAATTTATGTTAAAACTGCTACTAATGAGCTAAAAATCTCAAAGCAGTAACTTCACAAGAGAGAAGGACTGGGAGATATAGATTGGAATTCAGAGTGGGCATCTGAACCAACAGTGGCCCAGAACGTGACAGAGCGTGAGTTGGATTTTTTTCCTCACCCTTCAGCTCCAATTATTTTTGTGCTGCAGACTGGTGGAAGTGTGAGCTGATAACGAGGCATCTGGGACTTTCGTGAACGATGGGATCAACCGTCTATCTCCTTAACCAATGACATTTAAGGATAGAGCAAGAGACAGAGAAAACAACAGAGAAGGAAATAGGGTGAAATAATGTCAAATTAGATATGGAAAGTGAAATAAATAGAACAACAACTTGTACTTGTATAGCCCCTTTAATGTAACATCCCAAGACACTTCACAGGAGCGTTATCAGACAAATATTTGACACCGAGCCACTTAAGAAAAAATTGCGGCAGATTAGCAAAAGCTTGGTTAAAGAGGTAAGTTTTAAGGAGCATCTTAAAAAAGGAAAGAGGGGTAGAGAGACTGAGAGGTTTAGGGAGGGAGTTCCAGAGCTTGGGACCTAGGCAGTTGAAGACACGGCCACCAATGGTTGAGCGATTATAATCAGGGATGCTCAAGAGGGCAGAATTTGAGGAGCGCAGATATCTTGGGGGATTGTGAGGCTGAAGGAGATTACAGAGATAGGGAAGGGCGAGGCCGTAGAGGGATTTGTAAACAAGGATGAGCATTTTGAAATTGAAGTGTTGCTTAACCGGGAGCCAATGTAAGTCAGCAAGCACAGGGGTGATGGGTGAGCGGGACTTGGTGCAAGTTAGGACACGGGCTGCTGAGTTTTGGATGACAAAGTTTACGTAGGGTAGAATGTGGGAGGCCAGTCAGGAGTGCATTGGAATAGTCAAGTCTAGAGGTAACAAAGGCATGGATGAGGGTTTCAGCAGCAGATGAGCTGAAGCAGGGGTGGATACGGGCAATGTTACAGAGGTGAAAATAGACAGTTTTAGTTATGCTGTGGATATGTGGCCGGAAGCTAAGTTCAGGGTCAAATATGACACCAAGGTTGCAAAAAGTCTGGATTAGCCTCAGACAGATGCTCGGGAGAGGCTAGGGAATGGAGTTTGTGGTCGGGACCAAAGACAATGGCTTCAGTCTTCCCAATATTTAATTGGAGTACATTTTTGCTTATCCAATACTCGATGTTGGACAAGCAGTCTGACAATTTAGAGACCATGGAGGGGTCGAGAGAAGTGGTGGTGAGGTAGAGCTGGGTGTCGTCAGCGTACATGTGGAAACTGATGTTGTATTTTCGGATGATGTCGCCAAGGGGTAACACATAGATGAGAAATAGGATGAGGCCAAGGATAGATCCTTGGGGGACACCAGAGGTAACAATGCGGGAGTGGGAAGAGAAGCCATTGCAGGTGATTCTCTGGCTACGATTAGATAGATAAGAATGGAACCAGGCGAGTGCAGTCCCACCCAGCTCGACAATGGTGGAGAGGCGTTGGAGGAGGATGGAGTGGTCAACCATGTCAAAGGCTGCAGACAGGTCGAGAAGCACGAGGAGGGATAATTTACTTTTGTCACAGTCACAAAGGATGTCATTTGTGACTTTGATGAGAGCCATTTTGGTATTGTGGCAGGGGCGTAAACCAGATTGAAGGGATTCAAACTTGGAGTTCCGGGAAAGATGGCCATGGTTTTGGGAGGCAACAACACGTTTAAGGACTTTGGAGAGGAAAGGGAAGTTGGAGATGGGGCGGTAGCTTGCAAGCACAGTGGGGTCAAGGGTTGTTTTTTTGAAGAGAGGGGTGATGATGACAGATTTGAAGGAGAGGAGAGTAACTGAGGAGAGAAAAAACCGCTAACATGGGAGCCAGAAAAGGAAGTTGGGTGGTCAGCAGTTTACTGGGAATAGGGTCAAGGGAGCAGGAAGTGGGTCTCATGGACAAGATGAGCGTGGAGAGGTCATGAGGGGAGATCGGAGAGAAACTGGAGAAAGATGCGAGTTCAGGACCAGAGCAGTGGGGAAGCTCAGAGGAAGTTTGGCCCGGTGGGTTAGGGGAAGGAAGGGAAGTAGCAGAGGCAGCTGATCGGATGGTCTCAATCTTAGAGACAAAGAAGTCCATGATCTCCGCACACATCTGGTTGGAGGAGAGTGTGGTGGAGACAGGGGAGAGGGATTTAAGAAGACGGTTAGCAGTAGAGAATAGTAGTTGGGGGTTATCTTTGTATTCCAGAATGATCCTGGAATAGTGAGCAGTTTTAGCAGACGAGAGTAGGACTCGATAATACTTCATGTGGTCCAGCCAGATCTGGCAGTGAATGGCTAAACCAGCTGTCCGCCACATCCGTTCAAGTCTGCGTTCCTTGGACTTGAGAGAGCGAAGATGAGGGCTGTACCAGGGGGTATGGCCAGGGTGAGAGAGAGCAATGGTTTTAATAGGAACTAGGGCATCAAAGATGGTGGTGAGGGTGTGGTTGAGCAGATCGGTGGCTGCAGAAATGTCATGGTGAATGGAGGACCAAAGGCTGGACAGTTTGGAATTGATAAGTGCAGTTGTAAGAGAGTTTGGAGAGAGTTTTTTCCAGGGGCGGACACAGAATGAAGTAAAGTTGGATGGGGAAAGGGGATGTGGGTGCAGAGTGATACAAGGAAGTGGTCAGAGATGGTCTTATCTGCAATTGACATGGTGGGAATAGTGAGGCCACGAGAGCTGGCAAGGTCAAGGGGATGGGAATGGATATGGGTTGAGGAGTTCACATGGAGGGAGAGACTAAGGGAGGATCGGAGAGTAGTGAACTCAGATGAAAGAGAGCATGATGAATTAAAATGGAGGTTGAAATCACTGAGGATGAGAAGTCGCTCGGTGCAGAAGCTGAGGGAGGAAAGCAATGAAGTTATCTCGGTGATAACATTTTTGTCGTCCTTGGCTGGGCAGCAGAGAACGAGAATTTTAAATGAGAAGTGAGGGGGGTGGAATATGGTGAGATGTTCCAAGGAGGAGAACGTTCCGGAGGAGTAGGGGGACACACGTAGGTGTGATTTGACGATGAGAGCCACAGTGCTACCACGGCGGTCTGGGCGGGGCAAGTGGTGGAAGGTATAGCCAGGCGGGAGGCTTCATTTAAGGGTAAGGTGTCACCGCCCCTCAGCCAAGTTTCTGTCAGGGCCATGATGTCGATGCAATCCCACGATAAGCACATGGATGGCAAGGGCCTTGTTCGCTAGCGAATGGACATTCTGCAAGGAGATGCGGAGAGAATCGGTGATGGCTGATCCACTGCCAGCATCCACAGGGTCAGTGCTTGGAGGGATGAGTTGAACGGGGAGGAGATTGGCAAGGTTAGCCCCCCACGGGCAAGCTGGGCGGCAAGGTTGGTGAGAGAGTAGGATGGGACAGTTGGGGTTGCTACTCTTGAGGAGACAGCGACGAGTGCCATAGTGGGCCCTTCGGAGGATGTCAAGAGAGTCACAGAGAGAAGCTGTAGGCTTATTGAAGAGGGAGTCAAGCCTGGGATGGTGGCAGGAGAGTAGGAAGGTTGAAGATTAATGAAGGGTAGGGTTGGGATTTGGGAGGGCTGAGTATCCGAGACAGGAGAGATGAAAGGAGGCATGATGACAGGAGAGACCGGTCTGGGAGGGAATAGAGAGAAGGAAAGATTGGATTAAGAGAGAGAAAAGTGACAGAAATAAAAGTAAGGAAAAAAATTAAAATGTAAAATCATCTAGGAACAATTTACCACCAGCTTGAGTGAGACACCATGGTTTCAGTTGTTCTCTTTCTGGACTTCCAAGGTTGAGTGGCATGTCAGGATTATAAATCACCCCATTAACAGCGTCCTTGCACCTTGAGAAAACAGTCCAAACTTTCTGCGGAGGATTTAATTCGTATTTATGGCTCTTTAGAGCAGGGAAGGTTAAGGGGAGGTTTAGTGGAGGTGCTCAACATCATGAAGTGTTTTGATAGAGTAAATAAGGAGAAAGTGTTTCCAGAAGCAGAAGGGTCGGTAACCAGAGGGCCGAGATTTAAAATAATTTTCAAACGAAAGAGAAGAATGTATTTTTACGCAGCGAGTTATGATGACCTGGAATGCGCTGCCTGAAAGGGTGGAGGAAGCAGATTCAATAGTAATTTTAAAAAGGGAATTGGATAAATACTTGAAGGGGAAAATGTTGTCGGATTATGGGGCAAGTGCGGGATGTGGGACTAATTGGATCGCTCTTTCAAAGAAGCGGCACAGACACGATGGGCCGAATGGTCTCCTCCTGTGCTGTGTCATTCCATGTTTCGAAATCCAGCTGTTCCTTGATGCTGATGGGAAAGTTAGTGGCCAAGTGGTGCAAATCATCCAACAATTTGGCCATTCGCAACTCACGCCCTATCTCTTCCTCGCGACAAATTGCCGGGCTCTTTACGCACTAATCGCAGCAAGCACCATGAGCTCACCATTCTTTGTCCAGAAAATTCTGGGCCAATGAAAGATAGTTTAACATTCATATGATCGATTACACTCATTTACTGCTGTGACAACTCTATTCATTTGAACTCAGCAGGCGTTATGCAGCGAGTTATTATGATCTGGAATGCATTGCCTGAGTGGTTGGTGGATTCTGTGCCAAGGCACAGAATGTAGAGGAATTATTCTGTTTAAGTTAGGTAAAAAGACAACCCACTGATGTGGGAAGCATAGTGTGTTCATTATTATGCGAAGACGAGGGGTATTGGTTAAGAACTGTTGCTCTGAATGTTCATGTGCTGTGAAATAAAGCAGTTCAACGATTTGTTTCAAGTGTTCAATCAGTCTACCTTCAGAGAGTTTGATAAAATACAGTTACGACATCCCAATGGGCTTCTCAGGCAATGAAGTACCTTTTAAGTGCAGGCATTGTTGTGATGATGGGAAAATCAGCAGGCGATTTGCAGCCGGCAAAGACCCACAAATAGCATTAAGATAAATGACCATGTAAATCTGTTTTTGTGGTGTTGATTGAGGGATAAATATTGGACAGGACACTGGGACAACTCCCCTACTCTTCTCCCAACAGTGCCATGGGATTGTTTAGGTGCACCTGAGGGAGCAGGCAGGGCCTCGGTTTAACATTGATCTCTTGCGGTCAGCAGCGAAGCGAAGCGAAGGCGTTCACCACTGGCCCCGACGTACACCTCGCACAAGAATCTCGCAATCCCTGTGTCAACAACTTCGGGTTTTCCAACCCTCAAATCAAATCACCGAAAGTGATTGGGGATCCCCCAGTGCGAGCTGCTGGGACATCAACAAGCAGCCAATCAAAACGCAGAATTCTCACAGACTACAAACAAGGAAGATCTTAAAATTCTAACTTTTTAAAGCTGTTGGAGAGAGCAAAACAAAGATTCGGGCTGTCACATGGGGAAAAGGTAAACCTGAAATAAAGATGGATAAAAATGTTTTCCATGTTTTTTGATATATTTCTTTAAACTTTATATTTCACACTGCACAAAATTAGAATTCGTTTCCCAGGCCCTTCATATTTGTTTAGCAGTAGTAACATTGTCAAAACCCCAGTTATATCTAATCTCTTTGGGCTGGATTTTTGGCTCACTTGCACCTCTAGTAGTGCCCTGGAGGGCGGTAAATGGTGTTTCGAGACGTAACAGCGGGCATCCAACTTTTACTGCCCGGCCGGCAAATTCAGCTCATGGTTTGCGGCGGTCAAAAAACTTATCACCTCACCCGCTAGTTTCACAGAGAGCATGACACCAATCGTCATGCAACGCTCCACTAGCGCCCTGGATGCAAAATTCTGCCTTAAAGCCTCATTTAACGCCCGCCCCAGGAAACGTCTGAAAAACCAAGCATTCCCAGGGTGCAGCACGCCGGTATTGACAGCGTATTTAAATGGAGGGATGAGGATTCAACATCGCAGGTCACATTGACTGCAATGGTTGCGCACATCATGCTGCGAGACACTCCGACTTGCAAACGGCACTTTTATCTGCCATTACAGTGCCCTTACAAGGTGAGTGAGAAATGTTAATAGGTTCATTACTAATTCGCCAGTGTTCCATGCTATCAAGCTAGAAGAAGGACTCTTGGCCATGTCGGCCCACAGATGAGGAGAGGCCGAGGACATCTGGGGAGAAGAGCTTAAGCCCCACGCGTTTATAGGCACCAACGCTCAGATCTCCGGCTCTCTGAGGAGCAGTGTGAGAAGGCTGCGCTTCCGAAAGGAAGTGCTGACAGTGATATGCCATTTCCTACAGGCATACCGATGCCTGGACTGCTCTGGGGCAGCCTTCAATATTCCCCTCAACAGGTATCCGAATTGTGCTGCCTGCGTCGGAGCAGTCAATGATTGACCACAACTTTGGGATTTCCGTATGTGCCAAATCCGAAAGTTGCAGTCAGTTTGAAAGGGGGAATGGCGATGAATGCTGCCGGTCTGCAGTCAACCCAACAGCAAATTGGGGGCCAGCATCTCCAACAGTACAGCACTCACTCAGTACCTTAGTGAGGTATTAGCCTAGATTATGTGCTCAAATCTCTGCAATGGGGCTTGAACTCACAACCCTCTGACCCAAAGGTGAGAGAAGGGTGAGGAGAAGTCCACTGCCCACACGTGCAGTACCATGCAAAACAGCTGCACAACACTGCAGCCCAACATGGATTGCGTAGCAACTCTAGGAGATCTCCACAGGCATTCCCATATATTAGAGGCCCACATTGCAGTCAAGGCTTCCCCATGAATGCTCAGTCTTCTACTACAGAAACCTATGGAATCACAGGCTAGCCACAGGATTGGGTATCAGTTAGAGACAACTTGGCAGCAATTGGTGCTATTGGATCTGCTGGCATGTCAATCAGTGGCTATGGAACGACAGTGTCGGGTAAGTGATAGAGTAAATAGGGAAAACATATTCCCTCTGGCAAGTGAGTCATCAACCAGAGGTCATAGATTCAAAATCATTGGAAAAAGATCTAGAGGGGAGATGAGAAGAAATATTTTCTCTCAAAGAATCGTCGGGGTTTGGAACACTTTACCTGAGAAGGTGGTGGAGGCTGATTCCATAATTAATTTTAAAAGGGAGTTGGACAGATACTTGAGGATGAGGAACTTACAGGGTTATGGACAAAAAGCAGGGATGTGAGACTACACACAACTGCTCTTTCAATGTGCCAGCACAGGTCTGACAGGCCGAATGGTCTCCTTCTGTGCTGCAAGTGTCTATGAGTCTATGGTTCTATGAGGAGCTGGAGCATAGATGGAAAACACAGATGTTGGTGAATCCTCCAGCATGGCCTGTCCCATGTGCACTCGGGGGCCAGAAATCATGTGGCCTAGGAATTGCACGCAATCACAGCAGCTCAGCAGCAACCAACAGACCCTTTTCAACACTCAGCTTTCATGGTTTTTTAAAATTCATTCTTGGGATATGGGCGTCACTAGCAAGGCCTTCATTTATTGCCCATCATTAGAACCCTTGAGACGGTGGTGGTGTAAGGAGTCGGCGACATCATCGACAGCAAAAGCATAAACTTTTGGACTTTAAGTTTTGGACATTACTTTTAACTTGGCTGTTACTGCAGAAGGGCAGACAGCATGATGTGGGACAGGTCCAGACATGTTCCACAGGAATACACATCAAGTGGGCTGGAATGGATCAATGGCTGAAACGGTAGGAAGATGCTTAATGGGGGGTCCTTTATCATTTAATGGGAACCCATCAGTGAGAGATCAGGAAGATTGGTCGGTGCTCAAGACCCAAAGGAAGCTTTTCGACAACCCAGACTTGTTGGAGCCTTGCCCCCAGAACAGGACAGTTGACAAAGACACCGTCCGAAAAGGTGTTTCATTTGCTCTTTCAGTTGGACTGCCTCAGGCGAAGGACTAACTTTTGGCACTAGAAGAAGCATTTTTGCAGAGAGAGGCAGTTTTGGCTGCCATCTCTCTCTCTCTCTTCTCTTCTACGCTTGCTTGCTTCATTCAACGCACTCAAAGACCGGGCACTCCGTCTGGGACAGAGAGAAGAAACACCATCGACGAGCAAAGAGAGCCTCGCTCATCGGGAGAAGCAGCGAGTCAGCCAGAGGTAACTGGTGAGCATTATCCCAGCCCACATAGTGTGAAGGGTGTCGTGTGTCCCAACCAAGCCTTAGGGGTTTAGTAGGGAGGTTTTTTGAGCGGATCATAAGCGTACACACAATTCTGATAGACAGATTTGGTGATGCACTTTTGAATCCGAGCAGGGGGTTTTAGTCATGGGTACTTCACGTTAGGGGCCAGGGTTGTGTTTTGTACTGTGTTTGTTTGCTTTACACCAGCAGGGTGTGTTTTACTGGGTGCAGGCGTGTGCTTTAACTTGAATAAAAGCCTTGTGTTGGTTGAGACCGAAAGATCTGGCGAGAACTGTGTATTTCTGTTCACTTCTATAATTCCGATGTCTAGAACTGTTGTAGGGGGGTGATTTGAAACCACCAAGGGCAAAACCACTTACAGTGGTGAGCCACCTTCTTGAACCGCTGCAGTCCGTGTGGTGAAGGTACTCCCACAGAGCTGTTGGGTAGAAAGCTCCAGGACTTTGACCCAGTGACGATGAAGGAATGGCAATATATTTCCAAGTTAGGATGGTGTCTGATGTGGAGACAAACTTTAGGTGCTGGTGTTCCGATGCACCTGCTGCCCTTGTCCTTCTAGGTGGTAGAGGTCACGGGTTTGGGAGGTGCTGTTGAAGAAGGAGGAGAAATACATCTCATCCCAAAGGGTTTTTATACAGTCTCACACTCAAGGGGCAGAAAATGGGCAGCAATCCAGAGTAATAGATTACAACCCAATTTTCTTAGAAAATCTACCCAATACTGTGGTGGCACAGCTTCCTTTCAGTAGTACCTTGATAATAATATTTCCTCTGTCTGCTGCATCCATCAAGTCTGTCAATTTTCTTCTCTCCTCAAATTCCCCAGAGCAACATGATCAGCCATCCACAAGATCTGAAAAAAATATATGAAAGAGGAGAGTTCCTGAATTTGTAAATTCAAATTCTGGAGCTTACTTAAGGTGCAAAATACAATAGAAATAATAAAACTGGAGCTAAACTGGAGTTAATCTAGAAAACATTGGTGTAAATACCAGCCTGAAAGTTTGAGGATTTGAATTCAGTTTTACAAATCTGGAAATAAAAAGCTGGTATCAGTAAAAATGAGCATGAAGCTGTCGAATTGTTGTAAAAAAACAAATAGATCACTAGTGTCCTTCAGGGAGGGGACATGGGAACAGGAGTAGGCCATTCAGCCCCTCGAGCCCGTTCCGCAGGAAGGAAATCTGCCATCCTTACCGGTCTGGCCTGTATATAACTCCACCACGACACCAATGTGGCTGACATTTAACTGCCCTCTGAAGTGGCCTAGCAAGCTAATTAGTTGTATCAAATCTGGGCAACTAGGGATGGGCAATTAATGCCACCAGCTTTGCCAGCGATGCCCACATCCCAAAAATGAATAAAAAGAATTAAAGGTGTAAGCATGAATAATGGGGCTGATTATGGTATGTGTCCCAATGGCTGCATACCTTTGATGGGGCTTACCTTTCGCCTGTCCCGTGCGTGTGCCCCTGAGCCTGGCTGATTTCCCGGGGCCAGGGTAACTATCATAACTTGAGTGGCTGCTGTGACATTTATGCTGTCACCAGGTTGCGTGCTCTCGGAAGGGGGGGCCGGGGCGGTGTGGGGTGGAGAGGGAAATTGCTGCACTTCCTGTCTCCTAATAGCTCGGTGAATGGTGCCGTGAAGTGGGGGGTGGGAGAGGGGCAAATTCCAGCTTTGCCTGGTGCAGCCAATCCCTCAATGATTCATTGCACCTATCAAAGTGACCTTCAAAAAAACACTGCAGCCCATAGCAACAGCGAATGCAGAAACACACTAGCATTCCTTAAACCCAGCCTAGCTAAGATGCATATGGCATGATGTGATGTATTCCCCTGCATTTGTGACTAATTATAATAACACCTGTTCATATTTCCTCAATGCTGCAACCAGCAGAAATTCTTGACAGTAGTGAACGGGCAGAACGGCTCCTCGTCCGTCCCAGCATACACCAGCGTAACCTCAGAGCAAATTAGGCCTCGATTTTGCTTTTAATATAACAGTACAAAGATTACAAAGATCACTTTTCCTTCACCCTCCCATAAACAAAATAAAAGCCCACTACTGTTGAAAATAGTGAGTAAATGGAAATTGCATTTATCTTATTAACAGTGCACAAAGTTAAAATAATAGGAACAAGGTACAATGGAATCCAAAATACATACATTTCCTGTCCAATCTGGGTGAGTGACTGCTGTGGTGGAAATCTGTCCTTTGATTTATCTGATTTATACAATGATGAATGAGCAGGATATGATTCATCAGGAAAAGCGAGGGCCTTTTATTGTGTTATTCTGCATTAATAGTTGGCAGTGAGCAACAGGCCCTGAAAATATCGCTGAATGTGTGCACTGAGATTGTGAGTTCTGCATGGCGATGATAAAGTATGGTTTATAAGCAGATGAAATATTCCACTGGGTTTTCTGACCTGATTCAAAAAATACTATAGATAAGGAGGCATGAAATTCGACGGAGTTTAAGGAAAGATGTTCCTTCATGGCTTGACTCATGCTGGAGAGTGTTTGAGTCTGGGCATTGGGTTAGTAGAGGATTGAGTTCAGCTATGGTACTCCCCCATCTGTGAACAGAAATGAAGGTTGGGCAAGGTACCCAGAGGGTGGGCAGTACATGTGGCACCATATCCCTGCCAAGTCGGTACCTTCAGGAACGGGTGGGGGAGGGAGGGAGAGGAATTGAAGAGGGAAAAATGAATTACACTTTGTGTGTAATATTATACCTAGCTGCTACATAACACATTAAGATAATGTTATGTTACAAGGATATTTAATTAAAAAGTATGCTTGCTATGTGCTTCGCAACAGATCTTAAAACTAAACAGTGCAATATGTTTTTCCTAACACAAACAGTCAAATGCCAATTGGTTAATGAGCATCAAAAATATCTTCATCCAAATCAAAATAACTTTTGCAGAAGAGGCTCGAAGGGCTTACATGATACAGAGGCTATCGTCATGGTTCCTTGCCCAAGCGTGACAAATTGCCATCCAACAAGTACACTGTACTAAACTTGGTATATACAATGATCATAGTTCTGGGTAATCGTTTATCTTAGAGCCCCAAAAACGCTGTTAATATTCATTTTATTTAGAGTTTGATGAGCTGTCTCTTCCTCAAAATTACAAAATTCCTGTTAGGGATTGGATGAAAGACAATTTAAAAAATTTTGTTCAGCAATATCTGTGAGATATAAATGAATGATTCAACCCCATTATATTTTTCACACAATGTTTCGATTGAAGATGCAATTAGTTATGGTCATGTGAGTGAGTCCTAAAGGCCCTGAATTTGTTGAAGGCCTCCGCCCGCCCAAGTGCCACCCAAAGGACCGCCGATGGCCGCCGAGGTCCCTGATGGTACTTTGGGCGGGGTTTTCATCAACAAGGTCCCTCGAAGGTCAGTGGGTGCAAATGACGGACTTATGTCGCCAAACTGTGCGGCAGCCGGTGGGATCTCCCAACCTCGGCGGCAAAGCCGTTTGCCACTGAAGTGCAGCCGAGGATGGAGTCGGGCCCACGGAGGGTCGAAGACCTGAAAAGAAAAATCATCAGGAAAAAAACCCATCTGAACACCTTTAGGGGACCCCAATCAGGTAAGTCACTGAGAAAATAATATAAAAAAATGTTTACCAACCTTTTTTTTAAGATCTTCATACTCACCGTCGGGGACAGACCAGCCTCCAGCCAGCGGTCCATTCCCGACACCGACTCCCGCCGACTCCCACTCACATGAATATGACATCTCGGCAGGCGGGAGTCCACTTACGCCACTCGGCCGTCCGCTGACATCAGCGGGCAGTTCCCAGCGGTTCTCCCCTCCCGCCCGCTCCCTTCCCATCCCAAATCGAAAGCGGCACACGGCGGAACCCCAAGAGGAATGCCGGTGGCAGTGGGCAGCAGTGGGTGGTGAGTCCATCAACTTCGGGCCCATAATGTCTCTGTGTGTGCCTCCTTTATGGAGACATGTTAACAAACAAAGAGACCAAAAGTGCTGTTAGTCAGATGTTTTCTTCTCTGCATTCACTGGGCATGATTTGTTGAAACTGTTCCCTTTGGTTATGTATTTAAGCAAAGCCTGTGGATTACCACTGTAACAGGTAGGCAAGATGCCATGACACCAGAATATTCTCAAAGCTGCATTACTGATATATTGAGCAGTACTTATACTGGCATGGGGGCTGGTACCTTGGGATGGCTCCTGGTAGTTGTTACCTTTCCCCATGTTAAACTGGCCAAGATCCCCTTGGGTGAGGGAATGAGTGTTCTGGAATGTGCACAAGAAACCCTATGGGGTTGGGTGGTGGATTGATAGGAGAAGATCCAGGTAGCCTACTGTTTCCCATCTCTATGTATAGCCTGGGCATTATCTGTTCACATTGGAAATGATCTCATAGCCATTTTATCAAAATATGAAGCGGTTGTCTTATGAAGAAAGATTGAGCAGCTTGGGCCTATACACATTGGAGTTTAGAAGAGTGAGAGGTGATCTTGTTGAAACGTATAAAATTCTGAGGGGGCTTGACAGGGTAGATGTTGAGAGGATGTTTCTCCTCATGGGGGAATCTAGAACAAGGCGGTATAGGTTCAGAATTAGGGTTACCCATTTAAAACGGAAATGAGGAGGAATTTCTTCACTGCGAGGGTTGTAAATCTATGGAATTCACTGCCCCAGAGAGCTGTGGAGGCTGGGTCATTAAGGTCGTGACAGACAGATTTTTGAATGATATAGGAGTCAAGGGTTATGGGGAGCAGGCAGGAAAGTGGAGCTGAGGCCAAGATCAGATCAGCCATGATCTTATTGAATGGCGGAGCAGGCTCGAGGGGCCAAACGGCCTACTCCTGCTTTTATTTCTTATGTTCTTATGAGAGTATGACACTGCAAATTATTGAATATTTTTGTAGTCACAACAGCAAACATTGTAGCCATACGTTGCATCTTTCTGAAAGAAGGTGATTTGATTATATAAATTCACTTAAAAGTACTGATCGTAGTTAGCTAAAGTTCTACAAATCCAAAAGTTCTTCTAAAGTGCTGTAGTTACTAAAGCCTTTACACTTACATTATGCAGTATGTGATATCCCAAGCTTCACCTGGTCGGTGAAAAAGCGTTATTACCTACAATGGTACACTGTTGACAATAGTTTCTCATGTAGGCGACTGATGTTCGGAAGGTAATTCCACCACCACATTTTGTTCCATTTCCTTCTTTCACTGAACAGTTCGATGGAAAGGAAACAAAACTGAATTTCATGGGAAATGGCATCGACAGATTTACAGACTGGGAAACAGAATAGGAAGCTTAAAGTTACCAAGGCAATAACCGTGGTTCTCTCAGTGCTAACTAACTCAGTGCACTGAACAATTTCCTGCTTGTCCTGTAGATTAACTCCACTCCAGAGGGAAGCATGTTAAAGGTGAGATGAAGCATTACAGCAAGGAAGATTGAGAAGAGCATTGGTGCAATGGCACAGCCTTGCTTGACGCTGGTCTGCACTTGTATTGGGTCTGTGGTGGGTCTGTGGTGGATCCGTTGGTAAAAATCACAGCTTGCATGTCATCATGAAGCACGCGGAGAATGATGACAAATTTTTGAGGACAGTCGAATTTGAGAAGGAGACTCTGTAATCCCTCACGGTTGACAGAGTCAAAGGCCTTTGTGAGGTCAAAGAAAGCCATGTACAGAGGTTGATGCTGCTTCCTACATTTTTCTTCGATTTGTCGCACAGTGAAGATCATGTCCGTTGTGCCTCTTAGTGGGCGGAATTCGCATTGCGAATCTGGGAGGAGCTCTTCAGCCACAGGAAGGAGACGCTTGAGGAAGATTCTTGGGATAATTTTCTCTGCGCAGGCAGCAGGGAATCTCCTCTGTAATTACCGCAGTCGGTCTTGTCACCTTTCTTGAAGATGGTCACGATTACAGCGTCTCTGAGATCCCCTGGTATGCTCTCCTCCTTCCAGATAAGAGAGATGAGATTGTGGATTCGCGTCTCCATATTGTTGACCAGCCCCATGTCCTAGCACATATTCAGGTCTAAAGACACTGCTCGATTATGAGTCCTCCTCCCTATGCTCCACTGTTGGTGACAGAGGTACCACGCTCCTGCATTATGGAACTCCCTTCCTGAAAATCTTTGCCATGCTTACTCTCCCTCCATATTGAAAAGACTCTTCAAGACCTACCTCCTTGACCATTCTTATGCTCACTTCCAATAACTCCTCTCTCACTTCCTGCTTGGTGTCCTCTAGTGCCCTGTATATTGCCTGAAGGTATTTGTGGAAAATACTGTATGTTGTTGTAAACACTGCTGAGCTGTTTTGAGTTGCAGCAACTTTTAACAACTAGGAACTAGAAAGACAGACATGTATTTATAGAGTGCCACATCACGGATCTCAGAAATGTCTCAAAGTACTTCACATACAATGAATCACTTTGAAGTGGCAAAGCTTGCCATGAAGGGGTTGACTTATGAAGAAAGGTTGAGTAGGTTGGGCCTGTACTCATTGGAGTTCAGAAGAATGAGAGGTGATCTTACCGGAAGATATAAGATAATGAGGGGGCTCGACAAGGTGGATGCAGAGGGGCTGGGACCGAAGTTTGGCCGGTTGACCGAAAAAATCGCTCACCTGCCGCGGTCGGGTGATTTTCCCTCCCCGAGCCATATTCAGCTCGGGGAGGATTTGAGCGGCGTGCACTTCCGCCAGAAACGGTGCGGTGAAGCCGCTGTAAAGGAGACATTCCAGCGGTGAGCTCTGCAGCGTGCGGGCCGCTAGAAAGAGGCAAGGGCCGGGATTTCCAGCTGCAAAAAGGGAAGTCTTTTCCCAGCGGTGCCCCCGCGAGGTATTCGAGTCGGTGCTCGAACAGGTCATCGCTGGAGTGTTGCCGCGATCGAGGCCCTTGGTAGGGAGATAGTTTTTTTAATTTTAGTATTTTTATTTAAGCTTACAGAATCTACTGTATTTATCTTTTAATAGTTTTATTAATTATTAGTGTTTTTATTTACGATTACAGCATCCACTGTATTTATCGTTAAATAGTTTTATTAATTGCTTTCGCTCTACTCAACCTGCTGAGTGCTGCTCAGAGGTTTGCACATACTTTTGTATAACTTTCAGGTCTGACTCTTTAGTGGAGGCCTGTGGGCTGCAGAGACCTGCCTGGCAAGGTTCACCTTGAGGATGGGAGGAGTGTTGAGAGGGTGACACCTGGTACACCTGGTCAGAAGCAGGGCGGCACACAGGAGAAGGTGTCGCTGTCAGCACCGTGCAGAGAGGCAGCAGGCAAGGGAGGCAGCAGCCATGATTCGTTCATTCTGTGCCAGACCAGTGTGTCCGCCGTCTTCACCGGCCAGAATCAGGATTGCGGTTGGCTGCTTGGGGACAAGTGATATCCCCTGTCCAATTGGCTGCTCACTCCACTGCGGAACCCCAAGACAGCGGCAGAGTATGCATACAATGACACTCATTGTGCCACCAGGTTCATCATCAAGCAGTGCATAGGCATCCTTAAGCAGAGGTTCTGGTGCCTGGCCCATTCTGGTGGCACCTTGCAGTACTCTCCTCAACGGGTCTCCATCATCGTCGTGGTCTGCTGCATGCTGCACAACCTGGCAATCATGAGGGGACAGCCGCTGGAGGTCGAGCCAGCAGTACCACCTGAGGAGGAGGAGGTGGAGCAGGAGGAAGAGGAGGCACAGGAGGAGGAGGCGGAGGATCCCCATCGCCCCAGAGCTAGGAAGGGCCGTGTGCAGACTGGCCAGCACCCTCGTGCATCCTCACATATATGGAGGTGCCTGACACCTCCCCGTAATCTCCCTCCATGCATTATGTACTGTCTGTCTGGCAGGTCTCCCCACGTCAGGAAACAGTATTCTTCGTCTGTCCTCCACACCGTCCATCAGTGTCTCCAGCTCCATATCAGTGAACCTGTCGGCTCTCCTTGCACCTCTTACACCAGCCATCCTTCCAAACTCCTTCCCCCCTCAGGACCTTGCTACAAACCCTGCCCTTTAAAAAGGCCAGGGAGCAGCTGGCTCATTAGAAACCCTTACCTCATGCTGAATGTTTCAGTAGTGATAACGCTCAAATTAAGACAGCCACACCGCTGAAAAATCCACTTTGAAAGGGTTCATTAGCGCTGGAATCCATTTGTTCACTTTTGGAGCTGACTATGGGGTGGCCCAGCCACTCAAAAATGTTGGCGCTAATGGCCACAAAAAGGTGGGGAGAACACCAGCTTCCCAGCAGTACTGAATTTCGGGCCCGATGTTTCCATTCATGGGGAGAATCTAGAACTCAGAGGAATAGTTTTAGAACAAGGGGCAGCCCATTTAAAACTGTGATGAGGAGGAATTTCTTCTCTCAGAGGGTTGTAAATCTATGGAATTCTCTGCCCCAGAGAGCCGTGGAGGCTGGGTCATTGAATATATTTAAGTCAGAAATAGACAGATTTTTGAGCGATAAGGGAGTAAAAGGTTATGGGGAGCAGGCAGGGAAGTGGAACTGAGTCCATGATCAGAACAGCCATGATCTTATTAAATGGCGGAGCAGGCTCGAGGGGCCAAATGGCCTACTCCTGCTCCTATTTCTTATGTTTCTTAAGACAAATGCAGCAGCCACTTTGTACAAGGCAAGATCTCACCAGAAGCAATGAGATGAAAGACCATTAATTTTTTTTGGAGCTTTGAGGGAAGAACGTTGATCAAGACTCTGAGAGAACTCCCTACTCATCTTTGAATGGTGACCGGAGATGCTTAACATTTAGCCAAATCACTAGGACAAGTAAATGGGGCCTTTCTTTTAACATTTCATCTAAATGACAGCACCTGACAATGCAGCGGCCCCTCAGTATAGCACGGCAGAGTTTGCCTACATTATTTACTCCATTCTGGGAGAGGGGCTTGAGCCACAATCTTTTCACTCAGAGATGAGATTGCATCGAACTGAGACAAGCTGCAAGTTGTTATTTTTACTTTTAAATTGTTTTTAAAAAGCAATGTAAGTTATGTTTATGCAAACTTTACAAAAGAATTCTTTTGATTATAATCATCTTTATCAACCACCTTCTGAAAGTTCTAAATCAGGCTGGGGCATGGTTAAGCAACATGTCAATTTTAAAACCATCATTAATGTTTTCAAATCCCTCCATGATTTCGCCCCTCCTTATCTCTGTAATCTCGTCAAACCCTACGACCCTCTGAGATATTTATCTGCGCTCCTCCAATTCTGGCCTCTTGAGCAGCCTCGATTTTAATCGCTCCACCTTTGATGGAGCGGCCTTCAGCTGCCACGGCCCTGAGCTCTGGAATTCCCTCTCTAAACCTCTCCGCCTCTGCACTTCTCTTTCCTTCTTTAAGACGCTCCTTAGAACCTACCTCTTTAACCAATCTTTTGGCCATCTGCCTGAATATCTCCTTATGTGGCTCAGGGTCACATTTTGTTTGATAACGCTTCTATGAAGCACCTTGGGATGTTTTACTCCCGTTAAAGGGGATATATAAATGCAAGGTGTTGTTGTTGTTCCACGGGCGATAGTCAACCTCCAAAACTTCATCTTAGAGACACTTATTAGGAAAGGTAACCAAAATCTTGGTCAAAGAGATGAGTTTTAAGGAGTCCCTTAAATGAGGAGAGGGAGGTGGAAAGGTGGAGGTTTTGGGAGGGAATTCCAGGTGCACAATTAGCTGTAACCCTGAGACCATCTGCTGACATTTCAGTACAAATTCCAATTTTGAAGTCTGTTCATATTTCTCAAGTCACTTCATACATTTCTTAAAATCAAATTCAACTTCTCCCTTGCCACTCTTTTCATGTGTTCAGACTGTTTAGTGTTTGCAACTCGTTAGCTTTGGAGTGTTTTCTGATGTGGTTTGGGGAATTTTGTGCTGGAATGTTCCATTCCTAGTTTGGACACTGGTTACTGCAAGTTGAAAAAATATTTCCAGGCTTGGAGCTGATCCATGACAAGGGCGTTTCCTTGTCCTCAACACACATCCCTCACTCCCCACCCCAGTCTCAAACTGCAAGCAGTTTCTGTGAAACGACACAGAGATCAGATCCACAGGAATATTGGTGTAAAAGACGGTGAGTAAAGTAGTTTAATGATTATCCAGGTTATCTGGTGATACATGTATTTCCAGCTGAAGAGCCTCTTTTGATGAGGGTCATCTAACTATTTTCCAGGTTACACAGAATGTCGAGATCAATTGAATTGAAACTCCAGACTTGTGAAGCATGATCCATTGTCGCTCACAACAATGTCAGACAAACCATGAGTAGCAAACATGACACAAAGGCTCTCAATAGTAGCTGTAGATGTACTGGATGACATAATAATACACTCTATCCACTTTGAATATGCATCCACCACAACAAAAAACATCTTTCCTTGGAAAGGGCCCACAAAATCAATGTGTAACCTCGACCATGGTTTAAATGGCCACGACCAAAGACTCAGTGGAGATTCCGCTGATACTTTACTTAGCTGCTTGCAAGTATTGCACTGATGCACACGTGATCAGAATGTCATCTTGAAACACGACGATTCTGGGAACGGACTTCAGTAGATTCTCCATGTTCCTCTGAAATATGGCAGCAGTCGAATGGATGGGGATGGGTGACCATCAGGCAGAGCAGGAGTAGGAAGGTAGTGTAGGGGTCCCCTGCGGTCATCTCCCTCCAAAACAGATATACCGCTTTGGATACTGTTGGGGGACATGGCTCATCAGGGAAAGGCAACAGCAGCCAAGTTCATGGCACCATGGGTGGCTCTGCTGCACAGGAGGGCAGGAAACAGAGTGGGAGAGCTGTAGTGGTAGAGGATTCTATTGTAAGGTGAATAGATAGGTGTTTCTGCGGCCACAATCGAGACTTCAGGATGGTATGTTGCCTCCCTGGTGCAAGGGTCAAGGATGTCTCGGAGCGACTGCAGGGAATTCTGGAGGGGGAGGGTGAACAGCTAGTTGTGGTGCATATAGGTACCAACGATATAGGTAAAAAACGGGACGAGGTCTACAGGCTGAATTAGGGAGCTAGGAGTTAAATTAATTGGAGGGCAGAGAAATCAAAGGTAGTAATCTCAGGATTGCTACCAGTGTCACGTGCTAGGCAGAGTAGAAATAGCAAGATAGTTAAGATGAATACGTGAATACGTGGCTGAAGGAGTGGTGCAAGAGGGAGGGATTCAAATTCCTGGGACATTGGAACTGGTTCTGGGGAGGTGGGACCAGTACAAACCGGACAGTCTGCACCTGGGTATGAGCAGAACCAATGTCCTGGGGGGAGTGTTTGCTACTGCTGGTGGGGAGGGTTTAAACTAATATGGCAGGGGGATGGGAATCAATGCAGGGAGACAGAGGGAAGTAAAATGGGGCAGAAGCAAAAGGTAGAAAGGAGATAAGTAAAAGTGGAGGACAGAGAAATCAAAGGCAAAAATCAAAAAGGGCCACATTGCAACATAATTCTAAAAGGGCAAAAAGTGTTAAAAAAACAAGCCTGAAGGCTCTGTGTCTCAATGCGAGGAAGATTTACAACAAGGTGGATGAATTAACTGCGCAGATAGCTGTTAACGGGTATGATGTAATTGGGATTATGGAGACATGGCTCCAGGGTGACCAAGGCTGGAAACTCAACATCCAGGGGTATTCAATATTCAGAAAGAATAGACAGAAAGGAAAAGGAGGTGGGGTAGTATTGCTGGTTAAAGAGGAGATTAATGCAATAGTAAGGAAGGACATTAGCTTGGATGATGTGGAATCTGTATGGGTAGAGCTGCAGAAAACCAAAGGGCAGAAAAGGCTAGTGGGAGTTGTGTACAGACCACCAAACAGTAGTAGTGAGGTTGGGGATGGCATCAAACAGGAAATTAGGGATGTGTGCAATAAAGATACAGCAGTTATCATGGGTGACTTTAATTTACATATAGATTGGGCTAACAAAACTGGTAGCAATATGGTGGAGGAGGATTTCCCGGAGTGTATAAGGGATGGTTTTCCAGACCAATATGTCGAGGAACCAACTAGAGAGCTGGCCATCCTAGACTGGCTGTTGTGTAATGAGAGAGGATTAATTAGCAATCTTGTTGTGCGAGGCCCCTTGGGGAAGAGTGACCATAATATGGTAGAATTCTTCATTAAGATGGAGAGTGACACAGTTAATTCAGAGCAAAGGGTCCTGAACTTAAAGAAAGGTAACTTCGATGGTATGAGACGTGAATTGGCTAGGATAGACGGGCGAATGATACTTAAAGGGTTGACGGTGGATAGGCAATGGCAGACATTTAAAGATCACATGGATGAACTTCAACAATTGTACATCCCTGTCTGGCGTAAAAATATAATGGGGAAGTTGGCTCAACCGTGGCTAACAAGGGAAATTAGGGATATTGTTAAATCCAAGGATGAGGCATATAAATTGGCCAGCAAAAGCAGCAAACCTGAGGACTGGAAGAAATTTAGAATTCAGCAGAGAAGGACAAAGGGTTTAATTAGGAGGGGGAAAATGGAGTATGAGAGGAAACTTGCCGGGAACATACAAACTGACTGCAAAAGCTTCTATAGATATGTGAAGAGAAAAAGATTAGTGAAGGCAAATGTAGGTCCCTTACAGAAAGAATCTGGTAAATTCATAATGGGGAACAAAGAAATGGCAGACCAATTGAACAAATACTTTGGTTCTGTCTTCACTAAAGAAGACACAAATAACCTTCTGGAAGTACTAGAGGACCGAGGGTCTAGTGAGAAGGAGGAACTGAAGGAAATCCTTATTAGTCAGGAAATTGTGTTAGGGAAATTGATGGGATTGAAAGCCGATAAAGACCCAGGGCCTGATAGTCTGCATCCCACAGTACTTAAGGAAGTGGTCCTCGAAATAGTGGATGCATTGATGGTCATTTTCCAACATTCTATAGACTCTGGATCAGTTCCTATGGAGTGGAGTGTAGCTGAAGTAACCCCACTTTTATAAAAAAGGAGGGAGAGAGAAAACAGGGAATTATAGACTGGTTAGCCTGACATCGGTAGTGGGGAAAATGTTGGAATCAATTATTAAAGATGTAATAGCAGTGCATTTGGAAAGCAGTGACAGGATCGGTCCAAGTCAGCATGGATTTATGAAAGGGAAATCATACTTGACAAATCTTCTTGAATTTTTTGAGAATGTAACTAGTAGAATGGACAAGGGAGATCCAATGGATGTGGTGTATTTGGACTTTCAAAAGTCTTTTGACAAGGTCCCACACAAGAGATTAGTGTGTAAAATTAAAGCACATGGTATTGGCATGGATAGAGACTGGTTGGCAGACAGGAAGCAAAGAGTAGGAATAAATGGGTCCTTTTCAGAATGGCAGGCAGTGACTAGTGGGGTATTGCAAGGTTCAGTGCTGGGACCCCAGCTATTTATCATATACATGAATGATTTAGACAAAGGAATTGAATGTAATATCTCCAAGTTTGCAGATGACACTAAGCTGGGTGGCAGTGTAAGCTGTAAGGAGGATGCTAAGAGGCTGCAGAGTGACTTGGATAGGTTAGGTGAGTGGGCAAATGCATGGCAGATGCAGTATAATGTAGATAAATGTGAGGTTATCCACTTTGGTGGCAAAAACAGGAAGGCAGAATATTATCTGAATGGCGGCAGATTAGGAAAAGGGGAGGTGCAACGAGACCTGGGTGAAATGGTACATCAGTCATTGAAAGTTGGCATGCAGGTACAGCAGGCGGTGAGGAAGGCAAATGGTATGTTGGCCTTCATAGTAAGAGGATTTGAGTATAGCAGCAGGGAGGTCTTACTGCAATTGTACAGGGCCTTGGTGAGGCCACACGTTGAATATTGTGTACAGTTTTGGTTTCCTAATCTGAGGAAGGACATTCTTGCTATTGAGGGAGTGCAGCGAAGGTTCACCAGGCTGATTCCTGGGATGGCAGGACTGACATATGAGGAGAGACTGGATCGACTGGGCCTGTATTCACTGGAGTTTAGAAGAATGAGAGGGGATCTCACAGAAACATAAAATTCTGATGGGATTGGACAGGTTAGATGCAGGAAGAATGTTCCCGATGTTGGGGAAGTCCAGAACCAGGGGTCACAGTCTAAGGATAAGGGGTAAGCCATTTAGGACCGAGATGAGGAAAAACCTCTTCACTCAGAGAATTGTGAACCTGTGGAATTCTCTGCCACAGAAAGTTGTTGAGACCAGTTCGTTCGATATATTCAAAAGGGAGTTAGATGTGGCCCTTAGGGCTAAAGGGATCAAGGGGTATGGAGAGAAAGCAGGAATGGGGTACTGAAGTTGCATGATCAGCCATGATCATATTGAATGGTGGTGCAGGCTCGAAGGGCCGAATGGCCTACTCCTGCACCTATTTTTTATGTTTCTATATTTCTATGATTCCAAAAGGACACCTGTTGTCGAGAAACATTCCTTTATGGGTGTTAATGCAGGTGAGTTTCTTCGAAGTGTCGACAAGTTCCTGTGTCATATAGGCCGACGTCAGATCTAGTTTAGTGAACGACTTTCCACCAGCTAGCATTGTGAACAGGTCATCCGTCTTTTGGTAGCGGATACTGATCCTGTTTCGAAAATTGGTTAATCATAACCTTGTATTCTCCACAGATCCTGAAAGTGCCATCATTCTTTAATACAGGAACAATGGGACTGGCCCATTGTTTAAATTCGACCGGTGATATGACCCCTTCACGTTGGAGTCTATCAAGCTCAATTTCGACCTTCTCCCTCATCATGTACGGAACAGACCGAGCTTTGTAATAGACAGGTCCTGCATCAGAGTCCAGGTGAATCTGCACCTTGGCTCGAGTAAAATTGGCAATGCCTGGTTCAAACAAAGCAGGAAACCTCTTCAGCACTTGAGCACACAAATTATCATCCACCGAGGGCAATGCTTTGATATCATTCGAGTTCCATTTGATTTTCTTGAGCCAATTCCTGCCGAATAGCATTGGACCATTGCACGGGTCAATCCATAATGGTAAATCGTGAACCACACCATCATACGACACCTTGACTACTGCACTGCCATTCACTGGTATGAGTTCCTTTGTGTAAGTACGCAACTTGGCATTGATTGGACTCAGCTTAGGCTTCACAGCCTCAGTGTCCCACAGGTTGTCGAATTTCCTTTGGCTCATCATGGATTGACTCGCACCCGTGTCCAGCTCCATTGATACAGGCACGCCATTCAGCTTCACATTAACCATTAATTGTTGCCAGAAGCAGCTCTGCCACACGACGCCACAATCTTGTTTACAGTACTTGCCGTGGAGCTCCGACTCTTCAATGATATCTATCTTAAATTATCATCAGTCGCCATGCATGCCTGGGCAGTCGCAATGGCCTTGCTCAAATCCAGCGTTTCTGCAGCCAATAATTTCCGAAGGATCACATCATGGTTGATGCCTATCACGAAGAAATCTCGCAGCATGTCTTCCAACGCATTTCCGAACTTACCACATGGCTCGGCCAGATGTCGTAGGTCAGCAACGAATCCCAACACAACCTGGCCCTCAGCATGAACATGTGCGTAGAAGCGATAGCATGAGATGACGATCCCCTCTTTTGGCTTGAGATGTTCACGCACGAGAGCGCACAAATCTTCGTAGCTTTTATCAGTTGGACCTAAGGGTGAGAGAAGATTCTTTATGAGGTCATAAATTTTTGGACCACAAACGGTGAGGAAAACCACCCTGCGTCAGCCTCTTCCTCCATTTTGTTGGCCACAACATACTGATCCAGGCAGGCGATACAATCCACCCAATCCTCACCATCCACGAATCTCTCCAGAATGCCAATGGTGCCCATTGTACATGCGAAGATTCTTTAGTTACCTCATCGCCAAATGTAATGTAGATAATGACTCGAAAGACTTGTTACTGTAAACTCACTCAGGTGCAAACCTGGTTCAACTTTATTCATGCCCAAAGCATGGTACTCGTTCTTATATGCCCGGGCCCGCGCACACGCGCGTACAGCCTGATGACCTCCAACAGTGGCGCCCCCTGGTGTCGAGTGACCCCAAACATCAATACATGACACGTTCACCCATCACCCACCCCTGTGCTCGCTGACCTACATTGGCTTTTTTAAATATTTTAAACAACTGCTTAAGTTCTGTTTGTCTAAACTTTACCACAACAGACTTCTTTTGTTTTTAATCATTTCTATCAACCACCTTCCTCTTCTCCTGAAAGTTCTAAATCCTGCTGGGAAATGGTTAAGAAACAGTTTGATTTTAAAATCCTCATCCTTGTTTTCAAATCCCTCTGTGGCCTCGCCCCTCCCTGTCTCTGTAATCTCCTTCAGTCTTACAGCCCTCCGAGATCTCAGTGCTTCTCCAATTGTGGCCTCTTTTGAATATTCCTGATTTTAATCGTTCCACCATTGGTGGCCGTGCCTTCAGCTGCCGGGGCCTAAAAGCTTCGGAATTTCTTCCCTGAACCTCGCCGCCTCTCTCGCTCTCTCTCCTCCTTTAAGATACTCCTTAAAACCGACCTCTTTGACCAAGCTTTTGGCCATCTATCCTAATATCTCCTTATGTGGCTCGGTGTCAAAGTTTGTTTGATAAGGCTCCTGCGAAGTGCCTTGGGTTGTTTTACTATGTTAAAGGTGCTACATAAATGCAAGTTGTTGTAATAGCGGAATATCTAGAGAAGGCGTGGCAGTATCAGTCCTTTTAAGACTATAATACACCCACAATGTGTATTTTACAGGACCTACAGTTACAGTGGCCGTGTGCATAGCCCACCGCCACCCACCATCGGCCAAGGGGAGAAAGGAGTGTGTGTGTTCATCAAGACCCCATACACAGCCTGCGGCACTGTCGGGCTGCTGAGCTACAAATGCTGCAACAGCCAGATCTCGCTGCTGGTCTCCAACCCTTACGACTACAGCAAGTACAGCATCGAGTACGCTCTGTTCACCCCCGACACACCCATTCCGACCGACGACAAGTTGTACAACAAGATGTACACCGAGCTGCAGGAATCACCCTCCTTCACAAAGAAATCGCTGGGCAAAGGGAACCCTTCTCTCAACATCACAAAAGGACACCTGTTCATTTCAGCTACTATGTCCAATGAGAAGAAAGCTATACTCAAAATAGATATCAGAGAGGTCTAATGTTCTGGTAAAGCTCTTGCATTTATAGAATCGTAAAGAAATCTGAGCAAAAAGTGAGGCCATTATGCCTACGCTAGCCAGAACTATTTAGTTCCATTTCCCTGCTCCTTCCTATAACCATTAACATCTTTCTTGGAGTGTTTATCAAATTCCTTCTTAAATGTTGTAGATTGACTCCTCGTCAATTGCCACTGGTGGTATTCATTCCATTCTCTAACCCTTTGCTTGAAAAATAAATCTTTTAACTCTGTCCAGTGACTAATTTGGTAGATTTTTATTTCTATTTATAATTAAGTTTCCATCAATAATAAAGTTATAATCTACCATTAGTACTGTTCAGTTTTATAGTTGTAAAGACCTTGATGAAGCTGCATTACAAATAATTCAGTGTTGGAACCTCTTGATGTTAACAGCGCCAATATGAAACCATCACTCAGATATACAGCTTCATCAAATGGGAATGTACTGAGCTATGTTACAGTAATAAACAATTGATTGACTAATTCATATATTTTTAGATTTTTGTACCATACATACAGTCTGAGATCGCTAAGAGGGACCTGTGGGTCAGCAGTTGCACTACACATGTGTTGGATGCGGTGATTTCTAACAGTTGGGGATAGTGTCCCTTATAGTGATTGGAGATGGTGTTATGGTGATTGGATGGTGTTATGGTGATTGGAGTTAGCGTGTGTTATGGTGATTGTGGATGGTTTGCCCTATAGCAGTTTGGGAAGGCATGTGTTGACAATGGATATATTACGGTGACTTGGGGTGACATGTCCTGTAGCAGCGATAGATACATGTGTTAAAGTATCTCAGGATGAGATGTCATAAAGATTGAATATTCCTTTAATGGCTGGGAGTGGTGTGTGTGATAATAATTAGGGATGATGTGTGTTATAATAGGTGGTGGTCCATTGTGTTGCTCGGGATGATGTGCTATAGCGCCTGGGGATTACATGTTATTGGGGATGACATAGTGGATGGGGTTGATGTGTTATTGGGGATGATGTTGTGGCCGTTCAGAATTATTAGGGTGATATATGTTATAATGGCTGGGATTGATGTGTATTAATGGAGATGACATGTTATAGTGACAGAAGCTTACACCAATTTGTTGCTTGTCACTTCGAAAGGGAGTGAGCCCCAAGGTGGGCACTTCTCTTTTCACAAAGCCTCTCACATGAGGATCAGGATTGAGCAATTGCTGATAAGTAAGTCTGGTATGTGGCATTGGACATGGATGCATAGAACATCAAGGTGATACATACATTGCAACATATCCTGCCTTGGTCCTTCCAGCACACTAATGTACCATTTGTAAGGCTGTCTTGCTCTTTTCGCTTTGTTGCTTTAAACATCGAATGACACACACACTCAGTTGTAGTAAATGCAGGATCCGGTCTTTTATTCAGACATTCATATTATACAAACCAAGTATAAAAGTTATTGAGCCACAAACACTTCATAAGCCAACTTTCTGCTTGCAAAGGCAGCTCTCTGCTTGCTCCGATTTCCATGGCTGCTTGTGAGGCCCACATCTTCTGAAATTCTAGGGTCGAGTGTCCAGTGTCTAAACTCTCAGCCTTATGCCAAAAAAGCCTTTGAATTCTTATCGTACATTTAGACAATAAACATGCAAACGATGTAGAATTGTCCTGAAATCATGGTTAAATGCTTTCTGAATTACTGTACACAAACCAGATCATTTAACATATAGATGATGCCATCAAATTACTATTCGCATAGTAGCAAGGTACACTCAAATACAGACAATGACCAGCCACTTACTATCCTGAAGTCAAGTCTCATTGCCATAAATCGATTCCCATCATGGAGTACTGTAAACGCACAGGTGATCAGAATGTCACATTTGAATGGCTAAATGGCTCTGATCGTCTAGCAGCCTCTTTCGATTCAAACATCCTGTTTTTAATCCAAACTTCAAACTTCCAACTTTTAACCCTTTCGATCTCCGGACCGCGGCCGAAGCAAAGCATTCAGTATTTTGGGCTTGTGCTCCCACATTCCCCACTTCTTCTCTTTGCCTCTCTGCGGGTCTTATCTGGGTAACATTTGTATGGCCATTTGAGAACATTGTCCAGTTGTAGTCCTTGATTTCGAACACAACATCCATAGTAAATCAAAATGACCAACACAATCAACTGAAACAACACCAGCATAAGGACAGGATGTATCATTGTGTTTATCATGCCTGTTGCCGTCGGGCTCCATCCCAACAATGACTCCCACCAGCTTACATATCTAATCTGGTCCAAAGTTGTGCAAACATTCTCGATTTCCACAGTGAGATGGTTAAGTCCACAACAATTGCTTGATTCAAACTCTGTAGCTGTTGAAATTTTGTACTCCATTTCCACATTTCCTTCTTCCAAATAGTAGCACAATTAGGGTCAAAGTAGGGTTGCTGTCGACTCAGATTCTCAGGATGCCATTTTAAAGTCCGTTGGTCTGTGATCACCACATCCATTTTCACTTAAAAGTCAACTTTCAATTTTTGATGTTTTCGACTGAATTCAATGCTGTTTACATTCAGAAATGTAAACTCGCAATCGGTGTCTTTGACCAAGTCTGTTGCCCTCTGCATAGTTTTTAATCATTTCCTCTGCTTTATGGGAGAAGTGTAACAACCCGGAGTAAAGGATGACTGAAATGCTGAATACTCAGTCGAGAGTCCCAGTCCTTCTCTCAGCTCACCCTTCGGAACTGCTGTAATTTCTTCTCTTGACATTTGCAACGATCCAACGTCAATTTCGCATCCTTTAAGATCATGTTTGTGACTCCCACATTTGAGCTTTTCAATGAACATCTCATCAGTTTTGAGACAGACCGTTCCTACAGAAACTTGAAATGTTTCTGAGCAAGCTTCTTCCACTGCTTTCATCATTGACTGTTCAGTAACTGCTCCTGGTGCATCTGGGGTGATGGGGTACTGTCTCTGAAGAGGGGAATCGCTTTCCTCCAGGAGCACCTCTTCCTTCATTTGTCCAGCAGACCTTGTGCCAATTACCCGCTGGCCTTCCACACATGTCTCGATAAGGGTACGGCCACCCCTATCCCTGTGTGGTTGAGGCGCGACATCCCTATAAGAATCCTCCCTCACCTGCGGAATCTGCCCCTGACCTCACCAACTGAACCGAGGTATCATTCCTGCCTGTGATCTTGCTTCTCTTTCCTGATTCTTCAGCTTCTCTTTTAATTTTTCTAGTTCCTAAACCAGTCTATCCCTGTCCTCTATCAACTGACTGGTCAGGATCCAGACACCACCGGGTCCTGCTCCTTTTATGCGACTCCTCGAAGGATTCATCCTCTCAGGCCCCTCTGCCTTCCATCGCTGTAACCCCTGTCTTACTTCCATGACTGGAATACCTGCAGCTCTCTGATACAAGCTTTCTACCCTTGCCAGCCATTTATCAAAACTATCGTTCCCACCCCAGGCATCTGCTTCCAGAACTACTGAAGGGGGTAGGAGAGTCAAAATGATCTCTCCATGTGTATCATCCCTGTAATGACTGATAGCAATCCAAATAGTTCCCAAACTTTTATATAACTGGAATATAGATTCCCCCGCTTCCCTGGGTCTTCCCCTGGTAATAACGCAAGCTGCTTTATTAACTGTGGCCCTGAGTGTAGGACTTGAACCTGCGTCTATAATACTTGACATCACGGAATCATCCAACACACCTGGATGATCAAGTCCTATCTGGTTGTACTTTATACTCATGAAGAGATATGACCTTTATTTTTCTTGTTCCAAAATTAAACAACAACAACTTGCATTTACATAGCGCCATTAACATAGTAAAACATCCCAAGGCGCTTCACTGGAGAGTTATCAAACAAAATTTGACACCAAATCACGTAAGGAGATATTAGGGCAGATGACCAAAAGCTTGGTAAAAGAGGTAGATTTTAAGGAGTGACTTAAAGGAGGAAAGAGAGGTAGAGGCGGAGAGGTTTAGGGAAGGAGTTCTAGAGCCTCGGGTCTAAGCAGCTGAAGGCACAGCCACCAATTATGGAGCGAGTATAAACAGTGATGCTCAAGAGGCCAGAATTGGAGGAGTGCAGATATCTCGGTGGTTTGTGGGGCTGGAGGAGATTACAGAGATAGGGGAGGACAAGGCCATGGAGGGATTTGAAAACAAGGATGAGAATTTTAAAATTGAGGTGTTGACGGACGGGGAGCCAACGCAGGTCAGCGAGCACAGGGGTGATGGGTGAACGGGACTCGGTGCGAGTTAGGACATGGGCAGCAGGGCTTTGGATGACCTCAATTTCACGGAGGGTGCAAAATGAGAGGCCAGCCATGCGTGGTTGGAATAGTCAAGTCTAGCGATAATAAAAGCAAGGATGAGGTTGTCATCAGCAAATGAGCTGATGGAGGTCATTGTTGACAGATGTCATCATTTGTCTATTCTTAGTCCACAGTTACCTCATAGATCCTTTGAATGTTTGCATCCCTTTAATCTGATTTCCGCCCCTGCCTCAGTACTGAAACGGCTCTCATCAAAGTCACAAATGACATCCTTTGTGAGTGTGACAAAGGTAAACTATCCCTCCTCGTCCTTCTGGACATGTCTGTGGCTTTTGATGGAGTTGACCACTCCTTCCTCCTCCAATGCCTCTCCACCAACGTCCAGCAAGGTGGGACTGCACTCACCTGGTTCCATTCTTATCTATCTGTTCATAGCCAGAACATCTCCTGCAATGTTTTCTCTTCCCACTCCTGCATCGTTACCTCTCATGTACCCCAAGGTTCAGTCCTTGGTACCCTCTTATTTCTCATTTATATGCTGCCCCTTGGAGATATCATCTGAAAACACAGAGTCAGTTTCCACATGTACGCTGACGACACCCAGCTCTACCTCTCCACCATTTCTCTTGATCCCTGTTTGGTATCTAAATTGTCAGATTGCTTGTCCGACAACCAGTACTGGATGAGCAGAAGTTTTTTCCAAATAGATATTGGGAAGACCGAAGCCATTACCTTTGGTCCCCATCACAAACTGCGTTCCCTCATCACTGACTCTATCCCTTTCCCGAGCATCAATCTGAGACTGTTCGCAACCTAGGTGTCATATTTGACCCTGAAATGAGTTTCAAGCCACATATGCGCGGCATAACTAAAACTGCCTTTTTCCACCTCCATAACATTGCCCGCCTCCGCCCCTGCCTCAGTTCTTCTGCTGCTGGAACCCTCATTCATGCCTTTGTTACCTCTAGACTTGACTACGCCAACTCACTCCTGGCTGGCCTCCCACATTCTATACTACGTAAACTTGAGGTCATTCAAAACTCAGCAGCCCGTGTACTAACCCGCACCAAGTCAAGATCACCCATCACCCCTGTGCTTTCTGACCTACATTGACTCCCGGTTAAACAACGACTCGATTTCAAAATTCTCATCCCTGTTTACAAATCACTCCATGACCTTGCCCCTCCCTATCTCTGTAATCTTTTTCAGCCTCACAACCCCTCAAGGTATCTGCGCTCTTCAAATTCTGGCCTCTTAAACATCCCTCATTATAACTGCTCAACAATCAGTGGCCGTGCCTTCAGCTGTTTGGGCCCTAAGCTCTGGAACTCTCTCCCTAAACCTCCCCACCTCTCTACCTCGCTTTCCTCTTTTAAGATGCTCCTGAAAACCTACCTCTTTAAACAAGCTTTTGGTCATCTGCCTTCATTTCTTCTTTTGTGGCTCGGTGTCAAATTGATCTACATTGTCTTGTTACACTGTTGTGAAGCACCTTGGGACGTTTTACTATGTTAAAGGTGCTATATAAATAATAGTTATTATTATTATTTATGAAAAGATGTGCTGCTATTGGAGACTGTTCTGGTGGTGACACAAAGGCTAATAAACATGGTGCAGGTTGGTAGATGTAGCACCAGCCATCTTTTTGGAAGTAGATAAATATAAAAGCAAAGGCAGCATTGGATTATTGAGATGAATAGAACTTTTGTGGTTTCAATTTCATATGTGTTCTTGTGACCATTCTTTCTGCACATATCAATCAGGGGGAAACTATCTCGATTGAATAGCTAACAGTTATAGAAATGCTAACACAGGAATTCATTTATAAAGTAGGATTCGTCTACATTGTGTTAGTTGTAACAAAAATATCGACAGACTCCCTGGAATATTTACTGATGTTCAAACATTTATTTGTCCTCTTTCCCCAGACGGCCTGGTGCTGCGGCAGGACATGATCATACAGCAAACAAAGTCAGCATCAACCCACCATTACACATTGAAACATACAGCGATTTAAAACGCATGAACCAGCAGAGTCAGGCCTACATTCCAGTAAAATGATTGCAGGGTTTTCATTGGGTTCATTCACACAATCAGTAAACTGAATCAATGACCCAAAAGACTCCCTTCATTCTAATTTGATCAGCATTGGCCTCCGAAAACTTTATGGTCCAAGTAAATATTTCAATCGGATGAAAAATGAAAATGAACTGAGTTCCCACTGGTACTTCTTATTCAGTATTTTCACTCGCTGAATATATTCGATTACCATACAACATTGTTAAGAGAAGCAAAGGAAGAAATAGCAGAGGCTCTGACGATCATTTTCCAATCCTCTCTGTCAAGAGGTGTGGTGCCAGCGGACTGGAGGACTGCTAATGTTGTACCATTGTTTAAAAGGGGAGAAAGGGATAGACTGAGTAATTATAGGCCAGTCAGCCTAACCTCGGTGGTGGGAAAATTATTGGAAAAATTCTGAGGGACAGGATAAATCTTCATTCAGAAAGATGCGGATTAATCAAGGACAGTCGGCATGGATTTGTTAAGGGAAGATCGTTTCCGACTAACTTGATTGAATTTTTTGAAGAGGTAACACAGAGGGTCGATGAGGGTAGTGCATTTGATGTAGTGTATATGGATTTTAGCAATTTTTTTGATAAGGTCTCACATGACAAATGGGAGAAATTTAGAACTCAGCAGAGGAGGACAAAGGGTTTGATTCGGGCAGGGAAAATGGAGTACGAGAAGAAGCTTGCAGGGAACATTAAGACGGATTGCAAAAGTTTCTATAGATATGTAAAGAGAAAAAGGTTAGTAAAGACAAACGTAGGTCCCCTGCAGTCAGAATCAGGGGAAGTCATAACGGGGAACAAAGAAATGGCGGACCAATTGAACAAGTACTTTGGTTCAGTATTCACTAAGGAGGACACAGACAACCTTCCGGAT